>NC_140503.1:108430801-108953301 GCF_964339955.1 Pipistrellus hanaki
GAATCAGGGAAATCTATTTTGAAAGGTAGAACTTTAGCTGAAGAATGAGTAGAAAAATGGGATTTATAGAAACAATAACAGGATTTACACCCCTGGGAAAAGAACAGCCTGTTCTAAGACCAAATCCTTCTGTGCAAAGACTAGGAGGGCACAGGTTTCTAAGAGAGGTGTGAGAGGTGATTGGAGCAGAAGCAGGTGTCAGATCAGGGCAGGCTGTGAGGCCCTGGGAGGGGGTTTGGATTTCAGTCCAAAGGCAATGAGAAGATTTTATGCAGATGACTGGAGAGAGGAGATGGTCACCATTTTAAGAAGATGACTGGGTTGATTGAGGGTTGGAGCCTGGGAAGGTGTGAATGTTAAATTTTTGGGGAGGCTTTGTCAGTAGGTAAGACCAAGAATGACAGTTGCTGGGCCCAGGGAGATGAAAGTGGTGAAGGAGAGTAGCAGACACATTCATTTTGCTCTATTCTTGAAACCTTGATTGCTGTTTTACTTTTTCTGTCAACTTTGCTCTTTACCCACAGTTTTGCTCTGTAAACATATGGTACTCTTTTTCTTCTTCTTTTTTGGAGTCTAATAAAAAGGGAAAGGCTTACTGTAATTTTAAATTGAATATTAGACATCAAAATTCTCAGAGACCTTTCGTTATTGGTCATGAGGGCTCTTGGGCTAGTGTCGTTCCCCAGAGGCTGCACTCTGCTGACATTTGGTGGCTCTTCTTTGTCTTAACCACTCTCATCTAGACCAGACCTGACGACTACCTCTGAAGAATACAAAAGTGAACTATAACTGAATTTTCTTAAATTAAATCTCTATCTATTGAAGAGATGAATGTCAGGGATCACTTAATATACAGAAACAAGCTATTGCAACAACTTAAAAGTATTTCCTGACTAATGTTACATTAAGTGGGAACAGGTAACACCCGTCTAACGGAATTGTTAGGATTAAAGGTTATGTAACAGTTACTTGAGAAGGAGGGAAATGAAAATGGGGCCACTGCTTCTGTCATGCTAAGGAATGGCAGCATTCTGGGATTGGAGGACCAGGGGAGGCTCAGACTTGTCTTGCACAGTGGTCTCTATTTGATAGAGAAGCCTTTGTATTGCAAGAACCCCATAAGTGACCACATGAAGTTGTCTTGAACTGGAATGAAAAACAAAACAAACAGTTTTCTGCTATTCCTCCTGCTAAGAATCCCCAACCAATTTCCCCGTCACGGCAGGGCACTGTGACAGGATACACAGCTCATCCTATTCTGATGCTTTAACAACAATATATTCTCTTGCTGTGAAGACAGTGAACTATTTATAATACTTGGAAAGCATTATGTCTTTTTATTATATTTTGACTTTGCTTATCTATTTCTCTTGTCTAGAACGCCCTTCCCTTGTATAACAGACACAAGTGTTTCTGCTTAACTCATCTCAGCTCAAGTACTGCCAACTCTTTTCTGACTCTCTACTTCCCATCTTATTGGCTGAAGTGCATATGGAGCCATTCCTCCTATACTCTGAGTGTTCCATTATAGAACTGTCACTTTATGCTGTAATGTCTGATAAATTATAACACTCTGAAGGCAGTCTCTCCACTTTTGAATCTCCAGCCTTTCACATAATGCTTGGCACTCAAAAATTATTGAATGAATAAAGGAAATAAATATGCAATTGTAACTGGAATTCCTACAGAATGTTTGACTATGACAGGCTAAGTTCATAAGGTTTTTATTAACAATGCCCTAGATAAACTGGTGCTTTTTCTTTGCTTCCTCTTCTGCCTTTCCTTTCTGATTCCTTTTTGTCACTCTGCTCAGCCACACTCTCTTCCTTGCTGTTCTTCAAGCACACCTGACATATTCTGGTACTAGGGCTTTGCAGTGGCTGTCCTTTCTGCCAGGAATGCACTTTCCTCACCTTTGAATAGCTTCTTTGCACCTCCTTCCAGTCTTCGGTCATATGTCACTTCCTCAATCATTGCAATCCTTTCTCCATCCCTGCACTACTGATTCTGTACCATTTTATTTTCTCTTTTTCCATAGCACTAATTGACTTTTAATAGATGAATACAGTTCTGTTTGTTGTTTAGTGTGTCTCTTTTCTTGCTATAATGGAAACTTTTATAAAACTGCAATCATTGTCTGCTTTTTTCACTGATGTTTCACTGATGTATCCATAATAGTATAGAATAGAATAGTGTTTAGAGTAGGGGTGTCGAACTCAATCAGAGAAGGGGCCAAAATCTAAAATCCAGCCTAAATCGCGGGCCGAATGGTTTACTGAACAGTCATAAACTGACAATGTCATAAACTGACAGCGGAGTGCAGTGATGACAGCGCGGTGCGGGCCACATTGCAAGGCCTGGCGGGCTGGATTTGGCCCGCGGGCCTTGTGTTTGACACATGTGGTTTAGAGCATTGGAGATAGTCAATAAATATTTTTTGAATTATGAATGCATTATTTTTACCTAATAATAGAGTAATATGCAAATTGACCACCTCTCGGCCACACCCACCAGCCACGCCCACCAGCCAATCAGAGTGAGCATGCAAATTAACCCGACAAAGATGGAGGTAATTTGCATATGCGGAGGGAGGAGTGAAGATGGAAGACAGCATAGAAGGAAGAGGGAGGGAAAGTAGAAAGCCAGGGCTGGAGGCAGTGGACATGGCAGGTGTGACGGGTGTGGAGGGGAAAAAGCAGAGGCGGCATGGGGCGCCAGAGGTGGCAGCAGCGTGCCAGGCGGTGGGATTGGTTGGTCGGGTGTGTGTGCTTGGGGGGGGGGGGGTGAGGTGCTCAGCAGTGGTGGCACCGCTCGGCCACGGAGAAGGTGGTGGTGGTGGCCACCCCGCCCTGCCCTCCACAGCAGGAGAGGTGGGGGTGGCAGGAGGGATGCCCGCTGGAAGTCTTGTAGGAATATTCCTGCAACAGATAGCTAGTATTCAAATATATTTTGGGGAATTCCTTATTAAGCTATATGTTAACATATGTTAGCAGTGTCCTAATCTGCTTAGTCTTTATAACAAAATCCCATGTGCTGGGAGAGTTAGTTATAAAACAACAGACATTTCTTCCCCACAGTTCTGGAGGAGGGAGAATCTAAGATCATGGAGCTGGCAGATTCTGCATTTAGTGAGAGCCCACTTTCTAGATGGCACCTTTCTGTCCTCACATTTTCACTTCTGAAGACCCTTAGTGGCCCATGGCTAGCTGTAAAACATGGCAAGAGGGAAGCAGAGCATAAGAGGTTGTGCTAAGAGCAGAGTTCTAGCATTTATAAAAACAAATCCAGGCTTTTCCACAAGCTTGCTTAGGGTAAATCCCACCTAAATACCTTTTCTCATTATAACATTTTTCTGAATACATCAGCAGCATTTTTGGTGTTAGTATGTTGGACAGCATACTAATAACAGCACAAAATTGAAAAACCCTATTTCCCAGCATGATTAATTTAAGAGTGCTGTACAATTTTTATTCCAGAGCAAGTGAACTTCACATATCTAGTAAAGAAGACCTTAGATAACACAAAAATAGGACTCTGTTTTTGATCCAACTCTATTTAGTTGTGCAAAGTTGAGGTGAAATAATGTATAATACATAACACATATTTTATAAAAAAGTAAACACCTATTTGATGTTTATATGTGTGTCTATGTACTCTTCCCTATTATACTGACACAGAGAATTAAAACTATTTCAATATATCAACATTTTCCTTTGCTCTTGAGTTCATTTTTGTCATTCCTTACTTTTTACAAATTGAACAAAGATTTAGTTTTTAACATAAAGGAGCCTTTTCTTGTCATCTATAGCATTTTAAGCATATGACACAGAAAACCACAGTTAATGTATGAAATAACTAGAATTTCTATCCCAGATAAATGGAAGAAAAATATATCAAAATATATTTCACTAAACTGCACCACGTGTTGATCTGTGATGTTTTCACTCCCCCCAAAAATTATACCTTTATCCTACAGGTTTGAGACCTGTATTAATACTGCAGGTTTCAGTATATCTCCACTGGATTAACTTGGCTAATATATCTTAACCAAGACTAACAACATTAATGCCATCACCATTGCAGAGGTGAAGATTACTATGATAATATTAAAGAAGAAACCATTGCATTTTGAAATGCTGAAAGTGCCTATTTATTTTCTCTTTTAATAAAAAGAAACACATTGGAGAAATTTATCTTTATAGATCGGGTCATAAACTGATGAAATAATAAAAACATGAAGAAACATTTTCCTCTGAGGTGTAGTGATAAACATTTAGACAGGTACATCAAAAATGCTTGTAAAGTACATACAGAATCAGTTAGAAAATAAATATAGAACCAGTTTTCATATTTCCAGAGTTTGGGAGTTTATTCACAGAGTTTATACTTTTGTTACATGGTAGCTGTTAAAATGCCTATATTCTTTTTATACTACTTCAGCAAGCAGTCTGAAATAAGTGTGTATTAGTTAACTTTAATGACCACCATAACCAGTCAGTTGCCCTAATCTAGTACTCACACTCCAGGGCTGGTCAACTAGGATGTACTAGGCAAGGCTACTCTCCAGCAGCACCATTACAGTGCTTTAGCTTTCTGTACCCCTACATCAAAGATGAGCAATCAGCACAATAACAATGGGTTCTCATTGGCAGACGTAATGGCCTGTTAATTAGCATAAATTAGTAATGGGGTCAGATAGCGGTTTAAAAATACTAACTTAACAAAAATATTTTAGAGGCACTTCTCACCTTTCCTAAACAGGAGATAAAATTGCAGTTAGTTCTTTGCCCTTTATCTTGAGGGCTGTCACCTGAGGCTTCCAGATGAAATGGCCCGATGTGCTGTCATGACTGGACGATGTGGTTGCCTGAAGCCCATTATCAGGCTAACTGAATTCTGCCTCTAGATCTGGTTCATACCTGTCCCCTCTACCCAAGGCAGATGGAGTTTTAATTCAATGTATAGTTAAAACACTTAAAAGTTAGAGAGCTTGGAATTTATTAAATTTATAATGCAGGTTTTATTATTATTTTATGCCTACTTACTAATAAATATGTGAATGTCTATGTATGGAAGTATTTGCTTTCTTTATTATCTAGTTGTGAGTGCAAAAACAATGTACAAGTCACCCATTCATCCATTTTCAAATGTACCTGTTCAAATACTTATTCATTTAATCAACACTTCAACAGACAGTTATTAAACCTTTATAATGTACCAACCAGGTATTGTGCTTTCTGCTTAGGGATATAAAAATGGAAAAGATGAAATTGTTGAGGAGTTCCTGTTTAGTGAGAAATACACAAACACACTCATGCTATGGGTGGGTGGAGACCGTAACCTGTGAAGCATGATAAAGGCCGACTTATCCAATCACAGGAAATCAGGGGCTCTTGGGGAAACTGATTGTTCTGGACAGGTTGAATTTGCTTTATTGAGGGAATGGGAGTGAAGTGGGTAGAAAGAAAACATGAGCCAAAGATTGGAGATGAGAGACAGCAAGGTATGTACATGGCAAAATTGTAACAGATGAGGCTGTGGAGATGGACCAAGACCTGTTTATGGAGGCCTGTGTGCTGTCCAGTGAACCCGTTTTTTATTTTTTGGCCATAGGGAGTATCTGACAAGCTTTAAGCTATAGAATCTCATGTTCGGTTTTCATCTTGGATATCTGACAGCTGTGTAAAGTGAGAATATAATGACTGAAATAAAGTAAGGATTATCAGGACAGGATGAATTTGAGAAACATTCAATAGGTAAAATTTGTGATATCTGAGTAGTAAAGGAATGAGAAGAGTTGTTGAGGATATATACCAGGTGGTAACTGAACCATGAGATTGTCAAGATTTCCCAGTCAGAAGTGTTGGATAAAATGAGCAATGAGTAAAATAATATTATCAAGGCCCGCTGCATTGCAGATGTAATAGGAATGCAAGGGAAAAGGGAGAGTGGAGAGTGACCATTGCCCCTAGCTTGGCTAAATTATAGATAAGTTTCCTTCTGACTATATGCTCATGGCTTTCTTTTTCTTTCAGTTATAACACTTGCAATTGTATTTTTTTCTTTGTCCCTTTGCAATGAAATCTTCTCCAGATTTATAACCCAGGTATGTTTTTATTAAGCACCTGGGAACCATTCCTTTGAAATGTAATTATGAAGAAATGCTCCTCTCGCCCAGTCTCTGTGGGAGGATAGGAGCCTAACTTCCTAACAGGCACCAATTAGCAAACACAGATGATCCAATCATGTTGACCAGTCCCTGCACTCAAGTCCTCCAGTACATTTCCACTAGGTCACATAAATATACAAAAATCTTCCTGCCGTTTGTTTCAGTGCAATTGAGTTCAATCTCTCTCCCCTGTTGCAGTAATCTTAATAAAGTCTTCTTTGCCTGTTTAACTACAACCAGTGCAATTATTTTTCGAAAGGAGAGCAACAACAATAACAACAACAAGATTGGATGGATGTCCACAAAGACACAGTAAAGTGGAGAATGAGGAAATGATCAACACTGTCAACAATGCAGAGAGAGTCCAGAAAAAGAGAGGTTGAGATATTTTAATGGATTTGATAATGAAGAGTTCCTGGGTGATTATGGATGGGTTAACAGCCAGGCCCTTAGGGAGCATAGGATAAATTTTGTTGAGTTAATATTGAGTTAGTGAATTAGAGTAAGGAAGTGGAAACACAATACAGATTTTTTTCTTTTTTTTAATATATATTTTTTATTGATTTTACACAGAGAGGAATTGAGAGGGATAGAGAGTTAGAAACGTCGATGAGAGAGACATCGACCAGCTGCCTCTTGCCCACCCGCGACTGGGGATGTACCCGCAACCAATGTACATGCCCTTGTTTGGAATCAAACCCGGACCTTTCAGTCCGCAGGCCGACACTCTATCCACTGAGCCAAACCGGTTTCGGCAGATTTTTTTCTTTGAGAAGGTTGGATAAGACATGGAAAAAAAAATATATTTGGGCAGTATCTAGGTATCTGAATAAAAGGCTTGAGAAAAAGTTTCTTTTTGTTTTCAGCTGAAGGGAAAACCATAGAGACAGAAGAAAAGAAGTTGCATATAAAGAAGTCTGAATTATGATAAAGGGAGCAAAATATTGAAGCAGGAGGAAAAAGAACAATATTTAGGTATAAAACTTGGTCTTGATCAGGAAGGGAATTATTTAATCCTCTGAGAAGAGAATAAAATAAACAAGAATGACTATGGGAAAGGTTCCTGTTGAGTGTGATCTTGTGTGGTGCCTCACTTTTCTTGTCTTAAAAAAGAAAAGGTTGACTGCTGTGGGAGGAGACATGGCCTTAGAAGCCCATTGTTTCTTAAAGGAAGTAATTTTTGTGATCACAAGATCCTTGGTGTAATCTTGAGAGGAAGTGGCCAATGTAAACGAAAGTGAGAATCATTGGAGTAAAGATAGCTCAAACATGTGAGATGAGGTTGTTGGAGGTTTCATAGAAGTCAAAATTTTCTAGGATTATAACAAATATAGGGTAGAAAATTTTATTGTTAGATGTTAAATTTGGTTTAACTTTAATGATAAATGGATTTCATGGAAGTTAAATTTTCCTGAGATTATAATAAATATTATGTAGGAAATAAAATCTTAAAAAAATCTGAAGAACTCCATGAATGAGGAGGTGAAGTCTATATATAACAGATGAATAAATCTCAGAGTTGAAAAATGATTACATAATATAAGTAGCTAAGAGTAGAGTGTGCCATACAATGCTCTTAAGTGCTTAATATCTGTTAACTCAATCATTTATAACCCTATAAAAGAGACACATTATTATTCCCATTTATTCAGATGAGGAAACCAAATTCCAGAGAAGCTATAAAACTTAAGGTTTGACAGGTAGTATATGGTGGAGCTGGGATTTGACCCAAGATTTGTAGTCTTGCTCCAGATCCTAGTCTCCTATCACTCTGTCATTTCACCTTTATGAGAATGGAGGAGTAATGGTCTGGAAGTGGAAGTGGAAGACTACCGTTGGCACTCTGGAATTTATGCAGACCCTCCTAGGAAATTAATCACAATAGTGGGCACTATTCTTTGTAAGGGAATTCTGGAAAAGCTAGAGAAGAAAGGGTAGACTTGCAACTGTGAAATATTGGTTATAATTTAAATGTCTTCAAGCAAGATATTGGCTATATGACCTATTGTATAATCCTATGATAAAATATTCTTAATTCATGAAAGTATAAAATATTCAATGACATAGAAATTCTCAGGACATATTCACTGCAAAAGTTGGTCACAAAACAAAATACTATGGTACCATTTTGTAACTAAGACAATTATATGTATAACTCTGGTTGTGCATATAACACAGTACCTACCAATGACAGAATAAAAACTCACTTAATAAAGGGTGGGATGAGGAATTGTAAAGAGCAGTAGTGCACACTCAGGAATTGCATTATTGCCATATATCATGGGAACCATAGCCAAAGAGCCACTGGGAGTTGATGTCATAATCTTTCTGCCTGTCTATGGCTTTTGCTTTTGCTGGTTCCTGTGCTCCTTTCTGTTTCCTCCACGCCTATTTACCTGCTGATAAAAAACATATATATTAGTGGCAAATATTCTGATTATGACCATAAGACTCCCTGAATCTTAACTTAAATTTTTGAGACAGTGTATAAAGAGAATGGAATTGATTTTTGGCCAGTCAATAATTGGCTCTCTAATGTAATCAGTTATGCTTGTGTTAAAGCAAGGTTTCTGATTCTGCCTCATGTTCTAGGCCTGTGGGCAGGGGGAGTTTTTAGAAGATTGGATTCTAGTTGAGGCAGGCAATGAATGTTCCATTCCCGTGGATGACTTTTGCTTAATTCATTCCACTTTTAAAATGCTTTCTAAGTTGTCTGCAATAAATACATATTATTTTTCATAATAAAATTCTAGTAAAGAAAAACAGTGCAAGGATATGGGAGAGAGAAATTACAGAGTGGGTAGGAAATGTGATCAAGAATGCTGAGGGTATAGAAGGAATAGACATATTTGGCTTCAATTATGTTTGACAAAATTTGTGAATAATAGATTGAGGATACCAGGTGCTGTCTGACTGAATCTCAGAAAGCTGATGAGTCTGTCTTGGGATTGCTAAAAAGTGACCAGGACTCTACTTAGGAGGAGGTTTTGTAAGACTTTGAAAGAGGGCACTCTCCTTACATTTTAACAGTAAAGAGTGTTTCATAAAGATTGCTAAAGTTATAAAACTCATATTTGCATCATGAGTATCAAGGATTGGCTCCTGTGACCTGGCTTTTGCTGGTCTTTCAGACCTCATCTAATGGCACCCTTGATTTATAGACCCTCTTTGTTTACCAGGCAAAACATTGCTTATTATTTTTAATATTCACCAATGTTTTGTGAGATATAGATATCTATAACTATAACTATTCAAGAACCCCTCCTTCCACTCAGTAGGAATAACAACCCTTCCCTTTATTGTTTCATATTTATATTAATCACAGCACTTAAAATACATCTTAGTGGGGTCACTCAATCACTAATGTTTGAATCAATGATTCTAAAAAGCATCAAGTACCATATGCAATCCAGGAGTATGTATTTTTATCATGATTGCCCAGGGTTCAAATCCAGGCTCACAATGCTGATTATGTTGGGAATTTTAGTAAATTAGCACTTATTCTGAAAAGGGGATACTTGATAGGACTCAGTGCTGCAGTCTAGGTAGGAGTGCAAAGGAAGCAGTCCAGGCTCACTATGTGATTTCAAACTGTGGGATCAATATTTACTGGGGCAGTTAACAGCAAGGGGGAAGGAAAGTAGGGAAACAACACAGCAGTGTGAGTAGATAATATTAAAAATTTCCATCTTGAATTAATTTTAATAAATGACTACACACAGTTCTTTTAAAATATTGAACAAAACTAACATTATTAACAATTTTTTTGTGCTGAAATATTGGTCTTTCTGGTTTAACATTAGGTTTCGGTACTTTTCAGAAGGTGTAAGCTTTGTCTTCCTTCTCAAATTGGAGCATCAAAGGGCAAATTACTCTAGAGGACTGTGTTTTATGAAGGTAATATTTTATGGGTGATTACAAATTATGTTCCAGTTTTATATCAAGTACTTTTACACATATTATTGAAATTATATCTTTACTATATATAAGAAAGCTAGAAACAATTTAAATATACTCCAGAAGTGAAATTGATAACTTAATGGACCTAATATTAGCATTAGCAGGGATATATATTATTATTCCTTACTTTTGTAATGACATTAAAAGAAAAATTAAAATTCACCTACATAGAAGAAGAATAAGAACCACTCAATTCTATTACTGTTTAAATGTCTCTTAAGACAACTTTACTTAACATATGATTCAAATAATCCCATTTATCTAAGCCAAGTCATTAATGAAAGTCTTGTTACTGGATTCAAATATTCCAGGCCTGGTGCACATTAATCTGTAAAAATTATTATTATTTTCTTTTTCAGAAAATGAAGATCTGTCAAAGTCTGGGAAGAATGTAATGAATTTTTAGTTACATAGCAAAAGCTTTCGAGTCATATCTGTGTCTTTGAGACCTCAGAAGGCTAATATAAGATAATAAAGTTAGCCCTAGGCATGGGAAAGTAGGAAATCACCTATGGGGTATATTTTGAGGGGGAAAATAAAAGTCTACATGCTAACACATATATTCTCCATTAACCTAATTTGATGTTTAAAATGTTTCATGAACGTCACTTATTTTGAATTAAAATAACTCTCCAAGTAGACTCTTTTCTAAAATATAAACATTCTACCCCTGATAGTCAAAGTAAACATTCTACTTGATAATGAAATCCTATCCTATATAATAAAGAGCTAATATTCTAATTAGACTGGACAGCAGAACGACCATCCAGATGACCTTCCAAACAAATCCAGGGATGCGAGGGGCTGTGAGGGCTGAGCCCCTTACATGAATTTCACTCATCAGACATCTAGTTAACCAATAAGCATCAGGAATTCATAAGCACAGATTACCTTATAAGTGAGTGGCGTCTTCTAGAATTTATTTCTGTTCCTTCCCTCTTTCCACTCTAGTTCTTATGCTTGACCAGATCACCTACATCAGGAAAACCTCGGGCATTTGCTAACATGCACACTGGGCCTCTGCCATGACTGCTGTATCAGAGACTCTAGGAGCAATATTGTAGAATATGTATTGAAATATTTTTATGTGTCCTAAACAATTACTGACCTATTTGTTAATTTATATCTTGGGATCCTACCTTTTTCTCTTTATAAAAAATAAGATAAAATCTGCATATAAAAATTCACAATTTTACAACGTGTACAATTCAGTGGTTTATATTTACAAGGTTATATAACTATTGCCATTACGCAGAAAAGATTTGAGGCAAGTGCTATGGAGAATTCAGTTATGTGAGATAGTCAACAAGAGATAGATTAAAAAGATTAAACTGATTACTAAATATTATAGATGTTCCTGTTATATATTTTGTGGCTTCATCACTTTCAATAGTAACATTCATTATCTTTCTGAAAAATTGTACTGGGAGGGGCTGAGAGTGGAAGCAAAAAATAATATAGTTCTGAATTTACAAGATGTGTCCTCAATGCTATATCTTTGGTCTGTATGTGTGGCAATTTTACATAGAAAAACATATTAGAAAAGAACAATTTATCCCACATAATACATTTCTAATGGTAGTCTCTGTGGTTCTCAGGTGAAAAAGCTGCTTTGGATACTTGTCTTTCTGCAACCCTAATATAAACCAGGTAGAAGACTGCTTTCTATATCATCAAAAACGAATACGGAACTTGCTATGCTCAGTGTCTCAAGTGCTAACCACTTTCTCTGTACACAGGTGTAAGACATTAGCTAATGGCCTCACTAAATGGAGCTGGACAACTTTCATCAATAAGAACTCTGAAAGCACAGCATGATACTGTTTTAAGTCACAAGCATTAAAAATGAAATTCTCACCCTGCACCATCAATGATATTAGTTTATATATTTTAATAAATATTGAAGAGTAAAATGTTCTTATGTAAATTAGAGATTAGTTGCTTCTTAGCATCTGACAAATTTATATCTTTTTTTTTTCCTTTCATAGAATTTCTCTTTTTAAAAGTTTCATAGAACACAGCCTGGCAAGTGTTGCCCAGTGGTTGTGTTGACCCATTCTAGGGGGTCACAGTTCAATTCCTGGAATGAATGGGCCTTGTCAATGTAATGGGTGAGTCACAGAGTGATGCCTTTTAGCCACAAAATATTTAGGGTTTTGAAAAATGCAGTTAAAATTCTAATTATTGTTGTTTTCTTAATCCTCTCCCAAGCATGTTTTTATTTAATTTAGAGAGAGAAGGGAAAGAGAGAGAGAGAAACATCCTGTTCACGCCCTGATCAGGGGTCAAGCATGACAGTTAGGTATGTGCCCTGACCTGAAATCGAATCCAGCACCTTTCAGTACATAGGATGAGGCTCTAACCAACTGAGCCACACCAACCAGGGCTCTTGTTTTTTTTAATGGCACAAACTAAAATGAATATTTTGGTATTATATGGATTAGATTATTTTATGACTAGATGAGTTGAGCTGAATGAAAGTTGGTACTTAGAAGCAGAGTTGCTTTTGTGCCATGTGTTCACAAACCAGGTAGAGATTTGTCAAATCTCTATTTCATAATTGAAAGCTACTGTCTGAGTGATGTTCTACAACAGTGCTCACTTTGAAAAAACAAGTTACAAATATATAAGTGATATTTTAATCAATTACTTGACTAACTTAAACAAATTTTTAAAACAACTTCTTTGGATATAGACATAATTCAAATAGCAAGATATGCCCCATCTCATTGGTGAACAATAGATTTGCCCTTAGGTATCTTGATGAAGCCCTATAAAATTATCCACCTCTCTGAACTAGCATAACATTTGTTTAGACTAAGATTGCAAATCTACCTTCCCCCAAAGTCATAAGTGTCTCAGGAGGAAGGATTTTAATAAAATCACTTACTCAGCCTTAGCCATTGCATCCAGCTAAACACTAGGATACTTGTTATTGGCAAGTTAACAAATTTTAAATCATGAAAGATTTGCATGAATGATATAAGGTTTGAAATGTTTTATGGGATGTTCATTCACACAAAATCAATCTTTACCTTTAGACTATTTTTTTTAAGACACATGCAAATCCAAAATGACAGGAATGGATTTTCAACATCTGACAACTTGCAAAAAATGACAGAGGCATAAAGTACATGCTGCACTGTTTCTGAGGGTGAACACTTCCTGACATTGTAAGCTCGAGTTGCTGGAAGGAGAACAAGATACACAGATTGAAACTATTCATTTCATCTTTGTAATTAAAGCCGCTGGATTCCTTAGTTCCAGGTTGCCTTTGAATCTCCTCCATGGGCAGTGGGAAATAATAGAATCCAGAATATACATATTGCTCTGCTCAAATGTTTATATTTCATGTTCTCCTTATTGTATTATATTGAACTAAGCATAAAATAATTTTGCATATTATGCAAAGAGCTGAATAGTTATGCAATGAATTTGACAATTTCTCCAGAAAAGTTGACTTTTCTCATAAGAGAGTAAAAAACAATTTTTCTATGTACTTTTTAATCATTTAATAAGTATGTGATTAATTATCTATTAATAAGTAGAGTTTGTTTATTGTTTCTCCTTCTTTGTTTTCATTTCCTCCTATTAACTTCCTCTATCAATAGGATCAAGAGGAGTGAAGGATACAACTGGTATTTAGTCATTCAGTTATTTGACAATCTGGTGGAAAATATAAAAAAGTGAATAGGTAATTATAGCCAAGTGCTATGGAATAGAATTACAGTTATGGTGGTTGTGGTAGATGGTGTTTTCCAAAGATGGCAGCAACAATGTCCTCTATCCTACATGCTCTTCTGCACTGTGACTTTGGAGTCTAATTCTCCTTCCTCTGATTCTGGCTACAGTGACACTGTTGTATCCAATAAATGAGACAGAAGCAAGACTGCACAATTCCTGAGGTCAGAAGTGTGACAGCTTCTGCCTTGGACTTCTGGGTCCCTCACTTTCTGAATGCTCACTCCTAGTCTCTCTTTTTTTAATCCTTACCTGAGGATATTTTTTTCAATTGTTTTTCAGAGATAGTAGAAGGGAGTGAGAGAGAAAGAGAAAGAGAGAGAAACATTGATGTGAGAGAGACACATTGACTGGGAGCCCTGTTGGGGTAGGGAGTGAACTCACAACCCAGTTACATATCCTTGACTGGGAATCAAACCCAGGACCTTTTGGTAGGAAAGCTAGTCCTCTAATTACTGAAATACCACCCAGGGAGGCCAGCACCCTTTAACCTGGGCAAATGAGGTTGCTCAGAGCCCAGTGACTCAGGGTGTTGTTGCACTTTGGAATGCCTTTCTTGGAATTTTCTTCTAGTAAGATCCCTGTGTGCCTGGGACTGGTTGGGATTGGCAAAGCTACCTAGACAGGATGCCTTAGGCTAGACTAAATCATTATGCTACGTGTGGGGTTGACTAGAAAACTGGAAGACTTCTGCCTTTGGAGTTGTCCAGGAGCTCTGTGGCTTGGCCCACTTTCCAAGGGGGCAGCCTGATGATCAATTAAATCCTCCTGGCTTATATTTATTTTTTAGGATTATGTGAGATTGTGCCATTGGAGTGATTCTGACTTGAGGTGACTCAACTTCTTATTGGACACCATGGTTCTAGGGCTCAGAGCTAGTGACAATCCACTTACTTCTGGACTGGGGTTGTCATCCACTTTGCAAGTACAGTGCAGATTGTCAGCCAGCACTGTGAGTCTTAAACTGGTCTGGATGAACAATGGGCATTTCTTATGCCAATGGAATTGCTTTTTAAATTCTGCCCACAGCACTTTACAGAAAATTATGAGAAATATGCACACACACACACACACACACACACAAAAAGGCAAATAAAATCAACCCAAATCATTCATAAGTGATAAAGCAATCAGCAAAATAAGACTCAGGTCTCTATGAGGTTGAATATTGAGTAAAGTGTAAGTAACTGAGTGGAAGAGTTACTTCCACTTGAGAGGACAACAAAGGGAACATAGAAAATGTTTGTATTTATTATTTCAGTGTCAAGGGTCAACAACATTTAGACTGAGGATATAGATGCAAATGTCTGAAGCACAGTGAAGTGGAAGTCATGGGTTTCCAAGAAGTGGAATGACTACATGTATGAAAAAAACATTTAAAATAGAAACTAAATTTAATCACGTATAACTAAATATTTATATATAGTGTGTCCTTAAGTCCAGATGAAGGACATTTATCATGTATTGATCTTTAAAAAAATGTAAAAATGTAAAGGAAATGCTACTAATAGTCAGAATCGTGAAATTCAGCAAGAAAAGAAGCTTTAAGAGGATTTTGACAATTAATATATACAAGTATGTCAGTTATATTTTTTAAATTTATTTTTTATTGTTGAAAATATTACATTAATGATTTAAATAATAGTCTGTTTGAAAAAATATATAATATTAGAAATGGTGTTTTAATCCAGATGTGATTTATACAATTTATGACCAGAATATATAATTTTTGCAACAAAAAAGCTTCTTTTTGCTGGCCTAACTTCCACCTCAAGGTCAATAGAACATTTTAAATCACTATCTGTATTTAGAAACTTAATATATATTAAATAAACCTTAGCATTTAAATCAGTTTTTGCAATGAATTCCCAATTTTTTGTTATACTACCACTTTTCATTTCTAATCAGCAACTTCATTTGGTAGCCAATAACAAATAAGAACAATTTGGGAATAAGTAAAACTTTCAACCAATATCTAATTCCTCATTTCTATCTTGTTTAATGTGGTGATAGCAATTCCTTTATGTGTCACATAATTGAAAGAAACAACAATAAAAATAACAATTTGGTTATTTCATCTAAGTACTAAGATATGTACCTTATTCCATCTAAGGAGGCCTAGTTTCTAACTTTTATTACCTAACTAGAGGCCAAGTGCATAAAATCTGTGCATGGGTGTGTGTGTGTGTGTGTGTGTGTGTGCCCCTCACACACACAGCCTGCATGCTCTCCAATCTGGGACTCCTCAAGGGATGTCCGACTGTATTTAGGCCTGATCCTACCAGTATTGGGCCTAAATTTGCAGTTGGACATCCCTCTCACAATGCAGCACTGCTGGCTCCCAATTGTTTGCCTGCCTGCCTTCCTGATTGCCCCTAACCACTTCTGCCTGCCAGCCTGATCACACCCTAACCACTCCCCTGCCAGCCTGATTGCCCCTAACTGTCCTTCCCTGCCCAGTCTGGTCACCCTTAACTGCCCTCCCCTGCCAGCTTGGTCACCCCTAACTGCCCATCCCTGCCAGCCTCATCATCCCTAACTGCTCTCCCCTGCAGGCCTGGGTCCCCTAAAATTGCCCTCCCCTGCAGGCCTGGTCACCTCCAACTTCCCTCCCCTGCAGGTCTGATCACCCCCCTCCCCCAACTGCCTTTCCCTGCAGGCCCAACTTTCCTCCTCTGCCAGGCTTGTCATGCCTAACTGCCCTCCCATGCAGGTTTGATCACACCCAACTGCCCTCTCTTGCAGTCCTGGTCCCTCCCATCTGCCCTCCCCTACTGGCCATCTTGTGGTGGCTATCTTCTGTCCACATGGGGGCAACCATCTTGTGTGTTGGAGTGATGGTCAATTTGCATATTATTCTTTTATTAGATAGGACTAGGGGCCTGGCCTGATGCATGAAATTTGTGCACTAGGGAGGGTTCCCTCAGCCCAGCCTGCCCCCTCTCACATACTGGGAGCCCTCAGGAAATGTCCTACTGGTGGCTTAAGCCCACTCTCCATTGGGAGTGGACCTAAGCCACAGTCTGGCTTCCCTTTGCTTGAGGCAACCAGGCTGATCAGGGGAAGGCACCAGCCCCATCACCCCACTGCTGCAGCCACTGCCAGTCACCGCAGCCACCAAGGTGTTTTCATTAACATGGACTCCTCAGTTCCTTCACCATGAAAAAATAACAACTTTCTTGAAGCATTTTCAAGATGTGTCTTTCATAGGATATGGCCTTTCTTTCTTTATATTTCTTTTTATCCTTACTTGAGGATATGTTTCCATTGATATTTTCTCCTTCCCTCCAATCACAGGCTCAACCCCTTCCCGGCACCTCCCCAAGCCTGAAGCCTCCACCCCAGGTTTAGGCTTGAAAAGAGGTTTTCCCCCAGAACCTCTGATTTCAGGCTCAGCCCCTTCCCAAACCTAAAGCCTCTGCCCCAGGCTTTTCACTTAGGAGAAAGTGAAAAGCCCCTCTGAGCCTCTGCCCCAGGCTTTAGGTGTGGGAAGGGGACCCTTGCTCCTCCAATCACAGGCCCTGCCCCTTTCCAAGCCTAAAGCCTCTGCCTGATGGCTGGGAGTGATCTATGTGCTGAGGAGGTTACCTGGACCCAGGTATGTAGGCAAATTAACTGCCATCTTTGTTGGGTTAATTTGCATACTCACTCTGATTGGCTGTGGGGGTAGCAGAGGTCAGTTTACATATTTGTCTATTATTAGGTAAGATGGCTGATAATTCTATGACTAACAGTTCAAAGATGGGAATAATTGAAAGTGATCTCTATATATTAGAGGTATGATCCATTGAAACCAAGATATGTTATCATAGAAAAATTCTGAAATGAAACAACTAAAAAGTAAAAAGACTTATAAAAATACTTGGGAATTGTAATGAGATACAAATTATACATGAGTAAGCAACAGGAGGTGATATCCAGAAAAGCAAAAATGATACAATTAATTATGAAAAGATGAAAATGCTTTACAAATGAACACATTTTACTTAACTGTTAAAAAGTCTAGATTTGATTTCTGAATTTTAAAGATGATTTTAAAAACTGGTGGGCAGGACATAAAGTTAGAGTAGAAGAACTTACACAATTTTTGAAGAAATTTAAATTTTAGGTGACCATACAATCCAGTTTATACTTGTTCCACTATAACTGTTTGCGAATTAAAATTATATGGCCTCCCTACTTTATAATAATTTTCAAGTGGATGAAAATGTATATGAAGAAGGTATTCAGCAGCTTTCCTCCACACCCCATCTAACCTAGTATCTTAGAAGAAGTTGAGGGAGGAATAAAATGTAATTTCTCTAGCTCCAGTCTTACCATACACTTATTTAGTAAAACCTATTAAAGGCTTCACACTGAACCTTAGACTAAGGTTCAAAATTTATAATATGAATTAAAAGATAATTCAAGTCATTCTTGATCTTGCCCCTGCTTATCTCCCCGGACTCGTCCCATTATACGTCTTCTCTCAATCTCAATCCCCATTGTCATACTAGGCTTATTATTTTTTTTTCCCAAATCTACATGCATGGGTCAACAAACATGCCCTGCTGAAATATTCTCTCATCCCATGCATCTCACCTCACTTTATTAACTCCTAGTTACCCTAATGGCAAAAAGCAATTCTTAGACCATTAACACCTGGGTTGGGCATCATTCATCTAGGTATTTAACCTTTACTGCAATCATGACCCTCATGTGAACATTCCACAAGGAAAAGACCAATTGTGTATTCATGCTTGGTATGTAAGACATTAAGGAGCATATGATGAATTGGTTTATTGAATTAAAACACTCTCAAGCAATAAGATTTTTTTTCCATTAACACAAACAGGTCAGAACAAAAATATTAGATAATTCTGGGGTAATCAATCATAGAAGTTTCTAGGATTTGTCAAGTTTAACCCTGTGCTTCTCATATGAACTTTAACTGCCTCAGACAATGTTTGTCTTTAAACCTCTGGGGTTAGGCACACAACACTTCTTTAGCAATGTTACTGCATTGTTATAAGAATACCTGATAGTGAAGAATTTATAATAACTAAATATTTAAAGATATATGGACTTAATTAATTCCTCATGTATTCCAGATACTTTTCTTCAAGAAAGGGGTTTCAGTACAGCAGTGCATTTGTTTTTATTAGAAAAAGTCTACTCTTGTACAGAAAATGAATATCACACTACTGAAGCATATGTATTGATATATACAACCAACAATGCACTATTGTCTGAGGAACTAATTCTAACAAGCAAAATTAACCCTACCAGACCTGAGGCCCTGAACCTAACTGTCCCCTATACCTGGGCTCCTGAGAATTAAAGAGAAAAAAGTCAACATAATATAGAAAAATGTTAGTTACATGCAAACAAGTGGTTAGAATAAGATGGAACTTAGAGACATTGTAGAAAACAGGTCTACCTTTCATCTAGTGCCCATATTCCACCTTTGTGTGCCAATCCACCCTGCAGGATGAGCCTTGTTTCACACAGAGGTACTTCTTGCAAAGTGAGCACCAGATGTTGCTCTTCACCTTCTTGCATGGATTGTCTTTGTAAGACACTCTGGGATTTTGCTTGTTGTACCTGGAGTGCTTTTCCATGCACATAACACAGATATGATTAGACGATGTCACAGAGGGAATCTCTGGAAAATGATTGCCTGGGGTCATCCATTGAGGGCAGGGTTACTATTGTGGGTGGCAGTGGGCTGATGTCCTGAATCCACCAGTAAGTTCAGGCACAGTTTCTGAATATATCTGGTGAAATAAACTGACTTTTTTGAGGCAGCTTGCTGCTTTGAAGCATACAGGATATAAGAATTATAACTGGCCTACATAAAAATTTTATGAAAAGCCACCAGGCCAGTGGTAATGATGATGAGACTGGTGAAGACAGGTCATCTGGTTATTTTTGTCACAGCCACCAATAATTTATTATAGTTCTTCACTAGCTGTGGCATCTGTATATCTTGCACATTGCCATCATTATTTCTTCTGTTTATTAATACATTTTTGGCTGGATCGTGATAGTTCAAAATAAATGTGATGGGCTTTCTATCCTGCCAAACTAAACATGTTACACTTTCTTGACATAGATAGCAACTGTCACCCCTAGAAAGTTTTTTTTTTTACACTTTTCAGTGACTTAGGAAACTGCTTCCTGTTTTGCTGAAGGGTTCTCACAATTTCTGTGTGTAATTCTGAAAGTACATATTTAGCAAGGGTTAGAGAGTTTGTAGAACCGGTCCATGACAAGCACATGAGATTTATTTTCCATTGCACATGAGGTCAGGAGACTGTGCCCAAGTCTTTTATAGGCATTGGTGCAGCACCAGTGTAGATTTTCTGCATTTAAAATGTAGCCAGTCTCACCTTCTCAGAGAAGGAAAGACTTGATGTCCCACTTTGTGGGCTTATCCTAGATATACTGCTGGATGGCCAAATGGTTTTTTTGTTGGGATCATTCCCTCATCTATGCTCAAATGTTGCTTTGGCAGAGAGAAGTGGAGAAACTTGGGGAGCAGACTTTCCAAGAAAGGCCTAACTTTATACTATATTCTATGTCTTATTGATATCTGTGTCTTCCTCATCAATTATGTGTAAAAAAAAACTCCAAAGGGCCAAGAATCTGTCTAGAGTCACAATATTTTGAAATCCAGGAGTAAACCCAACAAAGTCAAGCCCTCATGTCCAATAATCCCGATAGATGAGCTTGCAAGAAGGTAGGGAGGGAGAGTGTGTGAGAGAGTGAGGGAGTTATAAAGGGTGTGTGGATATGGTGTGTGTGTGTGTGTGTGTGTGTGTGTGTGTGTGTGTGAGATATAGAGACAGTCAGATTCTGTGGGTATTCCAGAGTGCTGCCACCACAGACAATCCAGGTAAGACATCGCCAGCACAGAAACCATGCCATCTTGAAAAACAGAACTGCTTGAGACTAGGAACCTAGCCTCACCACTACCCAATCTGGTCTCAGACACAAACCAAAACCCTACAGCCACTTGGGTAAAAGACTTGTAAATATAATTGCAGATAAAAAAAAAAAAACCACAAAAAAACCCAAAAATCAATCAAACAAACAAACAAAAAAACAGAAACACTAATCAAAAAGGATATATGCACCCTTATGTTCATAGTAGCACAATTTATAATAGCTAAGATTTGGAGCAGCCTACCTGCCCATCAGCAGATGAGTGGATCAGAAAACTATGGTACATCTACACAACAGAATGGATCAGAAAACTATGGTACATCTACGCTACACTGCTATAAAAAAGAAATTCTTACCTTTTGCAACAGCATGGATGGAACTGGAGAGCATTGTGCTAGTTAGCACCAGTGGGTCTTGATCTGACATCTAGAATGGTTCAGCAATATAGAGAAGGGCCTGTGCATAAATTCAATAAGAGTCTAGAGATGAAACATAATTTTGAAAGGCATTTGCGGGGTGGGAGAGTAGAGGAGCCTAGCTAAAGAAACCAAGTTCTCCTTGTCTCAGCACTTTGCTTTTTATTAACACAATTTGTCCTAAGATAAGGTGGAGATATACACTTCAAAGGGTAGGGCTTTGTACAGAAGCATTGTCAGATTGAGGCATTGCCTTTGACTGTTCAGGTGTCTGGCCAACAGGAGGCAATAATATGTGGATTAAGATGCCTTGAGCTGTCTGGCAGCAAGCAATCATCCTTTTCAGGTTTGGGGAAATGCCTTTAGCTATTCTAGCAGGTGATAAGATATATGACTCAGCCCTTGTTGAGTTTCCAAGTTCCATCAACCTTTCAATGAAACTCTTGCAATTATGACATGCTAGAATTGGCTTCCAGCAGGTTGCCATCATAACATCTATTTAGGGTAAATATTGATGTGTGAGGATTTCGTATAGCCAATTTATCTTATTTTTCCAGTATCTCTATGTCTCCATTGTTTTTGTTTGGTGGTATTCCATACACACTTTCTCCTTTTTTTTGAGC
Organism: Pipistrellus hanaki; assembly: GCF_964339955.1. Classification (NCBI taxonomy): domain Eukaryota; kingdom Metazoa; phylum Chordata; class Mammalia; order Chiroptera; family Vespertilionidae; genus Pipistrellus; species Pipistrellus hanaki. The sequence goes on from NC_140503.1 coordinate 108,452,638, forward strand.
TATATGTCCTGCTTTGGGGATTTTTCTATTTGGTTGCTATTAGGTTTACAAAAAATGAAGTTGCATATATACCATATACTTTTTCCCTTTTGAGTGTATCTGATCCTCTGGTTCCTTTGCCAGTTCAGACATTTCCCATTCCCCTTGTATGTTTTTGTTATCACAAATTATCTGTTTATGCTGTATGTTTTTGGTGATCTTACTCGTAGTGTTGTGACCTTATGCTCTTTGTATCAGGTAGAATAATTCCCTTAAGTACTACCTGCAATGGAGGTGTTTTGGTAATAAAGCCCCTTAGCTTCCATATGTCTTGGAACATCCTTATTTCTCCTTCACATTTAAAGTATAATTTTGTTGGATATATTATTCATGGCTGCTAATTTCTCTCTTTAGACATTTGAATATTTGGTTCCACTCTCTTCTGTCTTATAGATTTTCTACTGAGAAGCCTGATGAGTTCTGATAGGTTTTCCTTTGTAGGTCACTTCCTTCTTTTCCCTGGCTGCTTTGAGAATTTTTTCTTTGTCATTAATTTTTGATAGCTTCATTAACAAGTGCCTTGGAAAGGGCCTCTTTGGATTGAGGTAACCAGGTGTTCTGTTTGATTCATGGATTAAAGGATCTAATTCTTCCCATATATTTCAGAAGTTCTCATCCACTATACGCTTTAATAGATTATTGTTCTATGCTCCCTCTTTTCTTCCTCAATAATGCCTAAAATTCTGATGTTACTTTTTATGATGGAGTCAGAGAAATATTGTAAGAGCTCTTTCATTTTTCTTTATTTTCAGGTCTCTCCATTCTTCCCTCTTCATAATTTCTTGATTCCTATCTTCAATATCACTAGTTCTTTCCTCTAATTGGTTGGTTCCATTTGCTCTGCTTAATAGTCATTATTAATGTCCTTACTTGCATGCTTCATTTACAGGATTTTTGATTGTTTGTTTGTTTTTCAAAATTTCAGTTTCCTTGGAGAAATACTAAATTTGTTCAATGATTTGTTCTCTAAGTGCAATGAATTGCTTGTCATTAATTTCTCATATCTCATTGAATATTTTCAGAACTGCAATCTTGAAGTCTCCATAATTTATATCACATAATTCCATGTGTTCCAGCCTACTTTTGGGGGATTTTTCATTTTCTTTCTGGCCATTGTCATTACTGTGATTCTTCATAGTATTTGTGGCCATCCTTTGTTTTCACATTTATCTCTGATGAGTTTTTTTTTCTACTATGTTCCAGTAAATGGCACTGAGCTGCAAGATTTTTACCTCTTTGCTCTCTCATATTTGTGCTGGGGGTGAGTTTTGTTTTGCCCTCACCCTAATGGTGACCCCTTACCTCCCCTTATCTGGCCCAAGCACCCCTACTGGAATTCAGTCACAGAGGAAAACAATGATTCTACTGCAACAGCCTTTGATTTACAGATAATATGTTCCTGGAGCCAACTCTGAGAGCAATGGGAGGCAAGTTTGGGGAGTCTAAGCTATGGCAGGGCTCTGTAATTTCCTTTCTTTATCTGAAATATCAGTGCCAGGTCCAGCAGTGCCTCCCCATGCTCTATTAGGTGGGTGTCTGGTGACTCAAGTCACTGTTTGAATGCACTACCCAGACCCTATTTGTTCTGGCTACTCACAGACCACAGCTCTCTACTTGCCACTTGCCACTTGCCACTGGCTCCTTGCTGTGGATAAGCTTCAGACTTTGTCCTATCTTGTAACTGGCAGCTGTCTGTAGACTGCCCTGCTGGTCTGTCTCCAACAGGTCCCTTTTTTCCTGGATGAAGGAAGTGCCTGCTACTGCTTCAGGCTTTTTCCCCTCTACTGGTGAGCTGAGAGTTCCCAGCTGAACTACAGAATTGTGTCTAAGGTCTATGTCTATGCTTTTCTCCCTTTTTGCCTCCCCCTTTATCCCCAGATACCCACCTTTAGGTGTTTCAGTGTGCACATCTCTTAGGAGTGTATCTGTGTTGAGCAAGGACTTCCTTGTTGAATTATATAAGGTTAACTTGTTGAAATGTCAGAGAGAAAGAGGAAAGACACACCATTATGTCACCTTTCCTCTCCAGGATTATATGTTAAATATGGAGTTTGTAGTTGAGAGAGTGTTACACCATTAAGGGGGAGAAGAAGAAGAAGAAGAAGGAGAAGGAGAAGGAGAAGGAGAAGGAGAAGGAGAAGGAGAAGGAGAAGGAGAAGGAGAAGGAGAAGGAGAAGGAGAAGGAGAAGGAGACGGAGACGGAGAAGGAGAAGGAGAAGGAGAAGGAGAAAGTTCACCAATTACAATGCCTGTAGCAGAAGTTGATACCAAGTAAGTTCTTCTCTCCACGCCTGCCCCCCACAACTCCCCTTTCCCCAAGTAACACAACAAATGGAAGAAAGTCTAGAGAAATTAGTAATCACATAGGATGAAGAGCACAATTAAAACTGACAAAATAAATAAAATATGCTTTCTCTGTCTCCCAAACCAACCATTAAAAATTTACATAAAAAGGACTAGTAACTGACATTCTTTGATTAAATAATAAAATTAGTGTTACTTATAAGTATGTCTTAGGCTTTTATGCACATTTTAATAAATTATATTTTTTCTTAAACTATTTTTAATTTACTTTAGAGAGAGAGGAAGAAAGTGGTAGAGAGTGAAAAAGAAATATTAATCAGATACCTTCTATACTCTTCTAGACTGGACCAAACCTGCAACCTGGGAGTATTCCCTGACTGGGAATCAAACTGGCAACCTTTCAGAGCACAGGATGATGCTCCACCAACTGAGCAACATTAGCCAGGGTGTGATAAAGTACCTTATTCTTACATGCTTAACAAGATTCCTATAATGGAAGATTCAAGATAGTATTGAGAATCAATTATCCAAGGGCCTGTCACATTTCTAAACATTTTGTGAGTGAAACACTAATGGATCTTTATTCTAGACTATCTTTTTTAAGATGCTTGAATAGTGAGCAGCCTTGGAAAATACAGGCTCCCCGAACACTATAGAAGACCCAGTTTTCTAAGCTCAGAATTCACCTCTTGCAATGCAACTCACTGTGTGTGCAGGCATTCATCTGAGTCTATCTGTATAAGCTTTTAGTGGAATTTTGGGGGAAGGGGAACTGCTGCAAATATAATGATGACTGTGCTGCTTGCTGTGACATAAATATAAAACCCCCTTTTTCTGACCCAGAAGTCTTATGTCTTCTGCCAGCATCTGAGAAACTGCCAGGTTAACTAGTTTGTTTGTGAGTATTGTGAACTCAGACCCTGCACAGTTATTACAGATAGGTTTTCAATAGACACCTATTGAGTCACTTAAGAATTGTTTTATTGGTAAAATAAAAATACAATTTGATTTATATAAGGTTGAATTATAATTTAAAAATCTATATGCTGGATAAAGGAAGATGCATCTATATTAATTGGATTAAGAATTAATCCTCAGAATAGAAAAGAAAAATATCATCCTGAAACCTCTAAAAATGGTAAGGAGACTTTAAGACTTTTGCAGTGGTAATATTGCAATAGGAAGAAGAGATTGGGCTCAACAGCAAAGACAGCTTGGCATTTATAATCAGTGAGCAGAGTGATGGGTTTGGTGGATGAAAAATTACAAAGATAAGAGGGAAAGATAGGGAACACTTGTTAAACTGACTTAAAAGTATTCTTGCTGAAGACAGGCCAAGGGTAAGTGATGAGAAATTTGATCATATATCAAGGGTGATCAGATATTGAGGGTCAGGGAACTCTGAATAAGCTGACAGAGCAGGATTTTTACTAAGGCTGAGGAAGGCAGGTCAAAGACAGTTTTGGGGCCAAGGTTGAAGCCTAATTCAAAAGAGAGTTTAGAGGGGCCTAACCAAAGTTTGGTCAGACAAAATGTTTGTCAGAGTTAAAAGGTCATATGTGGAAACACTCTGTAATTTGAGTGTATTTGTGCAGATGGGAGGCAGGCATAAGGTCAGTGGGCACTGAATGATTACTCTATAGGAAAATATACCTATATATATTTTTAAATTCCTTTATTTTGTATGGTTTCTGTTGACTCTATAGGAAGTTAATATTGATTACAATTAGAGCTTAGATGACATATCAACCAGAAAACCTTTCCAAATCCACTAAGTCAGAAAAATTTATTGTTTCTAGAAATACCTGCTGCATTCTATTTGTTTGTGAATCTAAAATTTGGGAATGCATAACTTATTGCTGATACTATAGTTTACAGTATGTGACTTCTAATTTGTACTATGTAAAACTTTATTATCTTCCCAAGATTTAAAATTTATTGAAGTTTTAATCATTTTCTTACTCATATTTGTAATATGAGGAGCAACCAGCAATGGTATACACAATTTCTTAGTCAAAGCAAGTATCAAATATAAAAACACCCATTATCTCTCATATATGTATATACATATAATTGCATATTCTCTCTCTCTCTCTCTCTCTCTCTCTCTCTCTCTCTCTATATATATATATATATATATATATATATATATATATATACACATATACACAGGTTTAAACTTTTGCCTTTCAATGCACTGCAAACCAGAATGGATGATGGCTATGTAGCTAATATACCTCTTGTCAAACACTGGAAAAAGATTACAAAATTCTAAAAGACATAATTTGAGTTACAAATTTTACTTTTTTATTAGCTATTAATGGGTGAGTTATCTTTAATATTTCCAATGCAGCTGGGTGCAGTATTATGTTAGTTAAGCACAAAAGGAATTTGATTTCAGTTCCTACTATTTTAGCTTTTTTAAAAAATGTATGGTTGTTTATCCTGAACCGCAGCATGTCAGAATTGATTTCTATTAGGTATCTTGAAGGTAGGCGCCATGTGTAATTCATGATGCACATCAAGGCATAGCCCAATAAATGTTTGATCAATAAAATGAAAGTTTTTAATTTATTTTATGACTTGTGAATGATACCTTTTCCTTGTTTATAAAAGAAATACATATTCAGAGTAGAAATATATGTATATATGAAGAAATAAAAAGCATTTACAATTTTAATCTCAAGATAATCATTTTAATGTGTTAATAAACCTATTTAATTTCTTCTGTTATATGTATTTCAGTACTCTCATTACTACATATATTTTAAAAATAAAATTATGGCCCTAGCTAGTTTTTGCTCAGTGGTTAGAGCATTGGCATGTGGACTGAAGGGTCTTGGGTTCAATTTCCCGTCATGGGCAAGTGATGGGGTGTGTATGGGAGGCAACCAATCAATATATCACTCTTTTATTGATGTGTTGTTTTTTTTTTTCTTTCTCTCTTTCCCTCACCTTCCCTTTTACTCTGTCTGTAAAATCAATGAAAAAAGATATCCTCAATTGAGAATTAAAAAATAAATAAGATGGCTCAGCTGGTGTGGTACAGTGGTTGAGTATTGACCTATGAACCAGGAGGTCATGGTTTGATTTCTAATCAAGGCATATGCCCAGTTTATGAACTCAATCCCCATTGTGGGGCACAGAAGCATCTGATCAATGATTCTCTCTCATCACTGATATTTCTCTCTTTAAAATCAATAAAAATATAGTTTAAAAAATAATACTGTAAATAAAATAAAATGCAGCTTTGAACTACAATTAGCATTTAGTTAATAGTATGATGTAAATACTTTCTCATGAAATTAAATATTTATTAATTTATCTATTGTATAGTGTATTTTGCTTTATGAATATAGGATAGTATTTTTAATCAATTATCTACTTTTGAAATTTAATTTCTGCCTATCTATTGTTGAACATATTATTTTGAAGAATATATTACAGAAAAAAAATGTGAGAAAAATTTAGTGGAGAAAGATCAGTATTTTCAACAAATAGTGTTGGAAAATTACAAACCTGAATGCAAAAAATTAATCATAAATTTAAATATAAACCCAAAATTATTTTTAAAAAAGCATTAAAATAAATCACAAGAATAAACTATTGTCAGCTTGGACTGAACAAACATTTATTAGATATGACACTAAAATCATCCATAAAAGAACAAATTGATATGTTGTACTTCATAAAACTTTAAAACTTTTACTTTTTGACCTGTGTTGTTAAAAGACTAACAAAGGAAGACTGGGATAAAATATTTTCAAAATGTCCATGTAATTGATAAATAATTTTATGCAGACTATAAAAGTACTCTAAAAACTCAGTAATAAATAAAAGTTCAATATAAAGTGGGCAAAGATAAGCATATCCTTGGCTATTATTAACATGAAAAGATGCTTAATATATTAGTTACCAGGTAAATGCAAATTGAACCACAGTGAGATACCATTAAACATGTATTATTATAGAATGGCTGGAATTAAAAAGACTAATCATACCCAGTGTTTATTTGGATGTTTGGAACTTTCACACAGAACTAGCGGGAATGTAAAATGGTACAACAGATTTAGAAAACAGTTTGTCAGTTAATCTTATGAGTTTAAAAATATATCTACATGTGATTCAATCATTCCATTCTAGCTTTCACTCCAAAGAACAGAAAGCACTTCCATACAAATACTGTACAGAAACATTCATAGTAGTTAATTTTTAATAAAAAACAAAACAATTCAAATATCCACCAACATTGAAGTGGATGAATAAATCCTGATCTATCTATACTATGGAATACTACTCAGTAATAAAGAGGAATAAACTATCATTCATTGTATATGTGCATATACAGATATATGTTTATATGTATATTGCAAGAAAATAGATGATCCTAAAAATAATTATGTTTGCAAATCATCCAGCTTACATGTATTATGTAGTTAAGCCTGGAATATTACTGTGCTTGGTGAAGTATACTATGTGGAAAGGGGCAAAATGTCTCAAGGTCCTTGGTAGACAAATATGAAGAATATTTGTTACCTATTCACAATATCCAGAGAATGAGATAGTATTTCTCAAGAGGGGTGGTTTAGAAATAGACAAATCTAGTACAGTCTCTTCAGTTTTGCATATAACCAGGATGATGCACCAACCATCCTTTTACTATCCCTTCCTTCTGACATAAAGAAGAGGATCAGAAATCTGAATCCTCTATGCCAGGTCATAAGTTTTTATGATGAGCATCTCTTGACTACTCCTGAGATACCAGCTTAGGTTCTTTTTTTCCATTCCACCTGATAGTTGAACAAATGCAATGTTTACTGCCATATTAATTTTCTTTGAATCAAAGGCTGACATAAATTTATACCGAGTGTGAGTCTTCTTTTGAGAAATTGGATTATTAGCATCTGTGACATTAAGTGAATGCTCACGACTTGTTAGACATATGTGGAAATAAAAATCTTTAAGATGCCTGTTGTAGAAATGTGTCAGGAATACTTTTCTGGGCATGTTGTTATTCTTGTCTAGACAACCCACTAATGATGACAAGAATATTTTTGTGTGACCATGAAGCTGAAAAGACAATATAAAACATCTTTATATTGTGTTCACCTGACATCTGTCATTTGCTTTGTTCTAGTAGCTGCAATTTGAGAATCTTGTTACAGTTTATTCTGAGCTATGGCTAAAGAATTTCCTTTAAAGCTTGATGTCATCATGCTTTGTCTATCACTGTTTTTCACAATTGTGCCAAGTTGATTGAAAATGTTGATCAATGGGTCATAGAGCCTTTCATCAACCTCTCTTGTTTGTGATGACCTCACTTTGATTCACTTACACAATAGCTCTTAGATTCCTGCTGTTGTTTTTCCTTGAAATTCTTGATTGTATCTTAAATAGCTGTGTGATCTACATTCTTCACTGCTGGGTTGAGCTATTTTCCAGAAACTCATTACAACCGATTTTATCTTTTTATAGAAAGTGATATCAGATTTGCTCAGTGGTTAGAACATCGTCCCACACACTGAAGGGTCACAGGTATGAATCAGGGTTGTAGTTCACTCCCTCTCCTGATTATGGTGGTATGTGGGAGGCAACCAGTCAATGTGTCTCTCTCATGATGTTTCTCTCTCTCCCCTCCCTCTGCCCTGCCCCCTTGTTTCCACTCTCTCTGAAAAGCAATGGAATAAATATCCTTAGGTGAGGATTAACAACAACAACAACAACAACAACAACAACAACAAAAAGTGGTATCAAAAGAATGCTCAAGTTCCTGAAAATGTCTGTGGTTGGTGTTCATGTTTCACACCTGGGGACTCACATACTAAATTAGTAATGAAGCCTGTTTTTGGGGCTATGGCATTAGACTTCCAAAGTACATGTAAGGTTTATGATTTCAATCTGAGCCCACATATAATATTTAATTACTCATTTATTCAACAACAAATATTTCTTAATTATTTTTTGAGTCAGATATTAAGGCTTTTGTGGAGGTCATATAAAATATAATTTATCATGGGATCATCACCTAGTGATAACTTTAGTCTGGACAATAGCATATATATATATACAGGTTATCAGTTGAGTTGTATTTCTCATACAACTACATATAATGCTTTTAATCAGCAGAAACTTTGAAATTTGATCTTATTTGGAAAGAGAGTCATTACAAATGCAATTAGTGGACCTCTAATCCAATACGACTGTTGTTCTTATGGAAGACCATGCAAGGACACAGAGACACAGGGACAACACCTGTGATGAAAAAGGCAGAGATTAGAGTTTTGCAACTAAACTCCAAGGAGCACCAAAGATTTCCAGCAAACCACCAGAAGCTGGGAAGAGACAAAGAAGGACCACCTGTAGGTTTCAGAAGGACCATGGCACCCCTGAGACCTTGATTTCAGACTTGTAGTTTCCAGAACTTGTAGCTCCCAGACAATACATTTCTACACCAACGAATTTGCAGTACTTTGTTATGGCAGCCCTAGGAAGTAATACAATATTTTTATTGGATTAAGTTCTTGCCTCTTTGGAGAAATTGTTCCTCTGAAGTGTCAATCCTCTGGGGTCACTTATCAGTACTCCTATGAGTGTTTGATAAAAATGCATGTAAACTCTCCTGAAGAAAAAGGCAATGATAAAATTCTAAACTTTGGAATTTAGGACCTTCCAAGGTCTCTGATTCAGTCTTCCGTTTAATGTACTGTTTCTATCCATAACATAAGCTATACTGTGTTCCCAACCAGTGTATCAAAAATAAAAATAAAAAATTAGTTGGCACTAATTAGTGGTCACAGGGTAGTACATTCCACTTAATTTTTTAAATATATATTTTTAATTGTGACCAATGTATATAACATTAAATTTCTTATTTTAACTATTTTAAGTGTAGAATTAAGTAATGTTAAGTATATTCAATTTTTGTGAAATCAATTTCAAAAATAACTTGCAAGAACTTTCTTTCATCTTGTGAAACTGCAATACTATACCTATTAAACTCCCCTACTATTTGAAAGCTCCTCTAAAAAGTTTTTTTTTTTTCTAGTGATTTTTAGTAGATATAATTATCTTCTTAGCTACTGTTCTGAGCTCATTCTAACTCTTCTCTTTGGAGTTGACTCTGTTCGCATAAATAAAGTCGACTCTTTTCTTTGTGAAAACCCATAAATTATTAATGTTTTTGTTGTTACTTACCTTTCAGAAACCCACAGTCTACGATGTGCCCACATTTAACCAGGTAGTAAAGCCATCTGAACTTTGACTGATAGTCTTTGTATATATATTTTTATTTTTTGGTCCATTTCCAAAATGATTATTCTGGTCTAATTCACTCACTACTCTTTATATCCTTTGTTTTTCATAAATTTTCTTTCAATACTTTAAATTTATCTAGCTTAGTATAATTGCCAAGGTAGTATTTTAAACACATTTTTATATCACTTTTCTTCTCTTGGATTTAATGGTAGTCTTCCATTTCCTATGGTAGTCAATCTAAATTCTTAGGCCAGTGTTTATGGTATTTTATTAATGCTCCCTCCATGCCTACACAAATCACATATTAACCCTTCTTAGTATGCCCCTCTTTTGTCTGCTTCAATCCAAAAAGTCTTAGGAGGTGTAGTGTTTCTCAGCACCATATTTCAAACAGACAAAACTATGACTGAATTTTGTTATTTCCAGGTATGTGATCTTGGCCAATATTTTTTTTGTTTTTTGAAATGTATGCTTTCCTCCACTATAAAGTGGAAAAGTAGTCAGGATCTATCTTACTGTATTTTTAGGATAATTAAATGGGAAAAGGCAAGGAAAATGTTTGATGAAGTATTTCATCATAAAAATCAATGCATTGTATTTCTATTCATGTTATTATTTATGTATACTTGACATGATAATTTTTTGTATATAAATCTTATCTCTTTTATTAGAATTTAAGATTTTTTTAGAGGCAAGAACCAAGTTTTATACTTCTTTTGAACTTCCCATAGCCATTGTTACAATGCTGCCCACATTGCCTTAAATACTGTATTTAATGAATACATCAAGATAATTTTTTTAAAAATAAGGGGAGTTAGACCAAAAGATTTAGTGAAAGGCTGGAAGATGCCTCTTTCAAATATCATTCTCTTTTATCGTTAATAAGATATGTACAGCCTGCATTATAAAGAGCACCATAGCAACATTGAAGCTGCTTCCACAGCAATATGGTTGGAGCACCTGCACAGCAGCTGCAGGATGGCTAATAATAGATTATGTGTATTTGCCCACATGTCCCTTTTTGTGGTCAGATCTGTAAATAAAACTCTTCATTAAGGTGCAGTTTTTTTAAAAGTCCACTTTCTAGGACAATTGCGATGCATGCTATAAAGAGTGACATTAAACTCTTTTTTTTGGAGCTAAAGGTAGTGATGGTCTCTAAGGTGACACAGGTCTACAATGTGTTGATCATGGCATTTGTGTTATCACAAAAGTTCTACATTAGCCATAATCTATAGCATAATCTACATAATATCATTTCAAATGTAATGATAATTAAAGCAAATTTTGCTTTGATATAGAACACAAGGTAGTATCATAAATATTCACATATGAAGAGTACTGTGTCATTAAAGACTATGAACACTCCTTTTGAATTTCCTTAACATTTAGCATGAATGGGCTTATTATGCTAAATATTAAGGAAATATTTAATTTTCTTCATTAAATATGTGTATTTATCTTCACAGCTAGATAATAAAGTTCATATTACCTAGATTCTGGTTTTCTGCTGTACATAGTTACCTTTATTGTTTATTATGTACTCTCTTTCTGTGATTCAACTTTTAAGTGAAATCACTAATTTAGGAAATATTCCTATGTGAGAAGAAAGGAAGATGATGTTAAGTAAAAAAGAAACAATTACTATCCTTTTAAATCAAGTAAAGAGTTTACATGATTAATTAATTAAAAATGATTTTAATTTTAGCAAAGAAATAAGTGATGCCAAAATCAGTTGACTAAAAATAATTAATATAATTTGCATCATCTAAAAATACTCAGTATGCCTTTTAGAAATTTCTACTCAAATTTATAAGACAAGTGACTTACAATGCCTATTTGTGGCATAATAGAGTAATTACTTTCCTTATTTATCACAAAAAGTTAAGGTATATTGCATCAAATTACTTCTATATTTTCAGAATGCCTTGGTTTATTTTTTATTAAACTATGGATTATACTTCAATGTATGTGATTTTTATTATTTAAAACAAAAATAAGGATTGTTGATTTTGTATAATAGATATAAAAACATTATTGTTAATGCCTTATCTTCTGTCTTTGCATTATTCCAATTCTCTTCTATAGCTTCAAAAAATGCCTGTCAGCTAATATTACTTTATAAATTCAGAGTGTCATGTGTTCATTAAATCTTATATAGAACATAAGGTCTTTTTTTGGGGGGTAATGATTGACAATATTAATATTTTCTATAAATAAAAATAATAGCACATTATTTAATTTATGGAACTAATTTTTATTAAATGTAAATTGACTATTTAGTAGTCAGATTTCTTAATGATCAAGTAAGAATTAATTAAGAATTGACCTATGTTTGTTATTCTCGGATAGGCAAATAATGAATGTAATTTCCTATATATTTTGGTTTACTTAGCATTTCAAAAGTAATTCTCTATCATATATCTTGTTTCCTAAACTCTAATTGAGCTTATTGTAGAGGCTTGGCCTGCATTGTAAAATATACCCTTGAAATGAAAATAAAATGGCAAGTAAAATGTACATATATATATATATATATATATATATATATATATATATATATATATATATAAATTGTTGTTGTTTTTGTTGTGTTTTGGTTTTTTGGTTTTTTTTTTAAACTAGAGGCCCGGTGCATGAAATTCGTGCATGAGGAGTGGGGTATGTCCCTCAGCCCAGCCCACAACCTCTCCAATCTGGGACTGCTGGCTCCTAACCACTTGCCTGCCTGCCTGTCTGATTTCCCCTAACCACTTCTGCTTGCCAGCCTGATCGCCCCCTAACTGCTCCCCTGCCGACCTAATTAACGCTTAACTGCTCCTCTGCCAGCCTGATGGCCCCCAACTGCTCTTCCCTTCTGGCCTGATTACCCACAACTGTCCTCCCCTGCCGTGACCTGTCTCCTCTGCTGGGATTTGCCTCCTCCGTGTGAGGCAGTGGAGACACTGGAACCGGCCTCCTCCATGCCACACAGAGCCACGGGACCCCCAGGCCTTACTGTGTGGAATGGTCATCAGGTCCCACCTCCACTGTGTGTGTGGCCATCTTGTGGTGGCCATCTTGTGATGATGTTGTGCGATGACGTCATGAGATTGTGTGACACCACCGAGGCTTTTATTATATAGGATAATTATGATTTTGTCCAGCAGAGTAGGCTATCTTCTCATATTGTTTTCCTTCCTACAAAATAATAATTTTAGTCACTTCTGTAATGCAATGTAGGGATTTTTATCAGTTAATAAGATGGTCAGAAAGTTTATGTACAAATATGGTATAAAATTGTATTGAAATGTAATATTTATTTTGCATTTGGCAACAGGATATTATCTATATATATCAAAGCCTAAGCAACCGAACAACCAAACGACCAGTAGCTATGACATGCACTAAACACCAGGGGAAGGCGCTCAAGGCAGGAGCTGCCCTTGGTGGTCAGTGAGCTCCCATAGCCAACCTCCTGAGACCAGCCACCCTACCTCCTGTGGTCCCTCCCCTCAGCTGGCCAACCTCCTGCAGCCCCTCCCATCGGCTGGCCTGGCTGAGGGAACCCACCTGTGCAAGAATTCATGAACCATGCCTCTAGTTATGTGATAAAATACATAAAATATTAACCAATCTATTGGGATAGATAAACTAATTTCCTGCAATGGTTTAAGAAGCAATATGTGATTATGTTAATAAGAATGTTAATACAAAATATTTTAACTCAAAGAAGACTTGTAGACCTTTGCTTATGTTATTTTTTTTCCTTTATGAATATTCTTCAGCATGTGTTTCTACCCATTCAAATTTTTCATATTTTCTGAGAAGTCAGATAATCACCCTATGAAAATCTTTTCTTGCTCTTCCAGCACTCAGCTTTTGGCTTATTGTTGTTAACAAATATTGCAAAGAGAAAATATTGGGAAAAGTCTGTCATTTTTTTCTCAATGCACTGTCATAAAACAACACAGATGGTTCTCTGTTTTATATTAACTCTATGCCTATCATAGATTATTTTGGATTTGGAGAAGTCTAATAATTCTTTCTTTTTGACAACTTATTTTGCCTTGAAAGCTTTTATAAATGCTCAATTTCTGGAGTTATCTCCATAAAAATTTCTATGGAGTGGTGCTGGAGGCTAAAGCAAACAGCAACTAGCATAAAAATGCAAAAGAGACGTTGGAAGACCATTGGACTTTGATATTCAGCTCTGCTGAATATCAGCACAAGACTGGCCTGTTGTGATTAGAATGGCCTGAGGCAATTTCCTGACCTGATAATCTTTACATTATATACCAAACTTTAACTTCGATCTGCCTGTATGCATTGATAAAGGGAAAATGTGTATTCAAAGTGAATCAAAGCAAATGGGACCTGGACTTGGTGAGCCTCTTCATGAAAGAGGTTTTCACCTGGATCCCCAATGCCTTCAAAGTTCATATTTCTTGTATAGAGTACTCATTATGTATGTATGCAATACCTGTTAGATTAAAGACTTCTTGGGGAATACAAACAATTCTTTGATTATATTTTCCATAGCCCTTAAAATTAACTCAGCAGATAGTTCTTTACTAAATATTTATTGGATTGAATTTATCTGCTTCTATTTATACTAGAAATCTGTGCACTGCAGAGGGGTGTCCCTCAGCCCAGCCTGCACCCTCTCTAATCTGGGACCCTTCGGGGGATGCCTGACTGCTGGTTTAGGCCCAAGCAGAGATCAGGCCTTAAACCAGCAGTCGGATATCCCTGTCACAATCTGGGACTGCCATCTTTTAACTACTTGCCTGCCTGGCTGCCTGATTGCTCCTAACCACTCTGCCTGGAAGCCTTATAGCCCCCTAATCACTCCCCTGCCAGCCTGATTGACACCTAACTGCTCCCCTGATGGCCCAATCACCCCCAATTGCCCTCCCCTGCAGGCCTGGTCACCCACAACTGCCCTCCACTACCAGCCATCTTGTGACAAAGTGGAGCAGCCACCTTGTGATGATGTGGGGGCAGCCATCTTGTGATGACATGGGGGCGGCAATATTGTGACCTGAGGCCATGAGGGTCAATTTGCATATTACCTCTGTATTATATAGGTTGTCCCCCAAAGATTAGATTGACAAAATTTGGACATGTTAAAGATTACCTGATTTACATGTTTAAGATTACCTGATGATTTGTGAGATTAAACCAAATTCAGAATGGCATTTCCAGTAGAACATGTGTGTTCAGGCATGAGCCACTTGGATGACTAGAGTGGTCTAACATTACCCTCCTATCCAGGGTTTCAATTGAAAGGTGACCATAGCCTGTGGTTTTGAGGCTTGCTAGCACCAAATATTTTCAAAGTTCATTTTATCCAATGAATTTTCCATTTTATAAGACACTAACCAAAACTTTTTATATTTTTTTACTAAATCATTATTTTTGGCACCTTAGCTGTAGGATGATTTTAACTTAAGAATTTAGGCATCTCCATAGTGAGTTAGGGGAGGGTGTTAAATCAATGGTATTCAGTAGTTCATGTCAGAAAATGAATGAAAATGAAATGTGTCTCTGAGACTGGATGTCAATCTTGGAAAGACTCTGGTAAGTAGATGGCCCAGATACTAAATTAAAATCTGACTGACAGATCTACTAGTTCTTGGTTTTAAGGTTTGGCCAAAGAATAAGATGATGATTTACATGTCTATTAAACTTAAAAAACATGATGTTTGAGCTGTTGCTACTACTTCTTAGAATGCACTGCACTGAGTTCCAATCCAAGTTCCTAAAAATTACTGTGACTATAATTGTAAGCACATTAAATTGCCTTTGAGTACTAAGGAAACCTTGAACTGTATCTCCAGATCAGTTAATAGCAAATATCTTGATGAGCATTTGTCTGTCTAAAAAAGAGAGATAAATTAGAACTATAATTATTGTGATGAAAGGTAACTCAATAGCTAAACTGGGTTAAAGGAAAGCAAATGGAAATCAAATGTGCAAATTAAATGTTCATGATGATAAAAATATGTACATGACATCAAATAGTGAGATACCCTATTAGCTTATAATAATCTCATTACTATGTATCTGAATGCATCTTTCTCACATTTTATAATAATTACTTCTTGTCTGGAAACACTTGTTAAGAAAGCATTCAATGCTCATGAACACAAAGATTAGAAGATACAGTTTTCTAATTAAATTTTAGGATAACTCAAATACGTTATTTGATTTGTGCTGTGTCTACAGAATTTTGGTGATAAGATTGTCATTGATTTGTGGCAATCATAAGAATGTTAAATCATAATTTCATGTATATTAAAACTTGACAGAAAGGGATAATAATAGTATAATCAGTATATTATGATGCAATTTTTAAAAATATATTTTTGATTGATTTCAGAGAGAAAGTGAGAGAGATAGAAACATAAAGTTTGATCAGTGAGAATCATTGATCAAACATCTTCTGCACTCCCCACACTGGGCATTGAACCTGCAACCCTGGAATATGCCCTGATCTGGAATTGAACCCATGACCTCCTGTTTCATAGGTCAATGCTCAACCACTGAGCCACACCAAGCAGACATTGTATTTTAACATTTAAATATTGAACATTAACAGAACTTGGACCAGGTGAACAAGGCATTCATTCAGCAAATCTTTCTAATACTCTTTTCTGTATTTCTGTTCCAGTTTGTTTCTTAGAAAGGATGGGTGCTCAGTATTGAGTTTTGCAAAGCAAAAATATAAATTCCATTTCTATCCCTCAATTTATTTATCAAAGATTTTAAAGTGGGGATAGAAGATGGTTGCTGACAGGAAGGCAGGCTGCAAGATAGTGTGTGAATGAGAGAACAAAAGCTTAAAAAAAGAAGAGAGCCTAAGGGAACTTTGGGACAACATGAAACAAAACAACATCCAAGTAATAAGGGTGCCAGATAGAAAGAGAAATGAGCAAGGAATAGAAAACCTGTTTGACAAAATAATGATAGAAAACTTCCCTGATTTAGGTAAGAAAAAACTCACACAAATTCACAGAGTCCCAAACAAAACAAACCCCAAAACACCAATGCCAAGGCTCATTATAATTCAATTGTCAAACACCAATGATAAAGTAAGAATCTTAAAAATGGCCAGAGAGACACAGAAAGTTACCTATAAAGGATCCCCCATCAGACTAGTGACTGATTTCTCAACAAAATCACATCAGGCAAGAAGGGAATAGAATGAAATATATAAAGTCATGCAAAGAAAGGGTCTGAACCCAAGAATATTGTACCCAAAAAAGCTACCAATCAAAATTGAGGGTGAAATCAGGACAAAATCTCAGACAAAAAAGGACTAAGCAACTTTATTACCACCAATCCAGCAATGCAAGAAACTAAAGGATCTTCTGTAAAAAGAAGAAATAGGAAGCAAATAAGGAACACAGGGGTAAAGAATAAAAATGGCAACAAACAAGTACCTATCAATAATAACTTTAAATGTAAATGAATTAATGTTCCAATCAAAAGATATAGGGTACTAAGTGGATAAGAAAACATGACCCATATATCTGCTGTCTACAGGAAACCCACCTCAGAAAAAAGGACTCACCTAGACTGATGTTGAAGTGATGGAAAAAATGTATTTCAGGCGAATGGAAATGGAAAAAAAATCTGGCATAGCAATACGTATATCTCATAAATTAGATTTTAAAGTGAAGTACATAACAAGAGATAAGGAAGGCTACTTCATAATACTAAATGAAGCAATTCAACAAGAAGCTATAACTCTGGCAAACATATAAACACCCAATACAGGGGCATCCAAATACATAAAAACAATTTCTGGAGGATAGCAAGAAAGAGAGAGTAACAGCAATACAATCATAGTAGGGGACTTTAATAACCCACTAATACCACTGGACAAATCCTCTAGACAAAAAAATCAGCAAAGAAATATAAATACTAAAGGACACACTAGATCAGATGGAATTAATTGACAGCTTCATAACATTTCACCCCCAAGTCACAGAATATACATTCATCTCAAGTGCACATCAGTCATTTTAAAAAATATTATAGACCATGTATTGGGACACAGGCAAAGTCTCTTCAAATTCAAGGAGATTAGAATCATATCAAGCTACTTCTCAGATCACAATAGCATAAAACTAGAAATCAACTACAATAAAAATAATTTAAAAAATAAAACACATGGAGGCTAAATAGCATGCTGTTAAACAATGACTGGGATACCAGAGAGATCAAAGAATAAATTTAAAAAGACATCATGGCAACAAATGACAATGAAAACAAAGAATCCAAAACCTATGGGACACAGTGAAAGCAGACTTGAGGGGGATATTCATAGCTCTACAAGCCTAACTCAAAAAACAAGAAACAATGGTAATAAATTATCTAACCCTACAACTCAAAGAGTTTGAAAGAGAGCAACAAGAAAAGCCCAGCATAAGAAAAAGGAAGGAAACAAAAAATATCAGAGCAGAGATAAACATAGAGAAAAAACAAAAACAAAAAAACCCACAATGAAAAATCAACAAAAACAAGAGGTGAGTCTTTGAAAGGATAAACAAGATTGATGAACGTTTAGCCAGGCTCACCAAGAAGCAAAGAAAGAGGACCCAAATAAACAAAATCAGAAATGAAAGAGGTGAAGTCACAACCGATCCCAAAGAAATACAAATGATTATGAAAAAATACTATGAACAACTCTATTTCATCAAAATGGACAACCTAGATGAAATGGACATATTCTTTTATAACACAAGCTCCCAAAATTCAACCAAGAAGAATAAAAAATCATGAATAAGCCAATAACTACTGAAGAAATTGAAACAGCAATTAAAAATCTTCCAGCAAACAAAAGCTCTGGTCTGGACGGCTTTACTGGGGAGTTCTACTAAGCATTCAAAGATGAACTAAAACCTGCCGAAACCGGTTTGGCTCAGTGGTAGAGCATCGGTCTGCGGACTGAAAGGTCCCAGGTTTGATTCCTGTCAAGGGCATGTACGTTGGTTGCGGGCACATCCCTGGTATGGGGTGTGCAAGAGGCAGCTGGTCGATGTTTCTCTCTCATCAATGTTTCTAGCTCTCTATCTCTCTCCTTTCCTCTCTGTAAAAAATCAATAAAATATATATATTTTTTAAAAAAAAGATGAACTAAAACCTATCCTCATCAAATTATTCCAAAAAATACAAAAGAAAGGCACATTTCCAATCTCTTTCTATGAAACCAGCATCACCCTAATACCAAAACCAGATAAGGACAACACAATGAAAGTGCATTACAGGCTAATATCCCTTATGAAAATAAATGCCAAAATCCTTAACAAAATTCTAGCAAATTGGATCCAGGAGTAAATCAAAAAGATCATACACCATGACCAAGTAGGATTTATCCAGGAATGCAAGCATGGTACAATATCTGCAAATCAATAAACATGATATATCACATAAACAAATTGAGAGATAAAAATCACATGGTCATATCAATTGATGCAAAAGAGGTATTTGACAAAATCCAACACCCTTTCTTGATAAAAATTCTCAGAAAAGTGGGACTAGAGGGATCATACTTTCACATAATAAAAGCCTATATGACAAACCTATAGCCAACATCATACTCAATGGGCAAAAACTAAACTCATTTCCCCTAAGAAAAGGAATAAGACAGGGATGCACACTTTCATCACTCCTGTTGGCCATAGTACTAGGAGTACTAGCCATAGTGATCGACAAGAAGAAATAAAATGCATCCAAATTGGAAAAGAAGTAAAATTGTCCTTATTTGCAGATGACATACTATACATAGAAAACCCAAAATATTCCATCAAAAACTACTAGACCTAATAAATGAATTTGCAATATATCATGATACAATATTAACATCCAGAAATCCACAGCCTTTTTATATACCAAAAATGAACTTACAGAATGAGAAATGAAAAAAGTAATCCCATTTACCATTGCATCAAAAATATTCCTAAGATACCTGGGAATAAAGTTAACTAACGACGGAAAAGTCCTGAAATCAGAAAACTACAGGTGAATATAATAGAATCAGAGGTATGGAAGGGAGTGGACTGATGATTCTTGGGGAAAAGGGGAGCGGGAGGTGCGGGAAGAGTCTGAACAAAAACTGTGCACCTATGGATAAGGACAATGGGGGGTGGGTAATGGGCAGAAGGTGGGGTGGGAACCCGGTAGAGGGGAACAATGGAGGGGGGAGGAAGAGGAACATTTGTAATAATCTGAACAATAAAGTGTATTTAAAAAAAATAAAACTATAGGACATTGAAAATAGAGATAGAAGGAGACATAAACAAATGGAAGAACATACCATGTTCATGGATTGGTAGAATCAACATCATTAAAATGTCCATTATACCCAAAGCAATCTATAGATTCAATGCAATAGCTATTAAAATACTAATGACATATTTCAAATATCTAGAATAAACTCTACAAAAATTTATCTGAAATAAATAAAAAGACCCCGAATAGCCACAGCTATTCTGAGAAAGAACAAAGATGGAGGGATAACAATTCCTCACATCAAACTATATTACCAAGCCACAGTTCTCACAACTGCCTGGTACTGGCACAAGAACAGACATATAGATCAATGGAACAAAATAGAGACCCCAGAAATTGACCTAAGCCATATACTCAATTAATATTTGACAAAGGAGACAATGGAGTCAAAACAGTCTCTTTAATAAATGGTTCTAGAAAATTTGGTCAGATACATGTAAAAAATGAAACTAGATTACCAACTTACACCATACACAAAAACAAACTCAAAATGGCTAAAGGACTTGAATATAAAACGGGAAATCTTAGGAATCCTACAGACTCCATAGGAAGCAAAATTGCAGACATATGTCATAGCAATTTCTTTCTTTATTATTATTATTTGAAGTATTACAAATAGTGGTACATATGTCTCCTTTTTCCCCCCATTGATCTCCCATCGGCCTCCCCTACCCCCCAGTACATGCCCTCACCTGCCCCCACCCAGTGTCTTGTATCCATTGGTTATGCTTATATGCATGCATACAAGTCCTTCGGTTGATCTCTTACAGTCCTTCCCCATGCCCCCAACCTCCCCTTCATTCTCTCTCTAGTTTGGCAGTCTGTTCAATGCTTCTTTGCCTCTGTATCTATTTTTCCCCATTTCTTTACTTTAAGAAATCTTGCCTCTGCAGACTAGAAATAAACCTATAATAACAAAAAACATTTGAATCCCAATTTCAGTGTCCAACAGTTCTGAGTCCCTGCTTCAATGTCAAACATTTCCTTATGTGTACATGTCAGCAATGATATCTAAATGGTGGGCACATGGTGGCAATGCAGGTCCAACCCTCTCTGGTTTGGTCCTTGGCAACATGCAGTGACGCACAGCTGCTGACTGCTAGCATGGCAAAGCGTCATCAGCATCTTCTATCTCTGGGCTGTTTCTCCTCTTGTCTTCGTGGTTGGAGCAGACCTGTCAATTTCTCTCTGTTGCAGGAATCCACCTGGTCTTAGAGTTGTTTTCTGAAAATATACAAACATATTCTCAAGCAAAGTTAATAAAGGAATCTTTTCTATATAATTGATTTGGGATCCTTTTTATTTTTGCCCGAACGATTTTCCTTTGTCTTATTTAGACACCATGTGTGTTTTTCATGGGTGTCTTGCTGTTAGCATTATAAATGAAAATTAATTTTGTAAAGTAAAAATTTTCTAGATGTAATTTACGTATAGGTTATTTTTCCTTACATGATATTTCCCTACTATCACCCCATTTTTGATTGATCGAGGCTTTTGTAAATTTTATAATGCAGTCTTGATAACTCTAAATTTTAATTTTTTGTACAAAAATATGATTTCTTTAGGTTCATTGCATGTTCAGAAATTTTACCATGAGATGAACTAACAATAGAAATTTTAGTTACTACCTTAGGAACTGGTACCATGGATCTGTCTGTCGCCCAATCATGTGAGCTGGGACCTCCCTGGAGAAGAAACCTGAGCTCCTGAAGATATGTGATCAGTGCTGGGGCCCTGCCAGCAGGCGAGGGGATCCCAAGGAAGGTGCTTGGTGTGGAGGCCATGGGGGCATAGGCTACCAAGGAGATAGAACTGAACTTCACATCATGCTGCTTGGCCCCAGAGGATGGCTGGTTAGCCAGAGATGGGTAAGATTCCTCAGGGAAGAAACAACCTAAGACAGGCACAGTCACAGAGGGGCCATCGGTAGAGAACTTGGATGTCAACAAAGGTGGGGCACAAACCCTCATCCCCCCAACCTTGCAGGAGCCTGAACCCTCACCCCTTCAGAGGAAGGTCTCCTGCTCCCATGACTGCTTTGCTTCCCATGCCAGCTCAGATTGAAACACAGTTAACAGACAGAGACTTGGCCTACAGAAGCTGCCCTATATCTAAATCCAGCCTAGCACCAGGAATGCTCAGGGCCTGCTCAAGAATGCAAATAATATTTTCCACTAATATTTACAGGGTAAACTAAAATTGTTGGTAGAGTATTAAATTTGACATTAAAATAGATTAATTTAAATTTTGCTAATTGAAATAAGTGAATATTCAAGAAAATTCAATTGTACTGGACAAAAAGCTATTCCTAAAGTAGTAACTAAAATTTCTATTGGTAGTTCATCTCATGGTAAAATTCCTGAACATGCAATGAACTTAAAGCAATTTCTTTACAGACACAGAGAGACCAAGGAGAAAAGAACAAATGGGACTACATCAAAATAAAAATCTTCTGCACAGCAATAGAAAACATCAACAAAACAACAAGAAAGCCCACTACATGGGAAAACATATTTGCCAATGTTATCTCCAATAGGAGTTTAATCTCCAATATTTTCAGGGAACTCAAACAACTTAAAAAAAGGAAGATAAACATTCCAATAAAAAAAAAATGGGCAAAGGACCTAAATAGACACTTTTTGAAATAGGACATTCAGAAAGCCAAGAGAATTATGAAAATATGCTCAAAGTCACTAATCATTAAAGAGATAGAAATAAAAACAACATGAGATACCACCTCACACCTGTCAGAATGGCTATTATCAACCAATCAACAAATGACAAGTGCTGATGAGGATTCGAAGAAAAAGGAACCCTCATGCACTGCTGGTGGAAATGCAGACTGGTATACTCATTGTGGAAAACAGTATGGCATTTCCTCAAAAATTTAAAAATGGAACTGCAATTTAACCCAGTAATACCACTTCTAGAAATATATCCCAAGAAAACAGAAACACTAGTCAGAAAGGATATTTGCAACCCTATGTTCATAGCAGCATAATTTACAATAACTAAGATTTGTAAACAACCTAAATGTCCATCAGCAGATGAATGGATTAGAAAACTATGGTACATATACACAATGAAATACTATGCTGATATAAAAAAGAAGGAATTCTTACCATTTGCAGCATCCTGGATGGAACTGGAGAGCATCATGCTAAGTGAAATAAGCCAGACAGTGAAAGAAAAATACCACATAATCTCATTCATTTATGGATAATGAACATTATAACCTGATGAACAAAAATATAGATACAGTGGCAGAGAAGCATTGAACACACCGTCAAATTACAGCAGGAATGTTGGGGGTGAGGGATGGGAGGGAGATAAGAGATCAATTGAAGGACTTGTATGTATGTCAAACACTGGGTGGGGGTGAGGGCATGTACTGGGGGGTAAGGGTGGCTAGGGGAAGGTCAATGATGGAAAAATATAGACATATGTACTACTTTTTATAATATTTTAAACAATAAAAAAAGATTTTAAGAAAGTTCAGTTGTACCTTTGGTTTAGAATAGCCAATAAATGATTTTGCTTAACAGAGGAAGCATTATAATATGATCCCCAAACTATGTTCCAGTTTAGAAAAATAACCATAATAAAAAAGTGTTCAAATATCAATGATCAATATTAAAAAACTAGGAGCTCATTGGAGGAAGATTGCTGCAAGCAGCTGCCACTGCTGCAGGCCGCCCCACCTGCCCTGCCCACACTTTCCCTCTGGCAGCCACCTTGCTTTCTGCTTTTCCTTCCTCTTCCTTCTAAGCTGTCTTCAGTCTTCACTCCTTCCTCCCTCAGCATATGCAAATTAACCACCATCTTTGTTGGGTTAATTTACATACTTGCTCTGATTGGCTGTGGGCGTAGCAAAGGTATGGTCAATTAACATTTTTCTCTTTTATTAGTGTAGACTAGAGGCCTGGTGCATGAAATTCAGCCCAACCTGTACCCTCTCAATCCAGGAGCTCTCAGGGGATGTCCTACTGATGGCTTAGGCCCACTCCCCACGATTCTCTGCTCTCTGCAGGCCTGGAGGTTTTGCTGCAGCCATGGAGATGAAGCCTCCATGCGCTGCTCTCTGCTCTCTGCCTGCCTTGCCATGCGCCGTGCGAAGGAAGTCCAATGCCCTGCATAATGCTCTGTCTGCCAGGCCTGGGGCTTCGCTGACACTGACACACTAGGAAGTCCCCATGCCCTGTTGTTCTGATTCTATTTGTGGGGCCTGGGGGTGTTCCCGCTGCCACCTTTCTAAGGAAGCCCCCAAGCCCTGCTGTCTGGGCTCTGACTGCCATGTCTAGGGGTGGATCAAGCCTCTCTGCTTGGTCCCCCCCTTCTGAACTCTGGCACTGCTGACAGGCCCAGACACTGCAGCAGCAGGGCTGAAGTGACTGGGTGCTACCGTCTTGTAGCTATGGGGAGGCGCCATTTTGTCGCAGAGTGATGGTTAATTTGCATATTACTTTATTATTAGATAGGATTTAATTAAGTAAAATTAAATTAATTAAAATAAGATAATATTGTTAAAATAACAGTTAATTTTATGTTTCAGATACTATGCTGAGATGCTATTAATTTATTTTCTTAACAACTTTGTGAGCCGCCGCCTGGCCAGGCCAGGCCGACCCCCTGGTGCTGCAGCTAAAGCAGGGATTCTTCCTCTTCCTGGCTGCCCGCCACGGGCCAAGGCAGGCTGCGGATCCCAGGGCCATGGTCCAGTCTCACCGGACCTGGAACCTAGGAGTCCCGCCCTCACTGTGGCCTGTGGAGAGTGGACCGGGCCTGGAGGAGCCCGAGCGGGGCATGGCCTGCCCCGCCCCAGCCAGCCCTGCTGCCAGCCCTTTCCCACACACCGGCAGGTTCAGAACTGGGCATGGAAAAGACACCCTGGCCAGCGACAATGAAGACTCTGGTGCCCATAGCGGGGCACACCCAGCCTAACTCAGTGCCAAACCCTGGGAGCCCCTGCAGGTGCTACCTGAGCATGCAGGTGGAGAGCCTGAAGGAGAAGCTCATCAGCCAGGCCCAGGAAGTGAGCTGCCTCTGATCAGAGCTAGGAGGCATGGACCAGGAGAAGCAGCGGGACCTGCTGATGGTGGAGAATGAGCGATTGAGGCAGAAGATGCAGCGTGCAAAGCTGGCAGCCCCCTGGACAGTCTGGCCCAGCTGCAGCTGCGGGTGGCAGAGGACAAAAGCCTGCTCTCCGAGATGAACCTGGAGGTGTAGCAGAAGACCTACCAGCTGGCCTAGGTGGAGCTGCGGCTCAAGGACTGCCTGGCCAAGAAGGCGCAGGAGGAGGAGTGGCTCAGCCAGCGTCTGAGTGACAGCCACGAGACTATCGAGACCATTGCCAGCCTGCGAGCCCAGTCACCGCCCATCAAGTATGTCATCAAGATGGTGGAGGTGGAGTCATCCAAGACCAAGCAGGCCCTCAACGAATCCCAGACCTGGAACCAGCACCTGCAGGAGCAGGTGGCCATGCAGAGACAGGTGCTGAAGGAGATGGAGCAGCAGCTGCAGAGCTCGCACCAGCAGGCCGCACAGCTGCAGGCACAGATTGCCATGTCTGAGGCGGAGCTGCACAGGCAGATGCTGGAGGAGATGCAATCCCTGGAGGAGGACAAGAACAGGGCCATTGAGGAGGCCTTCGCCAGGGCCCAGGTGGAGACGAAGGCCATGCACAAGAACCTGGCAGGCATCCGGACCAGCCTGCTGACCTGTAGCCAGCACTGCGGACCCTCACCAACCACTACAATGGGCTCAAGCGTCAGGTGCACGGCTTCCCCCTGCTGTTGCAGAAGGCCCTCAAGGGCGTCAAGGCCGAGATCTGCCAGGCCGTCGAGGAGGTCAACAGCAACAACTGAGGAGGCTAAAAGGGGTAATTCCAATGTAACCCTCATATTTGGATGCTAGTGACCTGAATCCAAGTCAGCAAGCTCAGTGTACATTCCTGATAACCTGTAATTAAGGCCCTCTCTCCTTCCCAGATACTGGTCTTGTAGAATCGGTTACAGAGGCCATTGGACTATGGACAGACAATGCACTGCTCAGCTGGAGGGCTACTAACTCTGACGTCAGGCCAGATCATCAGATATGGCCTGGAGATTCCAACACCTGGGGGCCTCTTGCAAGGCATGCAAAAAGGATCGGAAGCATAATCCATGTTTGTGGGACAAAGATCACAGGGAGGGGGATATAAGGGAGGGCCCATGAGTATTCCTTGACTCAGATTTGGAAGGCTGTCCCTGAGTCCGCTGGCGTATGAAACAGTGTCCCTCCTACTTCCTCAGAAGCATCCTTGGTCTTCTTGGTCTTCTGCAACACAACCAGGAGCTGCTGCGCAAGTGCTGCCGGGAGCTGAATCAGCACAAGAAATGTCACAACAAGCTCCCGTGGCTGAAAGGCAACATCTGGGTGATTGCTCGTGTCTGGCCAGTCACCAAAGAGGATGGGGAAGAACCTGAGGTGACCAACGTGGTGACCTTCGACCCTGACGATGACTCCATCATCCACCTGCTGCACAAAGGGAAGCACGTATCCTTTGAGCTGGAGGAGGTCTTCTCCCAGAGGGCCTCCTAGCAGAACATTCTTCCAGGAGGTGCAGGCCCTCATCACCTCCTGCATTGACAGGTTCAATGTCTGCATCTTTGCCTACGACCAGACGGGTGCTGGCAGGACGTACACGATGGAGGGAACCCCTGAGAACTCAGGCATCAACCAGCGGGCCCTGCAGCTGCTCTTCTCCGAGGTGCAGGAGAAGGCCTCTGACTGGGAGTTCACCATCACCGTCAGCGCGGCCGAGATCTACAACAAGGCCCTCAAGGACCTGTCTGGGCAGGAGCCCCAGGATAAGCTGGAGATCCGGCTGTGCCCCAATGGCAGCGGGCAGCTGTATGTGCCAGGGCTGATGGAGCTCCGGGTGCAGAGCGTGGACATCAACAAGGTGTTTGAGTTCGGCCACACCATCCGGACCACGGAGTTCACCAACCGGAACGAGCACAGCTCCCGCACACACGCCCTGCTCATCGTGACGGTGTGCGGCGTGGACCGCAGGCCGGCCTCCGCACCACCCGGAAGCCGAACCTGGTGGACTTGGCCGGCTCGGAGCTCGTGGGCAAATGGGCTCCTTCCGTAGCTCCAAGCTCACCTAACACCTCAGGACTCGCTCAACGGGACAGCAAGACCCTCATGTGGTGCAGGTATCCCCCGCGGAGAACACCAGCAAGGCCCTCTACTCCCTCAAGTTTGCTGAGAGGGTGCGCTCTGTGGAGCTGGGCCCCGGCCCGCAGGGCAGAGCTGGGGTCCTGGTCCAGCCAAGAACATCTGAGTGGGAGCCGGCCTGCCAGACACCACCACCTCAGCTCCAGCCCATTGGGCCCAGCTCCGGGACCTCCAGCCGCCCGGGCTCCAGGCCCAGACCCCCGGAGAGCGGTCCGTCGTGGGGAGGGCAGCAGTGCTGGGAGGTGGCCCTCGCCCAGGCTGGCCCACCTTTCCCAGCCTGCAGGGCGCCCTCTGTGGCGGGTGGCTGAGGAGCCCCCGGGGGGCACAGGAACTGGGACAGGCTGGGTGGTGGGCACCCTGGGGCAGTCCTCCCAGGGCCCGCACTGGGCATGAGTATAGTGTTCGTTGTGTACATAACGTGGCCTGCCAGGCCGTCTGTGGCCGGGTTATTTATGGCTGGCAGGAGGCCAGGGAGTGGGGACTCTGCTGCTCCCCCATCTGCCTGCCACCAGGCTCTCTCCTTGCTCACTGGCCTCCTAACCATTTGCTCCTCTGAAAGCCTATTTAAGAACTTTTGGAAGTTTAGCCATATTCAATATTAAAATAAAAGACTTTCACACACACACACACAAACAATAACAAAAAAAACACATCTGTGAGCTGTGAGGTAGTTCCTATTATTATCTCCAATTAATAGAAGAACAGACCAGGATAGTGTGTATATAAGAATATATGCATACTAGTGTAGGTATGTAAGTGCATGCATGCACACAATAAAATAATCACACATATTTTAAAATTTGAGTAATTCATATAGCAGTATGTTATAAAAATTTTTCTAAATCAGAGATAAATAATTACTTTTTCAACTGCCTAGCTTTCTAATTCTATTGCCAAAAATTAAGTTTGCTATTTTTTATAACTAATGATGCTATAATAAAAATTAAACATTTATAATGACTCAGTTGTATATTTTATTATTTTATTTTTTTTATTAAATATATTTTATTGATTTTGTACAGAGAGAAAGGGAGAGAGATAGAGAGTTAGAAACATCGATGAGAGAGAGTCATCAATCAGCTGCCTCTTGCACACCCCCTACTGGGGATATGCCCGCAACCAAGGTACAGGCCCTTGACTGGAATCGAACCCGAGACCCTTCAGTCCCCAAGCTGACGCTCTATCCATTGAGCCAAACCGGTTTCAGCTATATTTTATTATTTTAAATGGAATTGCTATGTCAGAGTTGCATTTATTTAAATTTTGATGCATACTGCAAAATTGCTATTTAGAAAGATTTTAGCATTGTTCTTTCATATCAGTACTCTATGAGTCTTCATTTTACCCACTCTCTTATCAGCACGTGGTAATACCAATCTCACTAATTGTTGAATGCTGCCTGATCAAAATTGATGGACTAGACGTTATTACTTCAAACAGTATTTTTTTCAGTTACAAATTAATCAATTTTTAAATTATGTTCTTTCAAGATTTTTAATATTCATCTTGTTATCAGGTAAATGTCTGGAAAGGAGTAGAATTTCCTTGTACTCTAAAGAAGAATCTATCATCTATCTATATATTTATCTATCTTTCTGCCTAGACTTAGGGTATCCCCAAACCATCAGTTATAGTATCTTGCCCTCATTAAATTGTCCCAGATGGACTAGTGAAGGCCCTTTCTTGCTGGCTCTTCCATTATATTGATATTTTCCATCCCTTTTAAAGCATATTTTTACTTTTTGACAGAGCAAGATTTGGAGAAATAAAGGGATAAGAAAAATGCCATTTGACTGTTTTAGGCAGAATCATTAATAGATGCTAAGGTAAGGTGACCAGATTTTAACATTGGTAAAGTGGAACACCATTGACTGGAGGGGGGCGTGGGGGTGGAGGGGGTTCTTGATTAAAAATTTGGTCTATATGGAGCAACAAAAATTTTCATGGAATGCAAAAATAATATTGTAATATATATAGTTTAAATTTCAATGTAAGTACAATTTATTGAATACAAATAAATTAAATAAATAAAATTATGTACAGTTGTGTCACTTTCAAGGCCAGCACTAGACTTTTTGCTGCCACTATAAAATATAAATAATACAAGTACTGTCTGCTAAATTCAAGAAAATTTATGTATTTATGAAATAAATAAATAAATTACTTACCTAAATTATCTCAATAGCTGATTTGTAATGACATCACTTGTTTAACTAGCTTACTAGCACACAGTATGATGTGTATCCTCTGAGAGATAGTTACAAAATGTTTCGTCGTTGCCAATCCCAAAAAAATGCCATTGTTCATTAAGTCCAAATAATGGTGGTCGAATTCTAACAACTGATCAACAATGCAAACTTTGATAAGCAGTTCTTGATAATCAGTTCTCAACAATTATTTGTTATTATTAAAGTTCAACATTATAAAGTTAACAAAAATAATATAAAACTCATATCTTGGCTAAATTGCCACATGGCTGCCAAAAACCGTATATTCCCTTCCTGTCCTCCCACCATTCCCTAGCTTGTCGTGCATTCTTTCCAAAAATAGGGACTTTTTTAAAACACTTCGGGATGCGGGACAAACTGTTAAAAATTGGGACTGTCCTGATCTGGTCACCTTATCTAAGGCTAGAAAGTAAAAATGTGATGAGAAACAGGATGCATCCATAGTCTCAAAATATCTTCCACAGATACTTATAAATGCAAAGGTAAAATGAATAAATTTTAAATGAGAAACCCTATGACTCTATCTTAACCAATTAATTTAAATTAACATCACCAGTAATAGGACAGATATATATATTCATGTATCACCTAATATGATGGAAAGTGCACACACACTTGGTGATACTATTTTCCCAAAGCCATAAACTGTATCTAATCATGAGGAACATCACACAATCCAAATATAGAGACATTATATCGATCTGAATCTTGAAAAATGTCAGCATCCTGAAAGAATACAAAAACTGAGGAACCTTCTGGACTTCACCGAAAATATATGACAAATAAATGCCACATTTGATCTTGAATTAGATTTTTGGATCAGAACAAAAAAAGTTTATTTTTCTATGAAGGACCCAAAAGGGGTATTGGCAAATTTGAATACAGATCTAGATTAGGTTGTAGTTCATTTTCTGATTGATAATTTTAACTGATTATGTTTAAAAATATCATTATTTTTAGGAAATACATACTGAATCATTTAAGGATAAGGCAGCCCTGACTAGTTTGGCTTAGTGGATAGAGCTTCGGCTTGCAAACTGAAAGGTCCCAGGTTCGATTCCAATCAAAGGCATGTTCCTTAGTTGTGGGCACAGCCCCAGTGGGGAGTGTGCAGAAGGCAGCTAATGGATGTTTCTCTCTCATTGATGTTTCTGACTCTCTATCCCTCTTCCTTCCTCTCTGTAAAAAAATCAATAAAATATATATATTTTTTAAAAAGGATAAGGCATATTGTGTTTTCAACTTATTCTCTAATTATTCAGAAATAAGCAAATAACATGTATGTAAACATATGTATGTTTACATGCATATATGTGTGTACATAGTAAGAAAGAGAGAGAGAGAGAGAGAGAGAGAGAGAGAGAGAGAGAGAGAAAGAGAGAGAGAGAGAGAGAGAAAGAGGTAAATAAATAAGGATGGAGAGAGAAAGAAACTACGTGTTAAAATATCAACATATGGGGACTTTAGTAAGATGTATGAGAATTCCTTGTGTTATTATTGTAAATATTCTATGTCAAATTATTTTAACACAAAGTTTAAAAAATATTTGATTGCCTTTGACTATATTCTGTTCTCAAACCTTACTGATTTATATGTTCTTTAATGGAATGAAAACAGTTTTTTGTGTTTTTTTTTTTTTTTTTTTTTTTTTTTTTTTTTTTTTACTGAAACTTAATATGGGCTGCATTTTCCTTATTGCTGGCATTTTGATCCCTTGATAAAAACCCTTGATGATAAATATAAATGTGGCTAAGAGATCTATGGGCCAATATAGATTCATTTATCGTATGGCAAAGTAACTAAAATGTATTTTGTGTGTTTCGATTTCCCCATATGAATTATATTATATTATATTATTATAATCTCATTCTGGTTTTTTAAAAATCTTAAAATAAACTTATGATATAATTTGTTTAATACCAGATACTAATTTTTACTTATTGTACATGGCATTCACATAAAATCTGTTTTCTGGTGGTAACAGTGGCATTGCAGCTTTGACTCATGCCATGAATTTTTTAAAATGAAGCTGGTATCCTGAGTTTCTTCTAGCACTTTTAATAATGAACTTATATATAGATGGGGTTCAGAATAAACCTGTCTCATACTCTATTTTACACAAAAGGCAGCTCTATTTTCTAATCTAAGCTATAATAATATGTTTACAAAAATGAGTACCTATTCTAAAAGTCTATGGATTACCTTAATGCAGGATACACCAACCAGCCTATGAACAAACTTAGGTTTAGAAGCAAGAAAGGTGAAAGTTGTAGTTTACTCTTGTTGAGGACCATAGAATTCTGGAAATAAAAATAAAATCCCCACTACTTAGACAATATGAGGCAGCACTGAGAAAAAAGTAATAGGAATTCAGTGTTAATTGAAGGAAAAAGTACAGAGGAAGACATGTTTTTAAAAGGTAAAGCTAAGTAACCTTGGCTGGTGAGGCTCACTTGTTTGGGCATATCCAGTACATAAAAGGTAGCTGGTTGGATTCCCAATCAGGGCACAGGCCTGAGTTGTGGGCTTCATTGCCAATAAGGGCATGCAGAAGGCAGCCAATTCATGTTGGCTTCTCACATCAAGGTTTTTCTCTCTGTCCCTAAAAATCAATTATCTGAAGGATGAATCAAGATGGCAGCATAGGGAAACACTGGTATTCACATCCTCCCACAGCCATATCAAAATTACAACTAAAATACAGAACAACCATCATTCAGATCCACCTAATATCTGGCTGAATGGAAGTCTTACAACTAAAGAATTCAAGAAGAAAAAATATTGAGACTGGTAGGAGGAGCAGAGGCATGGAACAGACAAGTCAGACACCCACATGTGGCAAA
Source organism: Pipistrellus hanaki (assembly GCF_964339955.1). Taxonomy (NCBI): domain Eukaryota; kingdom Metazoa; phylum Chordata; class Mammalia; order Chiroptera; family Vespertilionidae; genus Pipistrellus; species Pipistrellus hanaki. The sequence goes on from NC_140503.1 coordinate 108,484,808, forward strand.
TGTTTAACTGGGAAGAGGCCTTCCATAAGGAGAAATGGTCCCAGCCCCACACAGGTCCCCAGCCTAGGGTCCCAGTGCTGGTAAGAGAAGTACTATCTATCATCTATCTATCTATCTATTTATTAGCTATCATTATTATTTTTTAATTTAATAAATCTTTATTGTTCAGATCATTACAATTGTTCCTCTTTTTTACCCCTCATAGCTCCCCTCTACCGGTGCCCACCTCATCCTCTGCCCTAACCTCTCCCCTACTGTCCTCATCCATAGGTGTATGATTTTTGTCCAGTCTCTTCCCACACCCCCACGCCCCTTTTCCCTCGAGATTTGTCAGTGCATTCTCTTTATATGCCTCTAAATCTATTACATTCACCAGTTTATCCTGTTCATCAGATTTTTTAATTCACTTGATTTTTAGATTCACTTGTTGATAGACATGTATTTGTTGTTCATAATTTTTATCTTTACCTTTTTATTCTCCTTCCTCTTCTTAAAGAATACCTTTCAGCATTTCATATAATACTGGTCTGGAGGTGATGAACTTCCTTAGCTTTTTCTTATCTGTGAAGCTCCTTATCTGACCTTTAGAATAATCTTGGTTGTGGGTTCTTGCTATTTATCACTTTGAATATTTCTTGCCATTCCCTTCTGGCCTGCATAGTTTCTGCTGAGAAATCAGTTGACAATTGTATGGGTGTTCCCTTGTATGTAATTAACTGTTTTTCTCTTGCTGCTTTTAATATTTTCTCTTTGTCTTTTGCTCTTGGCATTTTTTAAAATATATTTTATTGATTTTTCACAGAGAGGAAGGGAGAGGGATAGAGAACTAGAAACATTGATGAGAGCGGTACATTGACCAGCTGTCTCCTGCACCCCCCTCACCAGGGATGTGCCTGCAACCAATGTACATGCCCTTCACCAGAATCTAGCCTGGGACCTTTCAGTCTGCAGACTGACACTCTATCCACGGCTGCTCTTGGCATTTTAATTGTGATGTGTTCTGGTGTGTTCCTCTTTGGATTCCTTTTGTTTGGGTTTTGTGCTCTTCCTGGACTTGTAAGTCTATTTCTTTCACCAGGTGAGGGAAGTTTTCAGTCATTATTTCTTCAAATAGGGTTTTAGAATCTTGCTCTCTCTCTTCTTCTGGCACCCCCCATAATTCGAATGTTGGTATGCTTAAAGTTGTCCCAGAGGCTCCTTACACTATCTTCAAATTTTTTAATTCTTTTTTCCTTTTGCTTTTCCGGCCGAGTGTTTTTTGCTTCTTTGTATTTCAAATCTTTGACTTGATTCTTGCAGTCCTCTAGTCGGCTATTATTTATTTATTTAATATATTTTATTGATTTTTACAGAGAGGAAGGGAGAGAGACAGAGAGCTAGAAACATCGACGAGAGAGAAACATCGACCAGCTGCCTCTTGCACACCCCCTACTGGGGATGTGCCTGCAACCAACGTACATGCCCCTGACTGGAATCAAACCCGGGACCTTTCAGTCCGCAGACTGACGCTCTACCACTGAGCCAAACCAGTTTCATCTCTGTATAATATTTTTTATTCCAGTCAGTGTATGTTTAATTTATAGTTGGTCCTTTTTCATATCCTTGAGGTTATCACTAAATTTATTGGCCTTTTCTAGGAAATTCTTGAAAAAAACCTTATAACCATGATTTTGAATTCTATATCCAGTCGTTTGTTTTCCTCCATTTCTTTAATTTGTGATCTGTTTCTTTATATCCACATTTTTGCTGCTTCCCTGAGTTTGTAGAGTAGCTTTGTGTGGTAGGGGTCCTCCAGAGCAGGGGTCCTCAAACTTTTTAAAGTGGGGGCCAGATCACGGTCCCTCAGAGAGCTGGAGGGCCGGACTATATGAACTACTAATCCCTACTGTAACACCTTGGCTGCGCTCACTGCCCAAAAAACCTGGCGGGCAGGATCAGACTCCCCTGGGGGCTGCATGTGGCCCGCGGGCCGTAGTTTGAAGACCCCTGCTCTAGAGCATAGTGGCTCAGCCTCTCCAGTTACCTGAGATGGACATGTGAAATGCATCCCTTTGTGGACTGTGTGTTCAGCCTCGTTGTAGTTAAGCCTTGATTGTTGTTGGTATCACTGGGAGGAATTGGTCTCCAGGCCAATTGGCTGTAAGGATCAGCTATGTCTATGCTAGGAGAACTTCTGTGCTGGAGACAAGACTTGCAAAATTGCAAAAGCCTCTGTGCTCAGCTTGGATGGGATGTAGTTTCATGGCAGAGCAGACAGCCTTGGTTTCCCATCAGCCCTGCCCTATGAGGCCCCCAGGTCTCAGTGTCCCTCAGTAATCGCCTCAAGCAATTCTGAGAGAAAGCCGCCCTGTAGTTTTGCCTGCTGCCAGACAGTCCAGTTTCTTCCCAAATGAGTCGGGGTTACCAGAAACTTGCCTGGAACTGGAGTTTAATGCAGTCGGGACCTTCTTCTCCCCCCTAGTTTAGAAAGCCAGCTGTGCACTCAGTCATCCATGCATTCAGCAGTCAGTCCTCTCTGCGCACTGGCCTCCTGACCTCTGCCTTGCACAGCTCCCGAGTCCCAGTGTGCTTTCTCTTTTCCTGACAGTCTAGATTCCCCCTGAATGAATCTGGTTTCCCACCATCTTGCCAGGGACTAGAGTTCAGTGCAGTCGGGAGCTTCCTTATCCCTCCCGCTTTAGAATGCCTTCCAAGCACTCAGCTGCCTATGCAGATAGCCTCCCATCCTTTCTGCATGTGAGTCTCTGTACCTCAGCCTTCTGCATCTCCTCTGAGTTTCAATGTGCTTTCCTATTTTCTTCTAGTTGTAGAATTTCCACTCAGCCAAGCTTTCCTGTGGTTCTGGATGGTCCGTTTTGTCTTTTAGTTGTAGTTTTAATATTGTTGTGTGAGGCAGCAGTTTAGGTGTTTACTTATGCTGCCATCTTGGTTTCTCTCCAAGAAGTACTCTTAACCTCCAGCTATAAGCATCAATAGGTACTGTGATGCTGGAGACCTAGGCAGTTACCCTTAAAGGGCACATATATGAACTTACTTGGACTCACTGCAGGGCTAGAGAGGCAGCTTGGGGGAATCCAGGAACATATGGAGAGGAACTCAGTTGTGCAGCATCAGGGCAGGAGTTAGGGCAGCTTTGTTCCAGACAAGTCTCCTCCTCAAAGAGTTGACTTGTGGGCACCATATCTTAGTCTCCATCAACCTGGTCCATACTATTTGCCTCACCCTGGTGATTCCCTGAGATCCTGCCCTACCCAATTTGAAGCCCCACCAAGCTGTTTGCAGTATCTTTTCCATATGAATGGTCTGTTTTGGTTCAGGATTCAGACTTTCCTAAAATCTCTGAAACAATGAACAGATGGATTTAGTGTGCCCCATACCTCTGAATAAGTGGCTCCAGGCCCAGCACTAGTAGCAGCTTGTCAAGGTTCACAGCTTGGCCTTTCCTGGGAGCCTATAAGTTCAAATCAAGTAGCAGCCATCTATAGGTCACTCTGTAGCTCTTGCCAGGTGGTCTCAGGCAGAGCAAAGGCAGTAGTTGACTTTGCACTTCCAGGGGCCCCATTGCCTGTGCACCTGGTGGACAGCTTCAAACCATGCCAGATTACATCTCTACCACTTCCATAAGCAACAGACTCAAGGGGCCGGACTCAGTGAGCAACAAAGCCCCACTGAAGCAAGTCCTATTCCATAGGGGCAACTTCTGAACAGTAGCTCTTCCACTTAGTCACAGTTGGTCCTCACAGCCAATTGGGCTCGGGGTCAAATCCTCCCAGTGACACCAACAGCAACCAAGGCTCATATACAATAGGACAGTGCACACAGCCCACACAGGGGCACACCTAGAGTGCCCAGCTCAGGTGGTGGGGGAGGCTGAGCCACTGGGCCTTCCAGGACACTTATAAAACAAAGCCACTTAACCAATTCCAGGAGACATCCCAGCTTCACTAATACATAGAAACAAACACATGGAAGCAGCCAAAATGCATAGACAAAAACAACAGCAACAAACAAACATGTCACAAATGAAAGAACAGAAGAAATCTCTAGGAAAGAAAACTATATGAAATGAAAGTAAATAAACTACTATATACAGATTTCAAAAAATGGTTATAAGGTTATTCAGGAACTTAATGGGAATTTCAAGGAATTTGAGAACATCAAAGATATAAAAAAGACCAGTCAGAAATGAAAGCTATACTAAATGAAATCAATAATAATTTACAAGGAATCAATAGTTGAATAGAGGACTCCTGGAATCAAATCAGCAATTTGGAATAGTAGGACACAAAAACACCCAATTCTTAAGAGCAAAAAGAAAAAATAATAAAAAAATATGAAGATATTATAAGGAGCCTATGACACAACATCAAAAGTACCAATGTTCACATAATGGGAGTACAGGAAGAAGAAGAAAGGAAGAAAGAAATTCAAAACCTATCTGAAGAAATAATAACAGAAAACTCCCCTTACCTGGTGAAAGAAATAGACTTACAATCCAGGAAGTGTAGCAAGTCCCAAATAAGAGGAGCCCAAAGAGACCCATGCTAAGACACATCATAATTAAAATGCCAAAGGTTAAAGACAAAGAGAAAATCTTAAAAACAGCAAGAGAAAAGCAGTTCATTACCTACATTGGAGTGCCCATGTGAGTATCAGCTGATTTCCCCCAAGAAACTTTGTAAGTCAGAAGGGAGTGGCAAGAAATATTCAAAGTGATGAATAGCAAGGATCTACAACCAAGATGACTCTATCCACAAAAGCTCTCATTTAGAATTAAAGATCAGATAAAGAGTTTCACAGACAAGTAAAAGCTAAAGGAGTTCCTCACCACCAAACCAGTACTAATATTATATGAAATGTTGAATGGTCTTATTGAGGAAAAAGAAGAAGAAGGAGGAGGAGGAGGAGGAGGAGGAGGAGGAGGAGGAGGAGGAGGAGGAGGAGGAGGAGGAATATGAACAATAAAATGGCAATAAATACATATCTATCAACAATTGAATCTAAAGATCAAAACAAATGAACAAGGAACTAAAGAGCAAAATAAAACTAATGAATAAAATAGAACTAGAGGCATGGAAGTATAGCACAGACTGACAAATCTCAGAGGGAAGTGTGTGTTGGGGAGTTATTAACTGAAGTACTTATATGCATACTAGAGGCCCAGGGCATGAAATTCATGTATGGAGGGGGGTGTCCCTCAGCCCGGCCTGCACCCTCTCCTATCCAGGACCCCTCAGGGGATGTCCAACTGCCTGTTTAGGCTCACACAGGGAATGGGCCTAAACAGGCAGTTGGACATCCCTGTCATAATCTTGGACCACTGGCTCCTAATCACTCACCTGCCTGCCTGCCTAATGCCCCCAACTGCCCTGCCCTGCTGGCCATGTTACCCCCAACTGCCCTCCCTTGCCAGCCTGGTCACCCCCAACTGCCCACCCCTGCCAGTCTGGTCATCCCCAACTGTCCTCCCCTATTGGCCTGACCTCGCCCCCAACTGCCCGCCCCTGCAGGCCAGTTCACCCCCAACTGCCCTCCCCTGCTGGCTGGTCCCCCAACTGCCTTTTCCTGCTGGCCTGATTGCTCCTAACTCCCTGCCAGCCTGATCGCCCCTAACTGCCTCTGATTCTGCACCACCACCATGGCTTTGTCTGGAAGGAAGTCAGACATCTGGAAGATGATCAGTAGACCTAGTCTAATTAGCATATAACCCTTTTATAAGTATAGATATACATTACTCATAAACACAGACTATAGGTGGTGAAGACCTGAGGCAGGGTGGGATATGGGTGAAGAATGGCAATGGGGAATAACAGGGGTGTACATCTGTAACACTATCAACAATAAAGATTGAAAAAAAATCAATTAAAATATTTTCAAAAGCAGACTTAAGTAGAAATTTTAAGACAATGATGTGGCAAATTATGCATCAAAACTTCCATTAAATGTAAATTATAGTGACATTAAAATACCTCCCCATTTAGCAAGGACCAGCTATCTCATTTTATGGTAAAAAATATCTCATAAAATCCAAGGTAGTGCTGGTGCTTTGTGATGCATTCCAATTCACTTCTGTGTCCTTCTTTTTGTGTTTTAATTAACCTTCTTACCCAATCCTCAGCCTAATCCTCAACCATAGTTGAGCTACCGTACTACAGAATTATGATCTCGTTCAGCAGTGTATCACTGGATTAAATAATGCAAGTTTGCTAATTCCAAGCCTTTTTTTTTTCCGTTCTGGAACTATGGAGCAAAATGAATCATGAAGAAACTTGGTGATCCTTGAGTATTGTATATTTTACCTCTTACTTCTCTTCCTAAGTAATTTTATTTCTCCAGATAAAATAATGCACATTATTTGTGGATATCTACCAAAAAAATTCAGTTGATTTATCATTATTTTCATGAAAACTTTTTAGAAAGGATTACATGGATTATTTGAGAGGCATTGTAAGATCACATCAACTAATGCTGTGTGGAACTCGGGAATGCTGTTGGAACTACTGTGTTTCCCCGAAAATAAGACATCGTCTGAAAATAAGACCTATTTACAGGTTTCCTTCTGAGTGAAATATAAGGAATACCCCCGAAACTAAGCCCCCTCCCCTAGGCTAAACATGAGAGATTTGGTCCACTGATTCTGAAAGAAATGGAGTCACAAGAAATTCACCAGGAAATTCAGGAATTGGATTGTTATGATGATGTTCCAGAAGATGATTTTGGAAGATGATTCCAGAAGATGATGTTCCAGAAGATGATTGTCATTGAATAAATGAGTAAATTCTTGATACTGTAGGATTCACAGTTTGTCTGGTTTGTATTGACAACTACCTTACTACTGTACCATATACAGGTAATAAATTTCCTTTATTTTCATTTAACAATAAATGTGTACTGTATTCTTCTTCATGGAAAAATAAGACATCCCCTGAAAATAAGACCTAGCGCATCTTTGGGAGTAAAAATTAATATAAGACACTGTCTTATTTTTGGGGAGACAGGGTAGTTAAGCCTTCTTAGCCTTGCCCTGCTTCATGGAGTATACAGCACATGAGAAAGCATTCAGAACTAATTAGAAAATGTGTCTAGTCTCCTAGTGACAAGGGCCAAATTGGCAAACATTTGGAATTATACTTTAGATTACTTTCAGAAAATAAAATTAACATCATAAAACAGGTAAGATGACTAGCATATTTACAAATTTCTTTTTTTCTTTTTCCTTCTGCATTTACTCTTGAATAATGGCTGATGAGTTGCTTCTTGAGAGAAATATGGGAAATCTGGTGGCATATATATTTGGTATCTTATTCAGTGATGGGAGAGTCTTATATGTGTAATCTTATGGCTAGAAGGCATTTTCTACCTTTTTTTCCATTTGACTGGACTGTGAATATAAATGTATCCCACTGCCAGGCATGATCCTCCATGTTCTTTTCCTTTTATCCTGCTGTTGACATCCAGTTGAAGGTATGGAGTTAGGAGCAAATTTCTGTCATCAGGAGTTCCAAAATAATTGAGAACAGAACCCTAAGGCCTGGAAGTACACTAGAATGTTAATGTAAGAAATAAGTTATTGTATCTGAAATTACTGAGATTTGGGGGTTTATTTCTGTTAGCAGCTAGCATTACCCTAACTAATAGAGCAGGTGACAATTAATAGCATGAAGAAGTACCATTGGATTAAAAGTGAAGAGAGAAAGAATATAAGGGTAGGTTAAAATTAATGGAAATACTAAGAAATAAACATATAGGCAAGCAATAATGTTAAATAAGAAATCAACATAAAGTAGATAGAAGAAATAAAATGAATGGACTGTAACAAGTTACCACAAACTGAGAGGCTTGAAAGCTATATAAATATATCCTCTCATAGTTTGGGAGGCCAGAAGACTGAAATTATGGTCAGCAGGGTTGTGTTCCTTTCAATGACTCTAGCTATCAACATTTCTTGGTTTGTGACCACATCATTCCAATCTACCTCTGTCTTCACATTACCTTCTCTTCTGTGTACATGTGCTACTTCCCTCTGTTTCTCTTTTATAAAGACACTTGTGATGGCATTTGGAGTCTTTCTGTATAATCCAGGGCAATCTCCTCATCTCAAAATCCTTAACTGCATTACCTCTAAAAATACCTTTTATCCAAATCAAGAGAGAGCTGCAAGCCTTGTGGAAAAGTAGGATTACATCTGTCTAAATAATGCAGATAAAACTGCTATTAGAATTGAGAAAAGGAGGACACATTTGGATTCAGGTCTTGGGAGAAAGTTTTATGAGTTAGGATCTGAGGTACATTAGGAAAGCTGTAGAAGATTTTGTGGAGCAATTGTCAGCGGAGCCTTATAGCTGGGAACGTCTAAGATGAACTTTAGGACAAAAAGGAGGTCTGTGCGCAGGATCTGGTAAATATTACTCAGGAAAATCAATATTCATCTATTGTTAAGTGAATATCAAATAATTTTTTGAGAGTGGCTGTGCAAGAAATTTCAATTGTGAGACAGCATTAAAAAAATCAACAAACACAAAAAACTGCATTTTCTGACACATGTTGAAGTAACAGTTCAGAAATTTTAATGTTCCTCCATGTGCATACTGAGAAGGCCATTTGTCTTCCTACATTAGAGCTCAAACCTAAAGCACCATCAATAAGGAGTCGCTAAGCTCCCCAAGGGTGGAACCTGGCCCAAAGATACAAAATACATTTAGGAAAATTGAGGTGTCATCCAGGGATTTGAGATTAGAGCCCCTGATTTTGAAAGATTATCAATCTTTACTGATGTTATTTCATTATAAATATAAATCCTCATTTACCCAAGTTCTTTTAGCAATGCTCTCAGCTCAGATCTATGTCTCACAGCAGTGGATCACTTGAGGCTTAGAGTGATAACTTTCTTTCTGCAAAAGGTGTATTTATTCTGCTGGGGACTATCATCATTTTTCTTCATTCTCTCAGACATTTTGTCCATGATTTTTTGAGTTTGCCCATAGGAGAGAAACAAGTAGTTCAGTCTTCTTTAAAAACAAAGTATGAATTGAATAAATTTAGAAGCTGCTTGGTGCACCTGATGCTGATTGAAGAGTGTCTTTCTTCAAATTATTCAGTCCCCCTATAATCCTAAAAGAGGCTGGTTATCAATCTTTGTTTATTCATGGAACCAGCTCTTGGCATCATGCATAGAGACAGATAATTAGGAGTAATAAATAGCTGGGTAACTATCACCAAGGAAAGACATTACTGCACATCTAATTTATTATTTATTTTGTAAGGTAAGAACAACAGCCCTATACCAGATTAATAATATATGTAACTTAGTACTTTCACATTTAAAACTAGTGTAAATTAATTGTCTGTTTGTGTTTCTAAGGAAAGTAGTGTCAGGATTGAGGCCTTCAATAATTTTCTGCTTTATTTTCACAGGAGGTTAAGGGAGTGGTAATTCTCAGGCAACTCCGGCTCTCAGCTGCCTGTCAAAATGGAGGGTTCTTTCAAGCAGCAATTTCACAGTGAAACCCTTTTGGTCTATAAAGATCTGAGCATTCTTACTGGAAGTGGAATTGAGAGGACTCAAGCACCTTCTAGTCTTTCCTATCACTCCTTAGTTTTTGAAGAATATTTACGGATCCTGCTACTTATTGGAATTTTCCTCAGGAATTTCCAACAACTAGGTGGTAAGTGATTTGGTTGGAAAGAGAAAACTAGAACTTCTCTGACTATAATTTATGATATGTACTAGGATATTTCTTGATGTACTACTCAACAGTCTCAGGCATGAGCTGTAGATAAAATTGGATAGTTCCAGAATTAGATGAAAGAAGTTTAGGATGTAAATAATGCCAGAAAGAGTTAGGAATAGTATTAGCTAGAGATAGAAAAGGCTAGAAGACTGATGGCCCAGTAATATAATTTCAAGTTCCTATGTTTTCTCTGATAATGTGGGGGTTGTATAAATTTTTCAAGTATGGTTTCTTATTGCGATGCCAAATTTACATACAAGCTTAAGTATTATTGGATAGTGATAGTCATAACATGTGTAGGAACACTTTCCATAGGTTACAAATTCTGGCATGTTTTTTAAAAGGAAATTTCTAATATTGATTAATTTACATCCTGATCTATTTCCCACGTGGTAGCAGAAACTTTATTCTAGTCAGTTCCACATAAACATGGTCAGTTAGGGCTTTCAAATTAATTCTAGATTTCATAGGACAATTCTTCTCTCCTCTTCTGTGATGGGCAGAACTTGAACATATATTTCATGATTCTTGCCCTCTGATTTTGCGATGCTTTATATTATTCAATTAAGTCCTAATCTAGATACTATTATGAAGATATAATTAAGGTTCCAAATTAGTTGATTTTAAGAAAATGAGATTATCTGGGTGAGTCTGAACTAATTGCATAAGCCCTTTAAATCTGGGTCTAGAAAGATTTGGAGGGTTAGAAGAATTTGCTGTGATGGAGTTTCTTCATGAATTGCATTAAAGATGGAAAGGACCACATGACAAAGAATGCCAGTAGTCTCTAAGAGCTGAATATGGCCTGTTTGACGTGGAGGACCTAAGGCTCTCAGTTCGATAGGCAAAAGGAACTGAATTCTGCCAACAACCACAATGACACTTTTATTTCAGCCCTCTGTAGAATCACATGGTATCTGGTATTATAATCCCTCCAACTTTGTTCTTCGTTCTCAAGATTGCCACAGTTATTTGGCATCTTTTTTTATTCTATATATTTTTGGAATATTTGTTCTAGGTCTGTGAAATATGCCACTGGCATTTTAATAGGAATTGCATTTTTTAGTCAATAGATTGTTTTGAGTAGTATGGACATTTTGATGATGTTGATTCTACGAATCCATGAACACAGTATATTCTGCCACTTGTTTATATCTTCCTCTCTCTTTTTCAACATCCCACAGTTTTCGGATTACTGGTCTTTGCCTCCTTGGTTAAGTTTATTCTTAAGTACCTTAATTTTTTTTGTTGTTGTTGCAATGGTAAATGGGATTGTTTTTTAGTTTCTCTTTCTGAGAGTTTTTTATGGTGTATAAAAATTCCATATATTTCTAAGTGTTAATTTTATATCTTGCTACACTGCCAACTTCATTTATTAGGGGTAGTAGTTTTTTGATGGAGTCTTTAGGGTTTTCTATGTACAATATCATGTTGTCTGCAAATAATGACAATATTATTTCATCCTATCCAATTTGGATGCATTTTATTTCTTGTCTGATCACTAATGCTAGCTGATGTCTGCTGCCCCATTCTCTGTCCTCTCCATTTACTTCTCTGTCAAGGTCTCTGTGAGGCTACCCTCAGGATGAGATTACTGGAGTCCTGAAGGCATTTCCAACTCATTGTTTCCCACCTTTTGGACATGGAAATTGTCTACAAGGCTGAAAAAAAAATCTAGAACATACTTGGAAAAAAAGTAATTGTTCCTTGTGCATTCATAACTCCAGACTTAATTAGATTTTGTCATTCACAGCTCTTTTTTTTTTTTTCTTTAATCACAACAGCAAATATTTGACTCAGAAAAGGGTTTGGGTATAACCTTTGTGACTTTCTTCCTCAACACTTTCCAGGAAATTTCTGTATCATCTTGAATGGGAAAAAACAAAGACAACATGCAATGCTTCAGTAAGTATTATTCCAGTTTTATTTGTGTCATACCTAAATTTTGGTTTATAAATTTTAGTCTGTACTTTTACTTATTTTTCTTTGTTTTGGCTATGACAGCTCCATTCTAAGACAGTGAATTCTGTGTAAAAGTGATAGGGTGTAAAAGGACAGCAGGGCAGACAAAAATAAATGAATTCATGCTTTAAATATTTTTTCACCATATATAATTTTTATAGTAAATTAACAAAGAGTTATTTAAAGAGAGCTCTCATTAACATAAGTACTCAAGAATATTCTCTCTAGGACAAGGTGTTTAAAACAAAGTAGTTTTAGAAAGATAAAGAATTAGTTTAATTAGCATGTTATCATATTTTTCAAATATTAGGATAAATATTTTATTAAGATTTATCAAAGAATCCAACATTCATTTTTTTTGTTTTTAATATGTTTTTATTGACTTCAGAGAGGAATAGAGAGGGAGAGAATGATAGAAACATCAATGATGAGAGAGAATTATTGATAGGCTGCCTCCTTCACTTCCCACACTGGGAATCAAGCCTGCAACCTGGGTATGTGCCCTGACTGGGAATGGAACCATGATATCCTAGTTCAAAGGTTGATGCTAACCATTGAGCAATTCCAGAGGGGCTGAAATATTCAGTTTTTAAAATGATAATAGATAAAGATAAAGATGAAAGTTCTGAGGAAATTGATCTAAGGGTTTGAAATTTTCACATGTTACTCTAATACACTGGATCCTATATTTTTTCTCACCTAGGATATATGTTTTTAAATAGTGAAGTAGAGTTTAACAGAATAATTCAAGAATTTGTATAACAATACGATAGTTGAAATTTAAGGAGATTTAGTGACAGTTTGTTTTAAATTTCAACCGTTAATGCCATACTGCACATACCTATTTTACTTTTGTTTATAAAGGGGCATTTATTAAATTATAACTGGCACTATAAACAGCATGAGTTTAAACTGTAATTTAGGTCAAAATTTTAAAATTTATCTATCCCCCAGATAGCAAAGAATCTGGTTAAAGAGAGAAAATTCAATTTTGGCTTTAAAAAGTATGTCTTTCAGAAAGTAAACTACCTGGTGGTCGAGTGGGGGGAGGTGGAAAAGAGTATAAAGGTGATAAATAGCGCCGGGACCGGTTTGGCTCAATGGATAGAGCGTCGGCTTGGGGACTGAAGGGTCCAGGGTTCGATTCCGGTCAAGGGCATGTACCTTGGTTGCGGTCACATCCCCAGTAGGGGGTGTGCAAGAGGCAGCTGATCGATGACTCTCTCTCATCGATGTTTCTAACTCTCTATCTCTCTCTCTTCCTCTCTGTACAAAATCAATAAAATATATTTAAAAAAAAAAAAAGGTGATAAATAGTGATAGAAGGAGACTTGACTTGGGATGGTGAAGACACAATACAGTGTATAGATGATGTGCTGTAAAACTGTGCACCTGTATAATTTTGTTAACCAGTGTTATCTCAATAAATTTAATAAAAAATAAACTATTGTACTTTAATAAAGAATTTTAGATTTTAGATTTCTATCTGATTTCCAGGATTTCTCATTACATAAACACTAAAATTTAAAAAAGTTCTCATTTGCTTGTGGTTATATACATACTAGAGGCCCGGTGCACTAAATTCATGCATGGGGGGGGGTGTGGCACAGAGGTGTCCCTCAACCCAGCCTGCACCCTCTTCGATCTGGGACCCATTTAAGGCCTGGTCCCACGGGGATAGGGCCTAAACAGGCAGTCAGACAATCCCTCTCACAATCCAGGACTACTGGCTCCCAACTCCTCCCAACTCCTCTCCTGTCTTCCTGATTGCCTCTAACCACTTCTGCCTTCCAGCCTGATTGATGCCTAACTGCTCCCCTGCCAGCCCCCAACTTCCCTCCTCTGCTGGCCTGGTCACCCCTAACTGCTGTCCCATGCAGGGTTGATCACCTCCAACTGCCCTCCCTTGCAGGCCTGGTGCCTTCCAAATGCCCTCCCCTGCTGGCCATTTTGTGGTGGCCATCCTGTGTCCACATGGGGTCAGAATCTTTGACCACATGGGGGCAGCCATGTTGTGTGTTGGAGTAATGGTCAATCTGCATATTACTCTTTTATTAGATAGGATAGAGGCCTGGTGCATGGCTGGGGGCCAGCTGGTTTGCCCTGAAGGGTGTCCCGAATCAGGGTGGGGGTTTCCTTGGGGTGTGGGGCAGCCTGGGTGATGGGTCTGTGGTGGTTTGCAGGCTGGCCACGCCCCCTGGTGACCCAAGAGAAGGCCCTGTATCTGGGATTTTTTTACAGAGAGGAATAGAGAGTTAGAAACATCGATGAGAGAGACTCATCAATCAGCTGCCTCTTGCACACCCCCTACTGGGGATGTGCCTGCAACCAAGGTACATGCCCCCAACCGGAATCGAACCCGGGACCTTTCTGTCCACAGACCGATGCTCTAACCACTGAGCCAAACCGGTTTCGGCTGTATCTGGGATTTATTTACCTTCTACAATTGAAACTTTGTAGCCTGGAGTGGACCCAAGCCTTCTGCTTGCTCCATGGTAGCAGCCATTCCTTTTGGGATTTATGTATCTTCTATAATTGAAACTTTGTAGCCTTAAGCAGAGGCCTGGGCTGTCCAGGGTGTGCAGAAACATTGTCAGGGGCAACCCTAGCCTCCTGCTCTTTCTAGCTCCATGGCTGCCACCATTTCTGTTTGGACTTATGGATCTTCTATAATGTAAACTTTGTACCCTTGTGTGGAGGCTTAGTCTGGCAAGGGCAGGAGTGAAGCTTGGCTTCCTCCATTACCAAAGAAACCCAAGCCTCCCTCCTGCTCTCTGTGGCCTAGCCATCTTGGTTGGGATTATTTGCATATTTGCTCCTGATTGGCTAGTGGGTGTGGCTAGTGGGCGTGGCTTGTGGGTGTAGTGGCGTGGTGGTTAATTTGCATATTACTATTTTATTAGATAGGGTGACTAGGTTTTTCAATTCAATATCTTTTTCATATAGAGTATCTTGCCTTTGTGCTAATCATTAACTAGGATGATTTAAGTGCCTAGGGATAGTTTTCTCTATGGGAAAATCTGAAGTGAACTGAGAGTAATCAGAGTAGCTGTGCTTATCATAAGACTTCCATTGCATCAGACTTATTTTTACTGTGTGGACTATGATAAATTAAGTGGAATGAAAAAATGAACTAAGTGTATATTAACAATGCTGTCAAATTATTTTTGTCTCATTTTGTCTGAGATTTAATTCCATTTTCCTGTTAAACCATTATTTATTTGAAAATATCCTCTAGTTTTAATGGTGATGTCTCATTTATTACAATTACATCTTTGAGTGCATCACATAAAAATTCCACTTGAGTTACTACAACTTTCCTCAAAAGGATATTAACCCTCTGGTCTAATAATAAAAATAGATTATATAATGTCTTGATAAATTTAATGAAGAATAATTCTATAGGATCCTAAAATGCATGAAAGACAAACTTCTGTGCTTTAAAAATTAATAGCACAACACAAGTCCATTTTATTTTTATCTTTTTTTCATGATAAGGTGTAAATTCTGTTGGTATTTTTTTTTTTTTAAGTAGAAGCTTAGCTACATTTAGATAAGCAAACACATTAAACTTCTCTTTCTTAATTCTTTTTCCTTGACTCTTACCATGTTTCCCTGAAAATAAGACATCCTCTGAAAATAAGACCTACTTACAGGTTTCCTTCTGAGTGAAATATAAGGCATCTCCCCAAAAATAAGGCCCCCCTAGGCTAAACATGAGAGATTTGGTCCACTGATTCTGAAAGAAATGGAGTCACAAGAAATTCACTAGGAAATTCAGGAATTAGATTGTTATGATGATGTTCCAGAAGATGATGACATGATTGTCATTGAATAAATGAGTAAATTCTTGATACTGTAGGATTCACAGTTTGTCTGGTTTGTGTTGACAACTACCATACTACTGTACCATATACAGGTAATAAATTTCCTTTATTTTCATTTAACAATAAATGTGTACCGTATGCTTCTTCGTGGTAAAATAAGACATCCCCTGAAAATAAGACCTAGCGCATCTTTGGGAGTAAAAATTAATATAAGACACTGTCTTATTTTCGAGGAAACAGGGTATTTATGGATTTAGAAGCTAGGTATCAATAGCTTAGTCATGCCGAGTATAAACATATTCAGAGTTTAAATGCTGTGCTTGGCATGTGGAATGATTCAATCACATGTGTATCTATACTAATAAAAGAGGAATATGCAAATTAGACCTTCTAGATGCCCTCCCAGACAAAGCCATAGTGATGGGGCTGAGGCAGAAGCAGTTAGGGGCAATTAGGTCAGGAGCAGTGGTAGCTGGGGGTGATCAGGCCAGCAGGGGGGGTCAGTTGGGACGAGAAGGCCAGGAGGGGGTCAGTTAGGCATAGATAAGGCTGGCAAGGGAGTGGTTAGGGGGTGATCAGGCTTGTAGGCAAAAGTGATTTAGGGCAATCATGCAGGCAGGCAAGTGGTTGGGAGTCAGCAGAGGGCTGTCTGAGATTGGAGAGGGTGCAGGCTGGGCTGAGGGACACACACACCCCCTGCATGAATTTCATGCACCAATTTCATGCACCAGGCCTCAAGTATGTAATATATATATATATATATATATATATATATATATATATATATATGCCTAATATGAAAAGTGTCCCCTCAGGCGTTTGACTGGGAGTTCAATTGCTCACTTTAACATTTGCTGACCACAAGGGTTTGACATAGAACAAAGGAAGGCCCGGTTGGCAGCCAGCAGCTGCTAGGAACACTACCCATGCACAAATTGCATGCACTGGGCTTCTAATTTTGAAATAAAGCTCTCTCCTCTCCTCTCCCTCTTTCTCCTATATAATCTTTCAATAATTCTTTCTTTCTATGGATATTAAAGTCAATTCCTATCTGGTTTGCCTCCCAATTTCATTGGATAATTTGTTGTTTTATAAGATTTAAAATACATTTATGATTTACATGCAATTATATTTTTTCAGTAATTCTCTGTACTCAATGGACACACTACTTTTTCTCATAGTTGACTAAAGGAGAGTTTTCAGTACACGATTATGCTGTTTCATCTTTGCTTGTGCAGAAGTTCAGATAAGGTGATGGACTAGAAGTACACAGTCTATTTAATATTGTATAATGTTTTTGCTGACACAAGGGAAGTTTATATGTTTAATAACAAAATTTCCCAAATAGTCTACGTAAAACTAATTTTTAAAATGCAGTATTGATAAAAGAAAGGCTGAATATGTGAAATTTATTTCTACTTAAGAACATAGTAGCAAAATTTAAAGGAAAACTGAGTTCAGAAAAACTGTTCTGGAACTTGGCTAAAAACTGGGTCTGATTATTGTATTTTATTAGATTAATGTTCATTTGAAGGTAAGTTCTCCTTAGAAGAGAATCCTGAAAAGGCCACACACATTTTTATTTCTAATTGTAAACATTTCTCAGACTCCAGAAGACTGTATGAAAACTGCTTAGGATGGATTTTGCAAGTTGTTTTTAATTTTGTTCTAGGAAATAATGGGAGCATTCCACATGAGAAAAGCAAAAGGTAATATTTATAGAATGCAATTTACCTAATGAAGTAGAAATATTTAAGTAAAGGTTTAAAACCTTCCTCAAGGAAAACTGACATATAATAGACTGCATGTATAAAGAGATATGCACAATTTTTAAGATATTATATCGCTGGAAATATCCTTTAATATCTTCTGATATTTGTGTCTTGTATCCTCACCTTTCAAATAGTATTTTTCAAAGAGCACACATTTATTTTTATGAAGCTCAACTTATCAATTTTTCTTTTATAGATTGCCCTTTTGGTGCTGTACCTAGAAACTTTTGGCTATATACAAAGGTCACTAGGATTTCACTACTGCATTTTCTTCTAATTTTCTCAGGCCAGGCTGTAAGTCCAGGGCTGGTGTGATGGGAGCCTTTGTGGTGTTGGGGCGGAAGCACAGTGTGTCTGCTTTTGGTGATGGCTTCAGGATAACCTGTAGGAGGTTAAGGGGTCACGGTCTTGGAAATCTGCCCTCTTCCCCCTCCACACATGCACACATCATTCTTATTGTGATGAGTGTTTGTGGCTTAAGGCACCCTCTTTTCCCTCTTGATCCCGAAAGTGGGCAAACGGGAGTCCTGGATGTCCAGCCTGGGCGGCGGGAATGGTGGGAGGGAGATGGTTCAAAGTAGCCTCTGCACTCTCCCATGGTCGGAGCCAGACCCGGCTCCTCTTCCAGGGTGCGGACACTGCGGACGCTGCGGACGCTGTGCCAATTGCTGCCCATGTGGGACTGGAAACGTGAAATAAGAAGGACCCCTGGTAAATGGAAAGTCTGCTCTCTGCTGAGTGAAGAGGACTATAAAAGAATAAATGCCCAGTGAAGCCATAGAGACCATCCCTGCTGCAGAGCAAGAGCTGCCACAGCCCCAGGCTGAGACAGGGTCCGGGGCAGAATCTGAGGGTGATGAATCAGTACCAGAGCTTGAAGAACAAGATTCCACACAGGCACCCACACAGCAAGCCCAGCTGGCAGCGGCAGCTGAAATCGATGAAGAACCAGTCAGTAAAGCAAAACAGAGCCAGAGTGAAAAGAAGGCATGAAGGCTATGTCCAAACTGGGTCTTGGGAAGGTTACAGGGGTTACAAGGGTCACTATACGGAAATCTAAGGATATCCTCTTTGTCATCACAAAACCAGATGTTTTTATGAGGCCTGCTTCAGATACCTACAGAGTTTTTGGGGAAGCCAAGATTGAGGATTTAATCTCAGCAAGCATAGCTAGCAGCTGCTGAGAAATTCAAAGTTCAAGGTGAAGCTGTCTCAAACATTCAAGAAAACACACAGGCTCCAACTGTACAAGAGCAGAGTGAGGAGGAAGAGGCTGATGAGCAGGTGTGGACGTTAAGGACATGGAATTGGTCATGTCACAAGCAAATGTGTCAAGATCAAAGGCTGTCCGAGCCCCAAAGAACAGCAGTGATGATATTGTAAATGCTATTATGAAATTAACAATGTAACCATCTAAAACGGAGGATCCTTTTTGTGTGTTTCAAAAGAGTTACTGCAGCTTGGTTTGAAATTGGTACCGTTTCTATTATTAATAAAGTTCTTGTGGAATGAAAAAAGGAAAAAACCAAGTGGGGTGACGTCAGAATTACCCAAGCGCACCCATCCCCCTTCTCACTGCCCAGAAGCCTAAGGTTCCCTTTCAGCTGGGCTGAGCTCTGCTCAATGCTCCCCTGCCCAATGCACGGTGACAGCACGCAACTCCACACCAAGCCTGAGCGGGACCTGCGGCCTGGCTCCTGCAAATCGCCCGCTAAGGCATCCAGTCCTGCCTCAGCGCCCAGCCCAGGCTCTGGGCAAACAGACACCCCTCTTGGCCGACCAGCCTGGGATCAGGGTGGCGCGGGCTCTGGGCAGACACACCCCTACAGCGGTGCCTCAGGATGGCATCCTGCCCTCTGGTCCCTCCTCCAGGGCAGCGCAGCACTGGCTCCCCATGCATGGCTCTACCCACAGCCCCCAGTGTGGTTTGGCTTGGCAGCTCCAAGGCAACAGATGGCTCCCTGGGGAGGGGTGCTCACGCCGGGAGCTTCCCCACTTGCTGGGCAATGGCTCTATCCGACAGCAGCATGCCCCCGGCCCGCGCTAGGTGATGGTTTGGTCCGGCAAGGGTGCACCTGGATGGCAGCTGGGATGGTGGTGGGGGCTGTGGCCAGAAGATGGAGGGTTTGGGTTGGCTCCGCCACCAATCCGTTGCAGAGGAGCCCAGTGCCGCCCAGTGGCCTGGACACCAGGCCTGAACGCCTCTCTGGTTTGGCCCAAACATCTGAAGTTCGCATTAGCTGCCAATTTAAGAAATTGAAGCGTTCATGTAAAATCAGGATTCCCCATTCTCTTTCCAAGGTGGCCGATTGGGCTACCAACCAAGGGTGTTCGGTGTCACTTCAACCCTAAGAGGAAGCCCAGGCTTGAGGGTGTGGTGAGGAGGAAGCTATCCATGCAGACAGCTCAGTTGTGTAAACTCCCTCTGACTGTGGCACAGCCCAACAGCGTGTCCGCTCAACTGTGAGACAGCACAGTCATGAACAGTGCAGCTGTTAAAGGAGGCCCCTCTCCAGCTTTCAGTAGGCTCTGCTGCCATCCAGGTGCACCCTTGCAGGACCAAACCATCACCTAGAGTGTGTGTGTGTGTGTGTGTGTGTGTGTGTGTGTCGGGGGGGGTGTGTGCCACTGTTAGATGAAGCCATTGCTGAGCAAGTGGGGGAGCTCTTGGTGTGAGCACCCTTCCCCAGCAGAAAGGGAAAGTGTAGCCCTGGCCCGTGTTGCTCAGTGGATAGAGCCTCCACCTGAGGACTGAAGGGCCCAGAGTTCAATTCATGGTCAGGGAACATGCCTGGGTTGTGGGATTGATCCTCAATGTGGGGTGTGTAGGATGCAGCCAATCAATGATTCTCTCTCATCATTGATGTTTCTATCTCTCACCATCTTTGAAATCAATCTATACTAATAAAAGGGTAATATGCTAATTAGACTAAACACTTCCAGACAAAGCCATGGTGGCAGGGCAGAGGCAGAGGTGGTTAAGGGTGATCAGGCCAGCAGGGGAGAGCAGTTAGGAAAATCAGGATGGCAGGCAGGTGAGCATTTAGGAGCCAGCAGTCCCAGATTGTGAAAGGGGTGTCCGACTGCTGGTTTAGGCCTGATCCGGCAGTCATACATCTCCCAAGGGGTCCCAAATTGGAGAGGGTGCAGGCTGGGCTGAGGAAACCCCCCGCCCCCAATGCATGAATTTCGTACACTGGGCTACTAGTGTAATATATTTGTGATTCCTATAAATGATATTTGTCTTTTGAAATTACAATCTCCAGTTGCTTGTTATTATACAAAAACGAAATTAATATTTTCATATAGCATTGCATCATGTAAGCTTGTGAACAGTTTACTGGCTTAATCATATATATATATATATATATATATATATATATATATATATATAATTTTATACTAATAGTTTCATCTATCACTATGCTTGACATTTATGAGCCATGAGCACTTAGCAGTTGCTTTGTCTAAGGTCACCTATAAAGAATTTAACAAATCTCCAAAAATTAACATTTAGATTCCTAACAGAGAATGCATGGTGTAATAAAAATTATGGCTGGGACCCAAATGCAATTAGGAGTAAAATAATCACTTTTACCAGAGACCATGACAAACTTGAAATTTTAAACAGTTCCCTATATATTCTTAATGTTCAATAAAGATTAAATATTAGTACAGTTCAGTTCACTAAAACTTTTCTTTATTGATTTACCTTCACATAACATTTATCTTCTAAAAAAAACTCAGAATGATGTAGAATAATCCATTGAGGCAATCACAATGTCTCTGTTTCAGATCATTGTTTTCTATTCTTTGTCCTATCTTATAGTGTAAAAAGGTAATATGCAAATCAACCAACTGAGGAACAACCAGTTGCTATGATCTGCACTGACCAGCAGGGAGGAAATGCTCAATGCAGGAGCTATCCCCACAGGGCGCTCCCGCAGGGGAAGTGCTGCTCAGCCAGAAGCCCAGAGCTGGGATTATGGCTGGTGAATGCAGAGATGGTGGCCGGAGCCTCTCCTGCCTCTGGGACAGCCCTAAGGAAGTCCTGCTAATGGTTTAGGCCTGAGGGTGGGGAGCAGGCCTAAGCTATCAGTAGCACTTCCCCAGGTGCTCCCAGACTGCGATAGGGCACAGGCTAGGCTGAGGGACCCTCCTACCTGAGTGCATGAATTTTGTACATCGGGCCTCTAGTGGAATATTATAAAGAGCTTTAATTAGGATAGCAACAGTGTTCTACCTTTATCAAAATTCATTTAATGAAGGCGTTTGGGTTATTTTCTTCTGAATAATTTCAAGTAATAAAAATTTTCTCTTTTAGGATGTTTACAACAGGCAATAAGTCACTTTCAGAAGAAAACTGTTCAAAGACAGATTTATATTGAAAGCATTCTCTCTTTGTCTATTTAAAGAGGTGAAAATGAAAACATAATTCTAAATTCCATAGATTTTTTTTCAGGTAAATAATTTCTTTTGATTTCTTTTAGGGAATCAGCTTTATAATAGACACACTTTTATTTTTATTTTAGGCATTTAGATAAGTATTTCTTTTGAAAAATCATTCTTATTTCCTAAGTTTGGATTACAGAACAGTTATGGATGTTCTCTCAACTCTCTGTTTTCCTCTTTCCATGGCATTACTTATTCTGTGTTGGGACTGCTGGTTTACATATTTGCAGTCCTCTGGACTATCTTCTTTGTCTGTTCAAGGATCTCATCTCTCCTTCCTATTCTTAGTAAAGTGTAGAAGAGAGGAAGAATTAAAAAAAAGTGCTGTTACTAAACAAATTAATTGTTTTAAAAAATGTTTTAAATTTTGTTTTAGATAAATTTGATACCATGATAATAACCTGGCTATTATTTAATTAGAGGGTAGCAGGGGAGACTAGATAATATAGACTGGTCATTTATACAGCTTTGCCAGGAATCTGCAGTTAACAGTCTCCAAAGCTGTTCTCTGTAGATTCTTGGGGAAAGCACTGGACAATAGATGCCTGCCCAATAAAGTCTGGGTGACAGGGGAAGATGCTTTCCTGTCAGTCTCACCTGGGAGGGAGTCAGTGGCCAGGATAGGCATGGCCACTACAAGGGTTCAACATCTGAGACTTAAATCCTGAACAAGGAAAGTTCCCTCTCTTGCACTCATGGCCCGCTTGCTCCCTTGGGACTCTTACTGCAGGGGGAGCACCCCCTGCTTTCTCCCACACGGCTCAGGGCTATGTGGGGCCCACACAATGGATTCATGGGTTGAATCTAACCCGATATTATGCTGGACTCAATGCCACCATGGAACGGAATATCTGGACACTGGCTTTGCTTCTAGCTTTATTGAAGCCTACACTGCATATTTTCCAGCACTAGTTTAAAAACAACGGGACTTTGGAAACCAAGAACTATAATTCCATGCAACTAAAAATCACTTATTCTCCATTGTGAGTCTTAGAAAATTCCTTTTCTCAAGATTTCACAAAAATCACACTCCCACTAGTGACAGAAATTTCATCCTTTCAATCCTCGGGCAACATAACTAGATTCCACAGTGTCAAATCAGTAAGTCATTTAGAATTGTAGTGACCTAACTGTGTACATTTGAACATTATAAAAATAACTTTTAATTTAGTGGTTAAACCAAGTAGAATTTTTTTTAATTTAAGATTATTTGCGGGGGGGGCAAGAAATTAAATATTTCTAACATCATGTGCTATTAATACTTAAAACAGAATATTAGTTAAGAATGCTTTGTTCTACTTAAATCATTATCTCTTGTTAGCATAGTGCAATATTGTTATTGTAGCATATCTTTTTTTTTATTGTTGACAGTATTTCTCCCCCTTTGCACCCCCTTCAACCTGCCTCTGTACTACCCAAGGCCTACACCACTCTATTGTCTGTGTCCATGGGCTATGCATATATGCATATATGTTCCCATCTGAGATCTGTCAGTCTGTTTCATGCATCCATGCCTCTGGACGTATTTTTTTTCATCAGTTGATTTTGTTCATTAGATTCCACATATAATCCTTCTTATAAACCAGGCAAATGTCAATAATAAATATATATTTAAAGAAAAAATGTGCAGATGACCCTTGAAAAATTCAGCAGTTAGAGGCGCTGACCTTCACACAGGCAAAAATCCAGATATAAGTTTTGACTCCTCCAAAATTTAGCAGCTAATAGCCTACTGCTGACCAGGACTTACTGTTAACAAAAAGAGTTGATTAACATATATTTTATATGTTAAATATCCTATCTAATAAAAGAATAATATGCAAAGTAACCACCACTCTGCTATGCCCACAAGCCACACCCACCAGTCAATCAGGAATGAATATGCAAATTAACCCAACCAAGATGGCTGCAGCCACAGAGAGAGCAGAAGGAAGGCTTGGATTTCCCCTGCGATGGAGTAAGCCAAGCTTTCCATACAACCTGGCCAGCCCAGGCTTCTGCTTAAGGCTACAAAGTTTCAATTATAGAAGATACATAAGTCCCAGCAAAAATGGCTGCAGCCACAGAGCTGGAGAAAGCAGGAGCCTAGGATTGCCCACAGTGATGGAGAAAGCCAAGCTTCTGCAGTCATGGCTAGCTCAGGCATTTGCTCAAGGCTACAAAGTTTCAATTATAGAAGATAAATAAATTCCAACAGAAATGGCTGCCACAACAGAGCGAGCAGAAGGCTTGGCTCCACTCCAGATTACAAAGTTTCAATTGTAGAAGATGAATAAATCCCAGATACCAGGGCCTCTGCTTGGGTCACTGGGGGGCATGGCTGGCCTGCAAACCACGACAGGCCCCTCGCCCAGGCTGCCTCATGCCCAAAGGGAACCCTGATCTGGGACACCCTTCAGAGCAAACCAGCTGGCCCCAACCTGTGCACCAGGCCTCAATCCTATCTAATAAAAGAGTAATATGAAGATTGACCATCACTTCAACACACAAGATTAAGATAGCTGCCCCCATGTGGTCAAAGATCCTGCCCCTATGTGGACACAAGATGGCCATCACAAGATGGCCAGCAAGGGAGGGCAGTTGTGAGGGACCAGGCCTGCAAGGGAGGGCAGTTGTGGGTGACCAGGCCAGCAGAGGAGGGAAGTTGGGGGCAAACAGACTGGCAGGGGAGCAGTTAGACATCAATCAGGCTGGCATGGGAGTGGTTAGGGGGTGATCAGGCTGGCAGGCAGAAGCAGTTAAGGGCAATCAGGAAGGCAGGAGGCGAGTAGTTGAGAGCCAGCAGTCCTGGATTATGAGAGGGATGTTTGACTGCCCGTTTAGGTGGGATCAGGTTTAAACAGGCAGTTGGACATCCTTCGAGGGGTCCCAGATTGGAGATGTTGCAGGCTGGGCTGAGAGACACCCCCGCCATGCCCAAATTTTGTGCACTGGCCCTCTAGTATTATATAATGAAATTCATGCACTCAGTGGGGGGAGAGTCCTTCAGTCCGGCCTGCATCCTCTCACAATCTGGGAGACTTTAGGGGATGTCCAACTGACAATATAGGCCAGCTTTCCATGGGAAGTGGGCCTAAGTTGGCAGTTGGACATCCTTAGCACTGCCACAGAGGCAGTAGAGGCTCCCACCACCACCACTGAACTCACCAGCCGTGAGCCCACCTACTGCCTGAGCAGCACTCCCCCTGTGGGAGCACACTGACCACTAGGAGGCAGCTCCTGCATTGAGCATCTACTCCTGGTGGTCAGTGTATATTATAGCGACCATTTGTTCCACTGTTGGTTGATATGCATATTAGTGTTTTGTTATATAGGATAGAGGCCCAGTACATGGTGGGGGCCAGCTGGCCTGCCCTCATGGGGTCCCTGGTCAGGGTGGGGGTCCCTGCTGTGGGGCAGGGCTGGCTGGTGCAAGGGGCTGTGATCATTCTAGTCATACTCATCATTCTGGTCATTCTGCCATTTGGTCTTTGGGCTTTTATTATGTAGGATTCTTACAACAAGGTAAACTAGAGAAAAGAAAATGTTATTAAGGAAACTGAGAAAGAGAAAATACATTTACAGTATATTGACAAAAATGCACATATAAGTGGACTCCTGCCTTTCAAACACAAATTATTTGAGAATCAACTGTAGATAAATTTGTAGCTAGCTATATTTATTTTTTATAATTCTAGTTAAAAACGAAATAGAGTTTGAAACTAATTATTAAAATATGGTTTATTCCTTTGTGTATTTGTTGCTACTCATAAAATCCTCCTTTGTGATTGTAGAGTTCAAGGTAATGAGAAACAAAGATAAAATTATCTTTTCCTTTGAGTACCTAATATCTAGACCATCTACTTCTGCTTTAATTAAAAAATGTTTCCAAACTTTCTAGACAAAAAAGCTTTTTGTATTTTCTAATTGATATGTTATGAAACTATGCTTTAGTACCAAGCAGAAAATTATACATTTCAAAGAGAATTTAGTGTTAACTCCTACCCTTTTATTTTATAGAAGGAAAAGTAGAGCCAGAATAACATTTTATGTTGGGAAGTTCTATAATAATAGATGAACTAATCTCTTGTCTTTATGGACTCACAATTGCCTTAATCTGCCTACATGAATGGAAATAATTCTTAAAAATACAAAATTTCCTGTTTGCTAAATACAAGCTCATATAAAACTTTAATTCTCAATCAGATGCATATTTGTTTAAACATTTGAATTTATTTGATCTTGACATGCCAAAAGAACAATCTTTATCATAAATCATTAGAACTTGAGACAGGAATATGTTATCAGAAATTTTGGGGATATTATTTGGGGTTAAGAGAAATGGGGGAAAGTGGCCTAATGAGAGACTGTATAAGTGCATATCTTATTTTGAGTTTCTTCAGAGCAGAGCCTGAGATATTACTTTGATGAAGAAATTATTCAGACAGTGATTCTAGAAAAACAATTTAGGAAATAGGGAGGGAGAGATAAAGGTGGAGAGAATGCCAATGTGCAGGTGTGTTATCAATATTGCTGTGGTGAGAAATGAGCATGAGATTCATGAGGACCTCTTAGAAGTATATAAAATTCCTCTCTGTCCACTTGAAAGAAGGAGGCAGAACATTTATATACAAGCTCCAGTATCTTACTGATGGGAGGTTGCCTCAGGGGTCCTCAGTACTCCATGCTTCCAGGCAGCACTTCGGTGAGATAAGCAGGCTCCAAAGCATCTAGGAAGGAGTTGACATTGTAAGCAGAGAGATACATAATCCTCACTTAAGATTGGACACTGGTGATATGTTATGAGACTGAGCCCACACAGAACTGTCCACTAAAGCTACAGCTAAAATCAGCAGTGGATGGGGTGGGGGGTTAAGGGGGTGACACTAGCAACATCTAGTCTAAAATAAGATTATTACTTCACCTAACCTGGAGTTCTAACACAAAAAAATCAGTAAAGATGAGATAGAATAGAGCAATATGGGAAGGAGGAACTATTGTAGATTTGTAGTTTGTTTAAAATATATTTTTATTGATTTCAGAGAGGGAGAGTGATATAGAAACATCAACAATGAGAGAAAATCATTGATTGACTACCTCCTGCATGCCCCACATAGGGAATGGAGCCCATGACCTAGTCATGAGCCCAGACTGGAATCCAACCATGATCTCCTGGTCCATAGGTTGACCACTGAGCCATGCTGGCCAGGCTAGGTTTGTAGTTTTTGAGAAATAATCTCCAAATCACTTGGTGGCTATCTCCCCTTGTGTTTTACAATTTCACTTTTCAGAGGGAGCAGATCACCAAAGTGAAAGTGAGAATGTTTATAGTGATGCCCATGGGACAGTTTAGTTTACATTAGAAAAGTAGAATTTTACTTTTAAGAAAGTATAGATATAAAAGAGAACATAGACTCTAGAAAGGAAAAAAAAATGTTGAAACACCAGAAAAGCTTAAAAAAATAGTTCAAAGAGAATAGAAAAGTAAAATATATTTCAAATAGAGGTGAGTGAGCTAAGAAAATAATTGAAGATAATAATAAAGCCATTTGAAAGAAATAAAAATATAATGAAAGCAATAAGCAGTTGAATACATGATAAAAAAAAAAGAGCCAGTGATAACTTATAATGCTAAGACAAGTTAATATTTACTTCACTACATGGGGAATCTTCTAAGGGTCTTATTCTTTTAAGATACTTAGAAGGCATCCATTCTTCAGTATTACCATTATCTATGTTCCATAGATGAAAAAACTGAGACACAGATATCGTGCCCTATCTATTACATCTCTCTATTAGGAGTCCAGACTGTACAGAATTCCATCTGTGCAAAATCTTTTCAGATTTGTACCATCTCTGGTAGAAAATGTGGAAGCAAGAACATGTTTGAGGAAATGACATAGACAAAACCATGAAAGCACTCAGCCATAAAGATGAGACAATGAAGATACAATCCTATAATAATAAAAGGCTAATATGCAAATAGGCCGAACAGCAGAACGATCACACAAACAGTTGCTATGACATGTGCTGACCACCAGGGGGTGCATATGGAACATGGTGGGCATCAGCAACAGGCGGCAGAGGGTGGAACATAGAGGGCATGGGCTGTGGTAGGATGGTGGAGCAGGTGAGCAGGGGCGCCAGACCAAGATGGGGCACAGGTCACTGTCATAGGGCAAGCCTCTGGTGGTTACTGAAAATTCTTTGCTCCCACACGTGCACAATGGTCCTGCCTGGTGCTCACACCTGCTGCCAGCACAGGCCTAGATCGCTCAGCGCCATCAGGAGAAGCGAGCTATGGTTGCCATCCCTGATAGCCCCTTTGGGCTTCTCCACCTCCCACTGCTCCTAAAGAGCAATTGGCGCTGCTGGCACCAGCTTCAATCTTTCTGTGCCTCAGCAGGTGTGAGCGGGCTGGCATGGGAGCAGCTCCAGCAGAGCAGGATTGCTGGTAGATAATAGACTATGGGCAGTGGTGGGAGGGTCTGGGGGGCGTGGAGGATGGGCAGAGACCTTCCCCTGTGCCCACTACAGCCTTGCGGCCCACAGTTCCTTTCAAGGTGCACTAGACACCTAGTGTTTGCATAATTATTTTCTCTGTATTAGAGACTAAAATAAATACCCCAAAAAACAAAACAAACAAAAAAACATTACATATATGAAAGAACTGACTTAATAAGTGCAAACTGAACACCATGACCATGTTCAAAGAAAAAGGTAGAATTATCAACCCTGAGGGATAGTATGGTATAAATATTAATATTAAGGAGTAAAGAGTACTATAATCATCCATCATAAAAAGCAGTTACCTTCAAGAGGCAAAAATTAGGCTAAATTCAAATTCTCCATAGCAGTATGCACTATCAAGCGATAGTAGAGCTTTCTGCAGAATTCTGAGTTTAAAAACCTGTGACCCAGGTTTTTAAGAACTCAGAAAATATAGTAACCATGCAAAACTATAGAATGATAGAAAGCATCTTCATTATGAATTCTATCAACAACCTGTATCAGTTAGTTTTAAAACTGTAACTCTTAATTTAGATCATAATTTTGTGTATAGGTTGAGCCCAATGATGCCCATGGGACAATTTCATTTATATTAGAAAGGTAGAATTTGACTTTAAAAAGTGTATGAAAATAAAAGAAAACATAAACTTTAGAAAGAAAAAAAAGTTTTCTAATCTGGGCAACTTGATTGCTCTTTCTGGGCTCTCATCCATCTGCTTTTAGCCTCATGCACCCCTGGCAATTGTTTGATAGAGGCTGGCCTCATTTAAATCCTTATTGGAGATAACATTGGCAAATATGTTCTCCCATGCAGTGGGCTTTCTTGTTGTTTTGTTGAAGGTTTCTTTTGTTGTGTAGAAGCTTTTTATTTTAATGTAGTGCCATTTGTTTATTTTCTCCCTAGTTTTCAGAAAATGTATCAGTAAAGATTGCTATGACATATGTCTGATATTTTTGCTGCCTATGGATTCTTCTAAGATTTTTATCGTTTGCTATCTTAGGTTAAGTGCTTTATCCATTTTTAGTTTATTTTGTTTTTAGTGTCAGTTGGTGGTTTAGTTTCATTTTTCTTTGCATGTATCTGTCCAATTTTCACAACACCATTTTATTGAAGAGACTCCGTCTTGACTCCATTCTATGCTCTTGCCTCTTTTGTCAAATATTAATTGAGCATAATGGCTTGGGTGATTTCTGGCTTCTCTATTCTGTTCCATTGATTTATATGTTGGTTCTTGCGCCAGTACCAAGCAGTTTTGAGAACAGTGGTTATGTAATATTTCTTGCTATCTGATATTGTGATCCCTCCAACTTTGTTCTTCTTTCTCAAAATTGCTGTGGCTATTCAAGGTCTTTTTTTATTCCAGATGAATTTCTGGAAAATTTATTCTAGATGATATTGGTATTTTAATAGGAATTACATTGAATCTATAGATTGTTTTGGGTAGTATGAACATTTTAATGATGTTGATTCTACCAATCCATAAACATGGTGTATTCTTTGACTTGTTTTTGTCTTCTTCTATTTCTTTTTTCAATGTCCTATAGTTTTCTGAGTAGAAGTATTTTAACTTTTTATTAAGGTTATTCCTAGGTATCTCAATTTTTTGTTGCAATGGTAAATGAGACTGTACTTTTTAATTTCTCTTTCTGTGAGTTCTTTATTGATGTATAATAAATTCATAGATTTTTGGGTATTAATTTTGTATCCTGCTACATTGACAAAGTTCATTTATTAAGTCTAGTAGTTTTTTTAAGGAGTCCTTGGGGTTTTCTATGTTCAATAACATGTCATCCTATATAAGAAAGAGGTAATATGCAAATTGACCATCACTCAAACATAAAAGATGGCCACCTGCATGTAGTCAGAGATGGCTGCCCCCATGTGGGCACAAGATGGCCACCACAAGATGGCCAGCAGGAGATGGCAGTTGTGGGCAATCAGGCTATCAGGGGAGGGCAGTTGGGGACCAGGCTGGCAGAGGGGGGCAGTTAGAAGTGACCAGGCTGGCACAGGAGAGAAGTTAGGGGTGACCAGACCAGCAGGGGAGGGAAGTTAGGGGCAACCAGGGCTGCAGGGGAGGACAGTTAGCAGTGACCAGGACAGCAGGGAAGGGCAGTTAGGGGTAATCAGGCCAGCAGCAGAGCAGTTAGGTATCAATCACATTGACATGGGAGTGGTTAGGGCATGATCAGGCTGGCAGGCAGAAGAGGTTAGGGGCAATCAGGCAAGCAGTTGGGAGCCAGCAGTCCTGGATTGTGAGAGTGGTATCCCAGATTGTATAGGGTTCTGGCTGGACTGAGGCACACCACCCCCTTTGCACGAATTTCAGGTACTGGCCTCTAGTCTGAAAATAATGACAGTTTTACTTCTTCTTTTCCCTTTTGGATGCCTTTTATTTCTTCTTCTTATCTTATTGCTATGGCTAGCACATCCAGTACTATGTTGAACAGAAGTGGTGAAAGTGGGCATCACTATCTAGTTTCTGTTCTTTGGAAAAATGCTTTTAGTTTTTTGTTTTTTTCCATTGAGTATGATGTTGGCTGTAATTTTGTCATATATGGCTTTTCTTATGTTGAGGTCTGATTTCTCTATTCCTACTTTGCTGACTAAAATTAAATTTTGTCAAATGCTTTTTCTGCATAAATTAATATGGTTATATGATTTTTGTCTCTCAATTAGTTTATGTTATGTATCATGTTTACTGATTAGTGGGTATTGTACCATCCTTGCATCCAAGAATAAATCCCACTTGGTCATGGTGTATGATCTTTCTAATGTAATGCTGGATCAAATTTGCTAGAATTTTGTTGAGGATTTTAGCATCTACCGTATTTTCCGGTGTATAAGACGACCCCCTAATTTTATAGTTAAAATATAGGTTCAGGCCTATATTCACTGTATAAGACTACCCCCCACTTCCGAAGCAACACCAGTTCTTTTTTTTTAATAGACCGCCTCTCTGACTCTGGCCAATCTGAGCAGGCTTTTTTTCGTTTCAAAAGTCGTCTTATATGCCGGAAAACACAGTATGTTCATCAGGGATATTGGCCTGTAATTCTCTTTCTTTGTAGTGTCTTTATCCAGTATCCAATTTTGTGATTATTGTAATACTGGCTTCATAGGAAGTGTGCCTTTCTTTTGAATTTTTTGGAATAGTGTGAAAAGGATATGTTTTAGGTCTTTAAATGTTTGGTAAAACTCCCCTTTGAAGCTGTCTTATCCAGGGCTTTTGTTAGCTTGAAGTTGTTTTTAATTACTATTTCAATTTCATCAGTAATTATTGGTCTTTTAAGATTTTTTTTAATTTCCTAATTGAGTTTTGGAAGCTTGTATTTTTCTAGGAATATGTCAATTTCATCTATGTTGTCCAGTTTGTTGTAGTAGAGTTGTTCCTAATATATATATATATATATATATATATATATATATATATATATATATATATATTTGTAATTTCTTGTATTTCTGTGGGGTCTGTTGTTATTTTGCCTCTTATATTTCTGATTTTATTTATTTAGGTCTTTTCCCTCTGCTTCTTCGTGTGCCTGGCTAGAGGTTCATCAATTTTATTTATCTTTTCAAAGAATCAATCTTGGTTTCATTGATCTTTTGTGTGTGTTTTTCTCTATGTCATTTATTTCTGCTCTGATCTTTATTAATTTCTTTATTCTGCTTACTCTGGCCTTTCTTGTTGCTCTCTTTCTAATACTTTAAGCGGCATGGTTAGATAATTTATTACCATTTTTTCTTTCTTTTTTGATGTAGGTCGATAGAGCTATGAACTTCCCTCTTAGGACTGCTTTCACTGTGTCCCATAGATTTTGGATTGTTGTGTTTTCATTGTCAATTGTTTCCAATTGCTTTTTACTACTTCTTTGATCTCTTTGGTAACCTAATCATTGTTTAATAGCATGGTATTTATCCTCCAGGTATCTGATTTTTTTTCATTGTTTTTATTGTAGTTGCTTTTCATTTTATGTCTTTGTGATCTGAGAATATGCTTGATATTATTTCTATCTTCTTGAATTTGAAGAGATTTTGCCTTTATCTTAATATGAGGTTTATCTTTGAAAATCTTCCATGTGCACTTCAGATGAATTAATATTCTATAGCTTTTGGGTGTAATGTTCTGAAGATATGAATTAGTTCCATCTGTTCCAGTGAGTCATTTAGGATTGCTGTTTCTTTGCTGATTTTTTGTTTAGAAGATTTATCCAGTGGTGTCAATAGGGTACTAAAGTCTCCTACTATGATTGTATTGCTCTCAATTTCTCCCTGGATATCTTCCAAAAGTGTGTGCATTTTTTTGTTTATTTGTGTGTGTGTGTGTGTGTGTGTGTGTGTGTGTGTGTGTGTGTGTTTAATGTACATGGGTGCTCCTGTATTGGGTGCCAGATTTATATCCTGTTGTTGAATTGCTCCCTTTAGTATTATATTATGAAATGGTATTCCTTATCTCTTATGCCCTTCATTTTGAGGTCTATTTTGTTAGATAAAAGTATTGCTACCCCACTTTTTTCTCATTTCCATTTGCCTGAAAAATATTTTTCCATCACTTCACTTTCAGTCTGTGTGACTCCTTTGGTCTTATGTGGGTCTCTTGTAGACAGCAAATATATGGGTCATGTTTTCTTATCCATTCATCTACTCTATGTCTTTCGATTGTAGCATTTAGTCTATTTATGTTTAAGATTATTATTGACTAGAGGCCCGGAGCATGAAATTTGTGCACTTGGGGTGCGGGGAGTTCCTCAGCCCAGCCTGTGCCCTCTCGCAGTCGAGGAGACCTTGGGGGATGTCCAATTTATGACTTAGGGCCATTCACCGAGACTGATGACTTAGTGGGCCTAAACTGTCAGTTGAACATCCTTTGTATTGCCGTGGAGGCAGGAGAGGCATCCACCACCACTGCTGCGTTTGCCATCTGGGAGCCTATCTTCTGGCTGAGCGGTACGCCCCCAGTGGGAGTTCACTGACTACCAGGGGCATCTCCTGCATTGAGCATTTGCCCCCTGGTGGTCAGTGTGCATTATAGCGATTGGTCGTTCCACCATTCAGTTAATTTGCATATTAGCCGTTTATTATATAGGATTGTTACTTGTTTGTGATCATTTGTATTCTTTATTCCTGTGTTCCTTCTTTCCTTCCTATTCCTTCTTTTTACAGCAGTCCCTTTAGCATTGCTGGCTTGGTGGAAATAAAGTCCCTTCGCCCTTTTTTGTCTGTGAAGTTCCTGATTTCACCTTAAATTTTGAATGATAGCCTTGATGGGTATAATATTCTTGAATTCAATCTCTTGATTTGCACCACTGTGAATATTGCATTCCATCCCTTCTGACTTGATGTGTTTCTGTGGAGAAATCAGTTGATAGTCTAATGGGCGATCCCTTTTATGTAACTTTCTGTTTCTCTCTGGCAGCCTTTAAGACTCTTACTTTGTTGTTCGTCCTTGCCCATTTAATTATGATGTGTCTTGGTGTCAGTCTTTGTGGTTCATCTTGTTTGGGACTCTGTGTGCTTCTTAGACATGTGGGGCTTTTTCTTCCCAACATCAGGGATGTTTTCTGTCTTCATTTCTTCAAACGATTTTTCTATTCCTTGCTCCACTTCTTCTTCTGGTGCCCCTATTATATGGATGTTGTCTCGTTTCATGTTGTGTCAATGCTCACTTAGGCTCTCCTCCTGCTTTTTAAATTTTCTTTATAGTTGCTGCCTTGTTTGGGTGTTTTTTCAATCTTATCTTCTAACTTGCTGTTGTAGTACAATGCTTCTAGCCTACTGTTCAAACTTTCCATTGTCTTCTTTATTGCAGCTAAGTCATTCTTTATTTCTTTTTGGGTCTTCTTGATTTCCTCTTGATTCTTACACAGGTTGTAGAATTTGTCTTCCATGCTTTTTAGCATCCTTAAAATCATTGCTCTGAATTCTTTCTCTGACAAATTGCCTGTCTCCATTTTGTTTATTTCTTTTTCCCCTCCTGCAACCCCCCCTTTTCTTTTCAATGGGGGTTGTTTCTTTATCCACTTTTCTGTTTCTTTGTAATTGTTTCTATGTATTATTATAGATCAAACTGCTATGCCATATATATATATATATATATATATATATATATATATATATATATATATTTAGTCTTACTGGTACATTGTAGATGTTTTGTGGGACACAGTGGTAAAATCTCTTTGGTGTTCTTAGCTGAATAATCTAGGTATGCCTCCTATTTGGGATATTTGGATTCTCTTGGTATAATTGGGTCTTGAGTATTATTGTTTCATTCATGTATGGAGTCTCCTCTTAAGGTGTCTGATTATGTGTCTCGCTCTCTACCATGTTGACCAAAGGACACAAAATACAACTCAACAAGACACAACACAAAGGGAACAAAATATAAATTTACTTATGACACAGAAAGCCCCAATATGAATGATCACCAGAGAAAAGAGAATTAGGAGAGAGAAAAGAGAATAAGGAGAGAGAAAAATGACATAAAGAAAAAGAAAAAAAGTAAGAGAAAAAAATGAATATAAAAATATGTGGAGAAAACAGCACAGAATAAGCAGATAAACCAAAAAAAAAAAAAAAAATGCAAACAAGAAATGCCCAGGGAAATGGGGTGGTGGTGGGGGGAGGGGATGAGGCAGAATCTGTAGAAGCAGTTTAAGGTTAATAAATTGAATAAATAAGGGAGTACCATTCTACAGGAGTTCTCTTCCTTCCTGGCTGCTAATTGTGTTACCAGGGGTGTCTATTCCACCAATTCTGGGTGGATGTTATTTTTTTTGTGTGGGTGTTTTTAGAAAGATACATTTTATTTTAATATATTTTATTCTTTATTTTTTGTTTTTCAGAGAGTAAGGGAGAGGGATAGAGAGTTAGAAACATCAACGATAGAAAATCATCAATCAGCTGCCTCCTGCACACCTCCTATTGGGGATGTGTCCACAAACAAGGTATATGCCCTTGACTGGAACCGAACCTTGGACCTTTCAGTCCAAAGGCCGATGCTCTATCCACAGAGCAAAACCAGTTTGGGTTGGATGGATGTTATTTGATTTAGATGCTCCTTCTATCTGCTACCAGATAAGGCTTAAGACATATCTGCTTATTCAGCCACCATTTTTTCTCTGCCTTAATATATATTTTTATTGATTTCAGAGAGAAAGGGAGAGGGAAAGAGAGGTAGAAACATCAATGATGAGAGAGAATTAATAAGCTGTCTTCTGCATGCCCCACACTGGGGATTGCATCTGCACACCAGGCATATGCCATGACTTGGAATTGAAACTTGGGCTCTTTGTTTACAGATCAATGTTCAATCATTGAGCCATGGCGGTCAGGCCTAACTTTTGAATAGACATATTAACAAATTGTGTGTCTCTGTTTTTTGTTGTTTTTTTTCTAACAGCAACAATAAAAATTTTTATCATCTTTCATATCCTTTATCTTCTTTTTGGAAGAGTTACAAGTATAGTCATATTTTTTTTTGTTTCCAAAATGTATTGGTATTACACTAGTTAATAAGATTATATAAGTTTCAAGTATAAATTCTACTAGAGGCCTTGTGCACAAAATTCGTGCATGGGGGGGCCCTGTTGTCGCTCAGCCCAGCCTGGGAACCCTCTCACAATCCAGGTCTGCTGGCTCCCAACTGCTCACCTGCCTGCCTTCCTGATTGCCCCTAACTGCTTCTGCCTGCCAGCCTGATCACACCCTAACCACTCCCATGCCATCCTGATTGATGTTTAACTGCTCCTCTGCCAGTCCGTTTGCCCCCAACTTCCCTCCTCTGAGGGCCTGGTCACCCTTAACTTCCCTACCCTGCAAGGTTGATCACCTTCAACTGCCCTCCCTTGCAGGCCTGGTTCCTCCCAACTGTCCTCCCCTGCTGGCCTGATAGACCACAACTGCCCTCCCTTGCAGATCTGGTCCCTTCCAACTGCCCTCATCTGCTGGCCATCTTGTGGTGGCAATCTTGTGTCCACATAAGGGTAGGATCTTTGACCACATGGGGGCAGCCATCTTGTGTGATGGTCAATCTGTATATTACTCTTTAATTATATAAGATAGAGGCCTGGTGAATGGGTTGGGACTAGCAGGCTTTTCCTGAATCGTGTCCCCCCGGACCAGGGTGGGGGTTCCCTTGGGGTATGGGGTGGCCTGAGCTAGGGGGCTGTGATGGTTTTCAGACTAGCCATGCCCCCTGGCAACCCAAGCAAAGGCCCTGGTATCTGGGATTTATTTACCTTCTACAATTGAAACTTTGTAGCTTTGAATGGAGCCAAGCCTCCTGCTCGCTCAGTGATCAACAGCTGTTTCTGTTTGGATTTGTTTACCTTCTATAACTGAAACTTTGTAGCTTTGGGTGGAGGCCTGGGCTGGCAAGGGCAGGCGGAAAGCTTGGCTTCTTTTGTTGACTGGGAAACCCAAGCCTCCCTCCTTCTCTCTGTGGCTATAGCCATCTTGGTTGGGTTTATTTGCACACTCGTTCTGATTGGCTGGTGGGCGTGGTTGGTGTGCATGGCTGGTTAGTGTAGTGAAGTGATGGTTAATTTGCATATAACTATTTTATTAGGTAAGATGATATATCATCTGTATATGTTATTGTGTGCCCAAAATGTTATTTTTAATTATCTATTCTTTGTCAGAACTATTTTTCTTTTCAGAAACATCAGTTTATAATTAGACTAGAGACCTGGTGTATGAAATTTATTCACAGGGCATGTGGGTGGGGTGTGTCCTTCAGCCCAGCCTGCACCCTCTGCAATCTAGAACCCCTAGAGGGATGTCTGACTGCATGTTTAGGCCTGAATCCAGGACTGCTGGCTCTCAACTGCTTGCCTGCCTGCCTACCTGCTTACCTGCCTGATTGCCCCTAACTGCTTCTGTCTGCCAGACTAATCACCCCCTAACTACTCCCCTGCCAGCCTAATCAATGCCTAACTGCTCTTCTGCTGGCCCAATTGCCCCTAACTGCCTTCTCCTGTCAGCCTGGTTGCCCCCAACTGCCCTCCCCTGCAGGCAGATGTGCAAGTGGAAGCAGTTAGGGGCAATCAGGCAGGCAAGCAGGCAGGCAGGCAGGCAGGCAGGCAGGCAGGCAGGTGAGCAGTTAGGAGCCAGCAGTCCTGGATTTTGAGAGGGATGTCTAACTGCCAGTTTAGACCCAATCCCTAGACTGGCAGTCAGACATTCCCCAAGAGGTCTCAGATTGGAGACGGTGCAGGTTGGGTGAGGGACACCCTTCCCATGCTTTAATTTCATGCATTGGGCCTATAGAAGTATAATAATTAGGACAAATATTTACCAAGCTCTCACTGCATGCCAGGTTAAGTACTAAGGTTGTTATATAACATTCATTTCATCCTCATGATAACCTATTTTGTAGATACTACTGTCCCTATTAAATTAAGGTTAAAGAAGTTAAATACATTATTCAATATTTCACAACTAGTAAATGACAGAATCAGAACTGAAGGCCAGGTAGATCCTTATGACTGAGTCCAGATCATACAGTCTTAATCATTTGGCAATTCTTGGGAGCATAATTTTGAACTTGTAGAATACAACCATTGCATCATAGGTAATAATTGGTATATCAAAGTCAATCTGATATGTCATTATTTATGACTTTTTAGAATTTATGTTACATAGTTTATTCATGTTTCAAAAAAACAAGGTGAGTCAAATAATCTTCATAAATTTTTCTTAATCTCTCTCATTAGTTTTGTTAAAGAAAGACCTATTCTAAGTGTGATGCCTGTTTTCAATCATATGGTTTGCACATATTTAGACTATATGAGCGACTGTGTGAATGAATCTAAGCAGGCATTTCCTTCAGATTCATGTTTGCTTTTTCCCTTAAACAGACTGAATAAGCCTCTTATTTTCTCTGAGGTTCAGGAACGCAGCTAGTTTTATAATGACATGCTCTCTTAATATACCCTAACTACACAAAGTATCATTAGGCTCATATATTATGTTCAAATGGCTAATTAGAATAATCAAAATCTACTCACAGGTTCTGCAGAATCATTTTTTTTTTTTTTTTTTTTTTTTTTTTTTTTTTTTTTTTTTTTTACTGAAGGTACTAGCAATGGAATGTTTTCTGTTAGACCTGGAGAGAACATGAACTTAACGCCAGTGGCAGCAATTTCTGCTAAAAGCCTTTGCTCTAGTGCATACTTACAATTTGTCACATGTCCTGGCAGAGTGGCTGTACAAGCCATGCTAATAACTTTCTGGGAAATGTGGTTATCCATTTGAAGGGAGAAATCCTCTACTTAATAGTTTCTAAATTTATTTTAACCTCCACTGACACAAATGAAATGGGAATCTTGTCTATTGATTGTGTCAGTAGAATTTCTCTCTCTCTAGAATTAATTTTTAAAGACTTTACTTTTATTAAACTAAATACTGCCAGTTAACAAGCTAAAGTCTTGGCTTTTATAGACTCAGGAGAGAAGAATCTAACATAAATTAATCATTACTTAATTGACTGAACTAATTTAAGTTCCCTTCAGTCCACTGCACAACAATATTCTTGTCATCCCCATGAAGGCTAAGTGGTACATTGCTTCAACAGTATCAATTTTACATCTTTAGCACCACATTTTCTTCATGAGATCTGAAGTTTTAATATTCCTGGAATTGTCTACAAATGTCTTCATAGTAGGGAGACTAAATTAATTGACCCCACACATTACAGCTGACCAGTTTCTTCTGTTATTAATTCCATGCATGGACTAACATCTTTATTTAGTAATAACTGTAATATATACACACAGAGTAACAATGGTTTGTTTGATTGCAATTTACATCTGTTTTCTCCTACCTAAAGAGAATTTAAAAGTGCATTGAATTTCTTATGCTACCACTATTTGCTATTAAAAATAAATAAATAATCTCAAAAAGTGTTTAGTTAAATTAGCTAAGTCATCAATGGAAATAGCTTTCTCAAAACATTCTTAAACAGAAGAGCAAGCACTGATAAAACTGGTAAAGAAATCATCAAAAATTGTTTTCATGGATTAGTTTACTAAGAATCATATTTAAGAATGCAAGCGTAATATGTGAAAATACAAAATATCAAAGGTCTTCATTTTTTTAACCTTTATAAATTTTCTTAATTTACCCCCAAATATAACAATTTTTAAAGGTAAATAATTAGGCTCTCTTACATTAGTAGAAGAAAAATATGTAAAGAAAAAAAGTAAACTTGGTGTTATAGATTTTCCACAAAATGAGTACTTTTTTGATTAAGCTAGATTGAAATATATATATTTCTGTTACTCGCTATGTCAACTTGGGTGAACCTAAACCATGTAGGCTTCCTTTTCTTCAACAGTAAAGTGAAATCACATGTAGAGCATTTTATAAACAGAAAATCATTATCTACTTGTTAAGAGATACTGTTTTGCCTTTGAAATTATAATGAACTCTTAAGGCTAGGCATACATTAGTTAAAGGATTACACTCTCAGAGATTTTTCTGATTTAATATTAGTGAACAAAAAGTAGCCATTTATTTATAAATTTGGGTCAAGAGTTTTTCACATGTGTGAGGTAAGTAAAGGACAGAAAAAACCTGCAACCTAAACTACTAATATTTATGTAGGAAATTTATAGAGGTAGAGATGTTAAATTTATACCCACCTCTCTTTTTTCTGCTAAGCCTTAATACTGAATCCGTGGAGACTTCATATTTAATGTATGCAAATCTAAAAGGAGAATATGAAACTGAAGCTGCTATTTACTGATTCTCATTGATTTACAATCACTGGTCTCACTGTACATAGCTTCTTCTCATTTCCCAAGACAGCAGATGGGACACTGGCAAAGGTTAGAAGGTATGCTCAAACAATAGAATGCTGGCTTAGCAGAAAGAAGAGAGGTGGGTATAAATTTCACTCTTACTGGTGCAATTGTAAATGTGATTGTGTTCTTATTTTCTCTTTCTGAGAGTTTGTTATTCTGTATTTAAAAATCTGATTTTAAAATACGAATGTATTCCCTGCTACTTTACTGAATTTATTTATTAATTCTAATAGCTTTTTTTTTTTTTGGAAGTGTGTTTTCTCTATTCCTACTTTGTTGAGTTTGTATCATAAATGGTTGTTGGATTTTGGCAAATGTTATTTCTGAGTCCATTGATATGATCATAGGATTTTTATCTTTTTTGTTTGTTTGTTTATATGGTGTATCAAGTTAATTGATTTGTCCATATTAAAACAACTTTGCAACCAGGCCAGGAATAAATACTACTTAATCATAGTGTATGACATTTTTAATTTAGAGCTGAATTTATTAAGGGTTTTTGCATCTATGTTCATCAGATTTATTGCTATATAATTATATTTTGTAACATCTTTGTCTATTTTTATTATCAGGGCAGTGCTAGCCTCATAAAATAAGTTTGGGAGCTGTTACTCCTTTTCATTCTTTTGAAATAGTTTGAAAAGGATAGTTACTAGTTTTTCTTTGAATGTTTGGTAAAATTCACTTATGAAGCCACCTGGTCTAGAATTTTTAAATTTTTTTTAGGAGGTTATTTTTTGTTGTTATTGTTTTACTGATTTAATTTCATTAGTATTTACAGATCTGTTCAGATTTTCTGTTTCTTTCTGATTCAGCAGTTTAAAAGAAAATATTCGTTTCTAGGAATTTATCCATTCCTTGCAAGTTGTCCAGTTGTCATATATTTGTTCATAGTATTGTCTTAAAATATTTTGTAATTCTGTGTCCCTTCTCCTCTTTCATTTCTGATTTTATTTATTTATTTCGGCCTCTCTTTTATATTGTTGATGAGTCTGGCTAAGGATTGGTAAATTTCAGTAGTCTTTAAAAATAACAAGTTCTTAGTTTTATTAATCTTTTCTGTAGGTTTTTCCCCCTCTACTTTGTTCATTTCTGCTCCAATCTTTATTATTTCCTTCCGCCTACTCATTTTGGCTTTGTTTGTTCTTCTTTTCTAGTTCCTTAGATGTAAAGTTAGATCACTTATTTGATCTATCTACTTCTTAACCACAACTGGAAAATTAACTGTTTGTAGGTATATCAAACATAGAAGACTGATTAACATGTCACTCTTATTGTCTTATATTAAGTAGAATCATATAAATATTTTTGCAAATAAAAAGGTATCAAATTTGGAAGTTTTATATGCTTTAACCTGATATATTTATTTTTACTCAAAAATCTTATTTTGTAAAGGACATAATCCTTCTTTACATAAAATACAAAGGGCACTTGATAATATCTATATGTATAATCAATGTACTTAGATCTATGAGTATTTTTAATTATTTTTACTTGGTATCCTGAAAAGCTTATTAGAAACATAAGAGGGGATTTATATCAATGATCAGAAGA
Source organism: Pipistrellus hanaki (assembly GCF_964339955.1). Taxonomy (NCBI): domain Eukaryota; kingdom Metazoa; phylum Chordata; class Mammalia; order Chiroptera; family Vespertilionidae; genus Pipistrellus; species Pipistrellus hanaki. Next base: position 108,526,406 of record NC_140503.1, read on the forward strand.
AGAAGGCATTTCTCTACTTTCTAGTGTTTTGAATATATGAAATTATCTAGGTTAAATATATTTGAAGCATTTCAATTTTCAAAACTTAATATGACTATTATCATTAGTGAAATCTTTGTTTTAGGATTCTGTGTAATGCAAATTTCAATGTACAGCATACTTACTGTATACAAACTTGATTTTATTTGCTTTTTTGACTAAAAGACTATCAAATCCAAGAATACTTTCTCCAGGAGCTTTCTAAAGATATAAAAATGTATGTGCAACAAGTATCTACTCCATTAAATCCTAACTTTAATAAGCTGTAAGTACTTTTTCCTAATATTATCCCTAAGGATATTACATTATAAAGATTGATTCTTTTATATATCCATTTGATTACAGGTCATTAATTGCTGAGAGGGATTATTATATAATACAATTTTAGTGGTACATTTTATTTTCTAGGAATATTCACACTTTTTACTAAGACAATGTGACATCATTAACAAATTAATGTTTCTCTGTACATATCTTAAAAACTGATATAAATTCTGAAGGGTGCTTTAATATAGCTGCATGTAATGAAACCTGAAATTGAAATTTAACTTAATAAAGTGGATGTTTTTTAATTAAATGTTTTTTCCTGACAATTGGGAACATTGCCATTTTAATTTTTTCCTTGAATAGCAGGAAAATAAAAATCAATTTATATTCTGACAGCTAAAAGAAAACTTAGAACATTTCCCAATAAATATTTTACATAATTTTCTGATAAGATTAATTAGAATAATTTGAAATTGATTAAAGTTCATAACTTATAAATTAACTCCTGTGCTAAACAATGAGATATGAACATAATTTTAGAATATCTAAAAGTTTTTGAGAAGCTATTAAGATGTCTGGATTGAATGCAGAGAACAATATATAGAGAGAAATCAAAATATTTATTGAATTGATATGCTTTATATTTTTACAATATAGTAACTTCTAAAAAAAAATTTTAAGAAGTACCTTAAATTATAAAACACATTTTAGAAGTAATAATATGAATTATTGATGATGTAATTCAGTGAAGATTAAAAAGACAAAGGATATAAATTCAGACAAATATAACCTAGGATTATATTGGTTCTGGAATATTCCTTCTTTTTGGCTTTGTATCAGCAATTTTGGCATATTACAGATTTAGTTTTAGGCATGCTGTACTTGAAATGATTGATAGACATCTAAGTAGAGATCTAGAATAAGCAGTTGGATACAGTAAAATAATAATGCCATTAATGCTTGATCGGTGTGGCTCAGTGGTTGAGCTTCTATCTATGAACCAGGAAGTCACGGTTCAATTCCTGGTCAGGACACATGCTTTGGTTGAGGGCTCAATCCCTATTGGGGGGCCTATAGTAGGCAGCAGATCAATGATTCTCTCTCATCATTGTGGTTTCTATCTCTTTCTATCTCTCCCTTTCTATTTGAAATCAATAAAAATATATTTTAAAAAATATTAATGACAAATGATGGTGACATCAATATTTATCTTGTATTCTATGCCTACTGTGAGCTTTAAAGCTTTATTTGAGTTATCTCAACATAATTACAAGGTAGGCATTATTATTATCATCTGCATTTTACAAAAGAGTTTGAGACAACGATAAGCAGCTTTTTCATGGTCACACTAAGCTGAGATTTGAACAAAGTCAATATGATTCCACAACTTACATTTTTACACTATATTCAGATAAGTTTTGTAGAGGGAGGAGGTTGAGACAGAGATTTTTGTGACTGGACATTGGTCAACTCAACATCTGCATCCTTATACATGTGTCTTCCTTCCTTCTGTTGAAATCAGTGAAAACTTTGGCCCATAGAAGCCAAGTTTATTCACACAGCTATTGTATCTTTGCCTGTGGCCTATTCAAGGATTTTCCTTCTGTAGTTATAGTATAGTTCTAATAGTCAGCCTAGTTTGTCTCATAATCAATTTCATTTTTCTATCTGAAAATTCCTATCAAAATAAAAAAATATACTATCTTTCTCTTAAAAAACAAATCCTAGTGCTCACATATTCCTCCCACCCTATTTCTCTCTGTGTTTTTTTAATATTTATTTTTTAAAATTTGACTCATTCATTTGCCATCTTTTCTTATTGGTTCCCATTTAAGATTTTATTAGAAAAGCACTAAGAGTTTCAGCTATACTGACCTACGCTTGGAGAGATTTTAGATGTAAAGAACAAATTCTGCCTAATTTCAATCTTTCTTCTGACGCATTCAATTCTGGTATCTCAAGAGATGATAGTTGCCTGAGACCTGTTGGTAAAACTTTGAGGATAAGATGCTGATAATGGGCAATCCAGGGCAAACTCTCCTGCACAAATCTCTGCTCTTTTTCAAACCTATACTCTAGACATACTGTTTTTATTTTTCTTCCCTTCCATTCTCTTTCAACCCACTTCAGTTAAACTTTTTTATCAACCTACTGAAATTGCTTTTGTCAAAGTCACCACTATCTTCCATCTTGATAAGGACAGTGGTCAATTCCTATTTCTCAATTTAAAAATTCTCAGCAGTACTTTCATGTCCACATCCTCTTTTCATATGATCTGATGACTATTGTGTTTACACAGCCAGTTTTGATTTCTAAACTTAAGTATGATATACCTATCTTATCTTTTCAACAACTCCATATAGATATGTAAAAGATATTCTAAACTGCATTAGTCACAAACAGAACTCTCAATTTTGCTTCTGTGTCTCAAACAACTCTCACTATGCATAATCTTAGCCCAGCCTCTACATCTCACTAAATGATGCCACCATTAATCCAATACACACACAGAGAAACTCACACAGAGGTGGACAAAAGTACGTTTATTGTTGTTTATATGAAAAATAATCTATATATATAAAAAGCCAGTGACTGAAATGCTGTAACTCCCAGAACAACCAGTTGCTATGACACTGCGGCCAACGAACTGGCCGGATCAGGGGTGGGGACTGCAAGAGAACTTCCGCAACTCCTGCCCCAGATGGGTCCCCACTCCTAATCAGCCTCTCCTACCCTAACCAAGGGCAGGGCACCTGGCCAATTGCCCTGTGGTCCCTCTCCCTGAAAGGGCCCACCTTCAATTGCTCCCTTTACCCCAGTAGGGGGCAGGGTCAGCCGGCCAACCTTCTGCACCCCCTCCACCTGGCCTCACCCCAGATCCCCCCCCAATTAGGGGCAGGGTTGGCCTACCAAATGCCTGTGGCCCCTCCCCATGGCTGCCTCTGCCCCTGATCAGCTCACAGCCTCTTCCCTTGGTTCCCCAACTCTGATTAGAAGCAGGGCCAGCCAGCCAACCACCTATGGCCCTTCCCCATGGCAGCTGTCCCCCAACCTGCACCTACCCCATTCAGGGTGGGACCATCAGGTCCACCATTAACAGCCCCTTTCCCTGGCTGGCCCCACCCCCAATCAGCCCTCATCACCCTGCTTGGCCCTTGGCCCTCCCCCCAGCCAGTTCTGCCCCTGATCATTCCTCCCCATTCTCATGGGGCAAGGCTGTCTGCAATTGCCTGTGGCCCCTCCCCCAGGATGGCCTCGCCCCGATCATCCCCCCAAACACTAATAGGGGGCTGCACTGGTCATCCCACCACCCACAGCACCTCCCCAAGGCCAGTCTCTCCCCTAATCAGCCCCTCCACCCCAATCCAAAAAGTCCCGGATTATAAGAGGGTGCAGGCCAGGCTGAGGGCTCCAACCCCCATGCACGAACTTCATGAACTGGGCCTCTACTAATTAAATAAATATGAATACATGTTCTGGAAGAAATTGATTAAAAAAATTTTTTTCTGCACCTGTTAAGTACAGCCATCTATTGATATCAATTCCATCTATAGTATTGTTTCAATTGTTTATATCCTTACTGATTGTGTTTGCTGCTTATTTTATCAGTTTCTGATATATCACTGTGGTAGATTTTGTGATGTACCACCTAAATTTTTTTTCAGAAATGAGGATTTAGTACCACAGATGCTAAGAGGGCTGTTGATAGCTCTTAGTTGCCAGCCCCCTTCAGAGACCTTTCTGGGCTTGCATACATTCAACAATTGGTCCATTTAGGGAATTAAAAATCTAATTTCCTTATCCCCACTTGAAAGAGATTCAGAGAATCACATTATTTTCAGAATTTCCCTAGAGTTAGGCTAAGGTTTCTGCATTAAATCTCTACTTTCCCTCCTTCTAGTTTTTGTTCTTTGCTGGCTTCTTTCTGACCAGATTTGCAGAGCCCAGTAGCACTCTTCAACAATCTGCTGCGTGGTAATCTCCAGTTCAGTGTGTTTCCAAAAAAACCTAACTGCAATATTTAGTGCCAGGATTACTCCAAGAAAGTAGTGGTGGGTCTGGAATTTTGGAACTGGATCATCAGCTGGCCATCTAACAGTAAGGATTGCCATCCTTGGGTAGAGAGTAGGTGAAGGCCAAATGAATTCTACAAAGTAGCAGACCAGTTGTCAAACTTTCACAGGTGTTGCACTGCAGTGATATTCTGCAGAATGGAATGCTTTTGCTGATAGCATGGGTCTGAACATTGAGAAAAATGGAGACAAATATAACTATAAGAAAAATGAGGGTGCTAAAAGTTTTCTACTATTGCTATTTCTTCATCTACTTATATTAATATTTGCTTTATATATTTATCTTCTTCTTGGATTGACCCCTTAATCATTATGTTTCTTGTTGAAATCTTGGTCTTTGTTTCTTGTTGGAATCTTGGTCTTAAAGTCTATTTTTTTCTGATATGAGTAAAGCCACAGCTTTTATTTTTGTTTATTTACATGTACATGCAATATCTTTTTCCATCCCTTTACTTTCAGTCTGTGTGTTCTGCACATCTGTAGTGAATCTATTTTACACAGCATATATATCTTTTTTTCTTTTTTTAAGCAATTCAGTCACTGTGTATTTTGATTAAAGAACTTAGACCATTTATATTGAAAATAATTATTGATAGGTATGTACTTATTTCTATTTGTTAATGGTATTTTGGCTTTTTGTAGTTTTTCTGCTTATTTCTTCTTTTACTTGCTTCCTTTTGTGATTTAATACTTTTCTGTAGTGCTATGCTTAGATTTCTTTCTCTTTTTCTTTTGTGCAGTTACCATAGAATTGAACATTTCTACTACAGAAAACCCAATTAATATAACCATTTTGAGCCCAGCCAGCATGGCTCAATAGTTGAGCATCAACCTATGAACCAGGAGGTCATGATTTGATTCCTGGTCAGGGAACATGTCCAAGTTGTGGGCTCCGTACCAGAGGGAGACATGTAGGAGGCAGCTGATCAATGACTCCTCTCATCACTGATGTTTCTATCTCTCTCTCCCTCCCTCGCCCTTCCTCTCTGAAATGATATACATATATATGTATGTATATGTATAATTTATATATATATATATATATATATATATATATATATATATATATATATATAATTTATTTATTTATTTAAAAAGATTACCACTATGAACTATCTTTTTGTCCTCAATCCTATTCTAAAGGTTGAAGACTCATAGAATAGTTTAGAAATAATAATAGATTATGTTTTTCTGAATTTAAGAAAAATTTAACCTTTCCCTAAGTGTTTCGTAATAGGTTTTATAATGTACATTTTATATATAAAATGCATGTATTTATATTATATTTGCATATTATATTTTATATGTAGCATATATAAAATTTTGATAAGTTTCAGAAAACTGGTTAATATGAAACACTTAAAATGTCCAAAATATCCATTTAAAGTTCCATTTGTGTCAAATTATAAACTAAGTAAAACTACTTTCCAAAAGGGACTGCAAGTGAACTTTACAATACCTAACATTGCCCAGTTTTGTTACTAATTGTGGGGCCTATGGAGTGTGGAGTTGGAAACGATCATATTTTTCTCTGTCAGCGGCTGACATTGTATGAAGGTGGCCATATTAGTCAAGAAAGAAACTATACTAGGGTGGGCGAGTGGGAAGAGGTCAACCAATGAACTTAACCCATGGACAGACTATAGGGTGGTGATGGCTTGGCCTGAGGGGTGGGGTAGGCTTGGAGAAGTCAATGGAGGAAAAAGGGGACATATGTAATACTTTCAACAATACAGATTTTTTAAAACAAACAAACCTTGTGAGAAGGACTCAAGACAGGGCTGGCTTTGAAGAAGAATAAAAGGCCACCCACATGTCATATAATAGAATGCAGGATCTCTGGGCTCTGGAAAGACAAGGAATGGATTCTCCCCTGGAGCCTCTGGGGAATGCACCCTGCAGATGCCTCAATTTTGACCCAGTGAGACCCATTTCAAACTTCTGACTTCCAGAACTATAAGATAATAAATCCATGTTGCTGTGAGGAAAGAAAAAAAGAGAACGAAACTAAGTTAATAATTGTTAAGTCCTAAAAAATGACTGTATGCAACTGTAAGACTTCAAAAGGAACAAATGACTAAAAGTAATAGAGACATGAGTGGATAAAATGACTAATCATGTTTCATATTCTTAATGAAAACCAAAATAAGGACTTCTATTTATTTTATATTTTTTTCTAACCTGTGACTCCCCATATTAATGTTTAACTCACTAGCAAACCATAAACTCATAGAAATCTGCCTATCAGCTATTCAGTTATGAAGGAGAAATCTGTATCTCTGCTTACCTAGGACAAAATGGGGTAGATATCACTTTAAGGAAAGTTTCTATGTTTCTAAAATAATGCTTATATAAAATAAATCTATGTACAGCAAACAGGGTGGGGAAAAGCAAGTTTATAGTTTTTTATATGGGAAATAATGCAATAATTAATAATTAATAATACAAGAATGAACTGTTTTGTGTAACTGAAAACCTACTTTTGCCACACCCTGTATATAAATCATTATGCTACCATTCCATACTCCAAGTATATTTTTAATAAGTATTTCTTGATAAAAACAAAATTCAAATTTACTTGATTCTTCATCACACAAATGTTACGGTATTAGATGTTTAGATAACACAGAAATCCAAATATATTTCAGCATGAATAGTCTGAATTTTCTTTCATAAACATTAGCAATCTATCTCTTATTATAGTATTTGCAAGTTATCATCTATGTATAAAGAAAAAGCCAACAACCGGAACACCGTGACAACCAGAAAGACTGGTCTCTACGATGCCCCCTGTGACCAGCAAACTGTCCCAATCAGGGGGTAGTACCAGCCGGCCAACCTCCCACAGCACCTCCCCCTGACTAACCCCACTCCGGATCACCCCATCCTACCCCAACAGGGGGTAGGGCCAGCTGCCCCACAACCCACAGCCCCTGCCAATAACCGGCCCCACCCCCAATGGGCCCCAACCAGCCCAACTGGCCTGTGGGCCCTCCCCTAGTCAGCTCCACTCCCTATTAGGCCCCTCCCCCCATACTAACAGAGGTAGGGCTGACTGACCAACCTCCCACGCCCCTCCCCTGGCCTCTGTCCCCCAATCAGCACCCCCACCCCCACCCCATTCAGGGGAAGGGCCCACCAGCCAATGGCCTTCAATTCCCCCCCCCCCCCCCCCCCCCAGCCAGCCTAACCCTGATTGGCCCTATCAGGGTGGGCCAGCTGGCAAACCTCCCACAGTCTCCTCCTCCAGACAGACCTGGCCCTGATCTACCCCAATGGGGGCGGGCTGGCCAGACCCTACCCATGCTCTGGGCCTCTAGTTTTCTACATAAAGAGGCTTAAAAACAATGACAACGAAAGTTTAAATTAAATGTCCCAAAGACATGACTGTGGTGACTTACAGAGGTAAAATATCTACTGTAAAAATATTATCCTTTTAATTTCATTCTATAGATATGAGATTGCATTTTTCTCCTGCCTGTCATGTTTCATGAGCAATTTGTATTTTTTAAAGACAAAAAGAGAAAATTAGGGATTTTTCTTTTGAGATGCAAGACAGGTATATGTACTTTATAAGGAATGCATTTAGCACTTACTATAATTTCATTCCACTTATATATATTTTTAAAAGCCTTTTGCTTTTCAAGCCAGCTTTTATAGGTAGTGAGTCAGTGAATAGATATCCTGAGTGTTTTAAGTTTTCAGAAACAACAACTGCAATAAGAAAAAAAGATAGAAGGAAAATAAAAGTAGCATCCATTCATTTTTGTGACAGGTACATCTCTGTTAGTTTATAAGGCCTAAGCTGCTGCAAAGGAGATTTGGACTGATGAATATAAAATATGAGAATACTTGACAAGGCTGTGAAGACAGCCATGTGAAAGATTTCAGCTCCACTGAAGAGAAGCAGAATCAATCATGGGAGATGGTGCGGAGGCACATTTATTTCACTGAGATATTACTGTAACACAGGTGACATTTATTTGCTAATACATTTACTCCTAAGATTTATAATTTCACTATTACAGGAGTTACAGTATGATTTTTAAATGACCTGTCTATAAATATGAAGCTTTATACATACCTATTATATGTATTAACATGAACATAGTATAGAGAGAAGAAAAGAGTCTTGTGCATTGAATTTCAATAGTGCTATCTTACAGTTTTATATTGGGAAATTCCTTTGAGTTTTTCTTATTTTGGCTTTTACTTCATATAATTTTGGTTTATCCCCACCACTCAAGCATGTGTGATTAGTATCACACTGACTTTATCTCTAAAGAATTGACTATCATTAACATTATGATTTTTTTTAAAAGATACAGCTTCAGCTAGCTTGAAGTTTATTGCTGTTTTAAATAGATTAACTGCTACCAACCAACAATTAAAAAAAGAATTCTGCTGGAATCTCAGCTCTAACTCTTAATCGCTATGTGACCTTAGATAGGTATTTTAACTTTTCTGATTCTCGAGAAATAAACATAGTATTTTTTAAAACCTGTAAACTACTTTAGAGAATGATGGTAAGGATTTAAATGAGGTCATGAATATAAAAACACAGCAAAATATCTAGCAATAAAAATATTGGAAGTTAGCTATTATGTTTTCTAAATGTAATTTATAAATTTAGACAACACTATAAGTGACATACAGGAAAAGCCCTGGTTCTTCCATTAAATCTAAAACCTGGAAAAGGGCCAGGATAAAATTCTGCTTATGATTCAAAGAACACATCAAAAACACAAGTGGTGTATTTTCCCAACATAGCCTTAAAAGTGTCCCATGGAACCAAGAATGAATTTTTCCAGGCAGAATTTTAAACTTAGAGTACAAATGTTCACAAAGAGAAAAGAAAATCATTAGAAAACTCAAAGAAGAAGCCACATATAAGAAATGAAATACTATCCAGATGGAGGGTAGATAGAATATAATATGGTTTGACTTTTAAAAGTAGAAATGATACATAACTGTTGGTGAAGTTGTTTTTAAATATCAAATTATGTTTCAGGCATTTGATGCTGACTTCTGGATGGTCTGCATTTGGTCCCAGGCTTGGCCCCTTCCAAAGCCTAAAGCCTCCACCACAGGCTTTCGGTTTGGAAAGCCCTCCCAACCCTCCGAAGGCTGGCTGGGAGTGACCTGGGTGCTGAGAAGGTTCCCAGGACCCAGGTATACATGTATAAACTAACTGCCATCTTTGTTGGGTTAATTTGCACACTCCCTCTGATTAGCTGTGGGCATAGCGGAGGTATGGTCAATTTACATGTTTCTCTATTATTAGGTAAGATTGTATTTGTAAATATGTTAGTGTGAATTACTGAAACAAATGAATCATTTTTAAAAAAACACAGCAAAAATGCCATTATGATATTTATATAAAGAAAACATTACTTTCTTAATATCATACAAATCTACTCAGTATTCATATTGTCCCAGTTGTCTTTTTAACTAGAGGCCCAGTGCATGAAATACGTGCATGAGTGCAGTACCTAGGCCTGGTCTGCAATTGAAGCACAATCATGTGGCATGGAAGGGCAGGTCCCAACTGACTTCTGTGCCCTTTAGTACCTGGGCCCCCACATGCCACCTTCTGCCTGAGTCATGGCACCTGAGGCTCCATGTGGAGTTGCGGTTTGTGTGGCTAGATGCATGGAAAGTGGGTGGGCAACATGCTCTCTTCCAGCCAGCATTACAGACCAGCTCCTGCACAAACCCACAGTGAGCCTAACAAATCCCTGTGGTCCTTCGTGGCTGTGGCCCAGCTCAACCAGAAGACCTGTGTAGGTATGGATTGGGCTTCTCGTGAACACCTGGCACATGAGCATGGGGGCTTCCCAGGCACATGAGCCATGGCATCCTGGGGGAGGGTAGCAGGGGAAGTGAGAGTGAGCTCAGGTGACACCCCACATCTCACCCCACCTTCATCCCCATCACCCCCACCCCCAGGTAGCCCGCAAGAGGTCACAGTCCCTATCCTGAGCACCACAGGAGGTTGCTAGTCACCGCCCACCCACAGGTCCCCATCCCAGCCCAGGGTGCAGCCCCAATATGGTGATCAAGGGCTGCCGGCCGCATGTTGCCATCTATAAGGTGATTGGTTGGGGCCTGGCTCGCTCAGTGTCTGGGAGCTGGGTGGCAGCCCTGACCCCACTGCTGCAGCTGGCCACTGTCTGCATCTGCAGGGAAGTCAGTGGGGCAACCAAGCCCCTGCTCCTACCTGCCTTGACCTAGTGCCACCTGGTCACTTGCTCCACCATCCCACCATGGTTCTGGTCTCTTTGGGGCCCATTGGGGCCTGTAGCACCTCCATTGCCACCCACAGCCAGTGCTGCTTTGCTGATATCCACCATGTTCCACGCCGCCCCCTGGTGGTCAGTGCACATCATAGCGAGTGGTCAAACTCCCAGGCGAATAACTGCCCAAGGGGGCAATTTGCATATTAGGCTTTTATTATATACGACTAGAGGCCTGATGAATGAAGATTCATGGAAGAATGGGCCTGCCGGCAGTGCCTTCCCTCCAGCCAGGAGCTGCCTCTCCGCCTTCCCAACACTGTCCAGGGGCCCGGAGCTGCAGGGGCAGTGCAGAAAGCCTGCATTATCACCCTGCCATTGGCCACTTTGTGCCTGCATATGCAAATTAGTCATCCATCTTTGTTGGGTTAATTTGCATTGTCATTCTTGATTGGCTGGTGGACATCGTGAAGGTAAGTCACTTTGCATCTTTCTCTTTTATTAGTCTAGATAGTATTTCCACTTGACAAAATATAAATAATTCTTTAACTTTGCAATTGATTAATACACCTTAAAACATTTTTTATTTCTATGTGTTAAATTTCTAAAGTTAGAAAATTGAGATATCAAAATATGAGTTCTGCAAAAAATCATTTTTCACTGGTTTTAGATTAGAGCTTGAACCAAACAGCCTAGAACTTTATATGAATTAATCTATTTTTCATACATTCTGGTGATTATTCTGATTGCATTACCTAAAAGATTATGGAGCTCTGCATGTGAGGTAATAGTGATTTTCATGACATAGGGATTCTGGAGCTACCTTTAACCAGCATGGGCCACTATTCCATACAAAATTATTATATTTAAATGTAATATTTATTTAATTTTTGCTGTCATAGCATTATGCAATTATATATTTATTTATGGCAAAAAAAAAGAAGTGTAGCACACCTTAATAGCAATGATTGACAATAACTCTTGAAATGTCAAGGACTTTTTCTTTTGATAATGATTAGCAGATTAAAATGCTAACATTTAATAACCTAGATATTTTACATTTGGACCATAGCCAACATGATCAGTAAATGTAGTCACTTAAATATTTGATAGCAGTGTAGTCTTTAGTAAAAATATTACTTATTTATTCATTCAACAATAACATCTACTATGTAAGATTTATATAGCAATACTGATAAGTTGCATAGTTCATAACATTTGTTAAATTATAGGAAATGATGTGAAAGTAAATTGCATGTCCTTTTAGCTTTTGCCTTAATTTTTATATTTTGTTGTATTATTATCCATATTCAAGTTTTCTGAACTAATATAGAATGATTTAGAAAATATTAATATTAAGTTAATTAAATAATTAATTCAGTGCATATTTATTTTATGCCTACTATAGTAAGTAAAATGCATAAACTAAAAATAAATCCTTGCCTTTAAATATCTTCCTCCAAAAAGAGTAGAAAGAAAGAAGTGTTCTCACTGACATTTCTGAAAAAGAAAATGTGTGTTCATAAAATATCTAACATGTTTCAGGCACTGTGGTAAGCAGCAGGGACAACAAAATGAGTTGGAAATATACCTTCCCTCCATGATTCTATAAGCTAAAAGGACATAATCATAACAAGTAGTAGGCTCACTAAAGTAGAGTCACTAGAAAAAACATCATGTGAAAACTGAAGGCAAATTTGGTAGATGAGAATATTTAGTAGACTATAATTGAAGAGAGAAAATAAATTATGAGAAGGTGTGGAAACAGAACTTTTACACTTTATTTTGATGGTAAATTTTTGAACAAATAGATTAAATAAAATTTATTTAGCTTTTAGTTTTAGATTGACGTGTATGACAAACTGTTAAAGAGCAGCAACTTCAGAGTTAAGTGTGGAAGTTGAAATGCATTTTAACAATTACAAAGTCAAAGCAACAAAGTCTGTTGAAATAAAAAGTTTACTAAATCAAGTTGATGCAGCATTTGAACAAATCAAAATTCTCAAGGCTCTTACAGATGGATACCTATCTGATCCTATAATTGAAAGTCTATGAAAATTAACAAGTTTCTTCTTCTCATGATATTTTTCTATATTTAATTTCTCCCAATTTGGTTTTGGAATCAGAAAAAGTTATTTATTTACTTATTTATTTTTATTTTTTTGTAATTTTTTCATCCCTTGTTTTTCTTCTTCGTCATAAGAAGCCATGTTCCTTCCATATCAGAACTTTTGCACTGGCTCTTCTCTAGGCCTAGAATGGTCTTCTCATCCCACTAACTGTGAATTCCTTCTCCTAATTCCTTAGAAAGACTTTCCTGACCTTAGACTCATCAGCACTCTCTCCTAATTCCTTAGAAAGACTTTCCTGACTTTAGACTCGTCAGCACTCTCACCTCCATGAAAATCATTTCCTTCATTGAGCCAATTATTAGACATTGCAAGTACTGATTAATGCGTAAGTCTTCCACTGGATTGTAACCTCATAAAGATAATAATAACTAGAGTTGGCTTCCCATTGCCTGTCCACTGTTTTCACAGTAAATGCATAGTAAATAAACTTTACAGAATAAAGGAATTCATTGTTTTATAGTCTTGATTTTTCTACTAAAGAAGACCAAATCTCCAGTCCAGTGAATATATTACTCTGAAGAGATTAAAAGCACTAAATATCTTCAACAGAATTACTATTGTCATAGGATTATTGAAAACAAAAGGTGTCTCTGCTCACTGTTTTCTGATTGATAGCTTTTTAGAACCAGAACCCAAATTCTTCATATGCTTTGTATATAGAAAGGCAAACCCACCAAGTCCTTTAAAAAACTAATCAGAAAACCAAGTGCCCTACAAAATCATCAGTTGAAGGATGATTTAGAGTAGAAAATCCTCCACAATAGAAAGTCATTTAAAATTTCAATAGCCCTGGCTGCTGTGTATCAGTGCTTAGAGCATTGACCTGTAGAGTGAAGAATCATGGGTTCGATCCCCAGTCAAGGGCACTTCAATCCTCAGCCCCAGTCAGGACATGTGCAGGAGGCAACCAATGAATGTGTCTTTCACACTGATGGTTCTCTCTCTCTCTCTCTCTCTCTCTCTCTCTCTCTCTCTCTCTCTCTCTTCCTTTTTCTCTTCCTCCTTCCCTTCCTTCCATTTTTCTCCTTCCATTCTCTCTAAAAATCAATGGGAGAAATATCCTCCAGTGAATATTAAAAAAAAATGCAACAATAATGAAAAGATCTAAAGAGTCAAGATGGAAAAGATACCACTTCTTCCTGCCTTCATAACAGGCCTCATAATCCCAATGACAAAGATAATTGAATTTCAAATATTTTAGCACCAGTAAGTAGCTTAATTATTTGAGAGACTTGCTGCATGCTCAGTTATATTCTCTGTTTAAGTATGGACTGATTTGGGAAGAATATTGAGATGCTGGTGTTATTGCTCCATGTGTACTCTGACAAAAAACTTTTCCAAAGAAATTACAAATATATAATCTACAAGCAATATCTTCTCAATGAGTCTGCATGCAATCTGCATGTATGTGTGAATTTTAATCCTTCATAAATCTGATCAGTCGGAATACCAAAATATTAGGAGCCATAAAGTATAAATTTTAGAAACTTTGAAGAACTAACAAAGTAAAAAAAAACAAAAAACAAAGAGGTAAAAAGGACATGTAACTTAAATCAGATCCTGACAGAATAGATTATCAGACAAAGCATTATCTGCACACATAGTTTATTTTCCTTTTTAGAGAAATATATTTGTCTATGACCTTTACAGAATTTTTGTCCCTCTAGAGTGATTGTTATTTTTCTGTTTGCATAAAAACTTTAAAATATAGGCAATTGGGAAATGAGAGTTTCAAGTAAAGATAAAAATTGTACACAGTAAATCAATAAATAAGAACAAAAATAAACAAAAGATATAGGTTTTGAAAATGTCAGAAAGATTGCTAGAGTAATATGTTCATTTGATTTATTCCCAATTCATGAAAAATTGATAATTAGATCTTACAAATATCTGTCAGGTAAATGTGACCATATTTAAAAGGTATCTCGTTAGACAAAAAATGTGAGGGCAAATGCTAAGATACAGTTCTGTTACCAAGTCATTAATCTAAGTTCTAAAAGAGTACATATATATGGCTAAGTTACCATCGCATCCGAAACACTGAACGGACAACTGAACAAGATGTGTGGGGCGACCAAGCTGGCAGGGGGCTTAGTGAAGAGTAACCAAAAGACTGAGCAGCAGGCTGCATGAGGGGGTAGTTAGGGGTGACCAGGCCGGCGGAGAGGAGCAGTGAGGGGCTACCAGGCTGGAAGGTGGGTCAGTTGGGAGTGACCATGCTAGCAGGGGTGGCAGTTAGGGGCAACCAGGCTGGTGGGGGGGGCACTACGGGGTGACCAGGCCAGTTAGGAGTGACCAGGCTGGTGGCATGGAGGAGGGGTTTGGAGGTGACTACGCTGGCAGTGGGGGCATTTTGGGATAATCAGGCTAGCGGGGGGGGGGCAGTTAGGAGCTAGTGGTCCCAGATTGTGAGAGGGATGTCTGACTGCTAGTTTAGGACATCTCCTGAGGGGTCTAGGATTGGAGAGGGTGCAGATTGGGCTGAGGGGACCCACCACCCCCACCCCATGCATGAATTTCATGTACTGGGTCTCTAGTTTCAATATAAAAACTTAGAAGAATAAATACAATGAAAAATAGATGATTCTGTTTTACCCAGGGAAATACAATTTTAAAAGACATTGTTATATAAGAGTACATGAGGAATATGTTGTAGTAGGCATAGATGAAGAAGAAGCCCAAGGACTCACATTTCACTGACAAATAATGATACTACTAAGATTATTATGTATATAAGTAGCCCAAATAGGTTTCCAATCTCCAAGAATCATTGCCTTTTGTAGGGACATTGCTAACTCATCAGTTCTCTTTGTGAGAATTAGAAAACAAATAAACAAGCGAAAAACACAAACTTTCATTCCTTGGGACAGAGGATGAACCACTTACTGAACCACCCAGGGCATGGTTCAGTAAGACCACATCAGCTCAGAACCCCTCTGCAGGACTCAAGCCATACTCCTGATCCTGAGGAGTATGCCCATTGCTGCCTCAGATAGAATACAGACAAAACTTTCATTTCACTTTACAAAGGTCCAATATCTGATTAATACATGACTGTAGGAGACAAGCACTTGCCTATCAATGAATTTAATTTCTTATATAATAATTTCTCACTTAACATTGATAGGTCCTGCAACTTTGAGCAAAACGATGTATAACAAAACCAAATTTTCCATAGGCTAATCGATATAAATAAGAGTCAGTTTCCTAAGGCATCTCACCAATGTTTTAATGGAATTATTTTGAATGAAATAATGTTATTCAGCGATCTGTTCTAATTAAGGTCTATTGCTAATGAAATTTATGCCGTTTGAGAAGATTGAAAATTCAGTTCTAGGTAAAATGGACCAATTAAAAACAGTTTATTATTATTGTTATTATTTCTATTGTTATTATTTTGATTTTATTTCTGTTGTTTTTTAATGAATCTTTATTGTTGTATTATATATGTCTCATTTTTTCACCTATTGGCCCATTCCAGCCCACCTTGCACCCCACCCCAGGCCTTCAGCACCCTATTGTCTGTGTCCATGAGCCATGCATATATGCATACAACGTCTTTGGTTGATTACCTTCCACCCATCTACCCTCCCCCACCTTCCTTCTGAGATTTGGCACTCTGTCCCATGTTTCCATGTCTCTGGATCCACTCCATTCATCACTTTATTTTGTTACTTAGATTCTACATATGAGTGAGATTCTGTGATACTTTTCTTTCTCTGACTGACTTATTTCACTTAGCATGATACTCTCCAGGTCTCTCCATGCTGTCTCAAAGGGTAAGAGATTCTTCTTTTTTACTGCTGCATAGTATTGTATGGTGTAATGTACCACAGCTTTTTTATCCAATCATTTCCTCATGGACACTTGGGCTGTTTCCAGATCTTAGCTATTGTAAATTGGGCTGTTATGAACATAGGGGTGCATACATTCTTCCTGATTAGTGATTGGGGTTTCTTAGGATATATTCCTACAAGTGGGATCACTAGGTGAAACAGCAGTTCCATGTTTAATTATTTGAGGAAACTCCATACTGTTTTCCATAGTGTTCGCACCAGTCTGCATTCCCACCAGCAGTGTATTAAGGTTCCCTTTCTCCACATATTCTCCAGCACTTGTTGTTTGTTGATATGTTGACGATAGCCATTCTGACAGGTGTGATGTGATACCTCATTGCCATTTTAATTTGCATTGTTCTGATGATCCTTGACTTGGAGCATTTTTCATATCTCTTGGCCATCTTTGTGTCCTCTTTGAAGAAGTGACTTTTTAGATCTTTTGCCCATTTTTTTAATTGGATTTTTTGTCTACTTTTGTTAAGTTGGATAAGTTCCTTATATATTTTGGATGTTAATCCTTTATCAGATGTATCCTTGCCAAATATGTTCTCCCATAAAGTGGGGTCCCTTTTTGTTTTGTTGATGTAGTCCCATTTGTTTATTTTCCCCTTAGTTCCCTTTGCCTTAGGAGATGTATCCATAAACATATTGCTGTGAGAGATGTCTGAGATTTTGTGCCTATGATTTCTTCAAGGATTTTTATGGTTTCACTACTTACATTTAAGTATTTTATCCATATTGAGTTTATTCTTGTGTATGGTATAAGTTGATGGTCTAGTTTCATTCTTTTGCATGTATCTGTCTAATTTTCCCAATATAATTTATTGAAGAGACTTTCTTCATTCCATTGTATGGGCATACCTCCTTTGTCAAATAGTAATTAACTGTAATGGTGTAGGCCAATTTCTAGGCTCTTTGTTATGTTCCATTTGTCTATATGCCTGTTCTTGTGTCAGTACCAGGCTGTATTAATTATGGTGGCTTTGCAGTGTAACCTGAAATCTAATATTGTGATTCATCCAACTTTTTCTTTCTCAAGATTACTATAGCTATTTGGGGCCTTTTTTTGATTCATATAAATTTTTGGAGTATTTGTTCTAGCTCTGTGAAATATGCCATTGATATTTTAATAGGGACTGCATTGAATCTGTAGATTGCCTTAGGTAATATGGATATTTTAATGCTGTTGATTCTACCAATCCATAAACATGCTATATTCTTCCACCTGTTTATATCCTCTCCTCTCTCTTTTTTTCAACATGCTATTGTTTTCTAACTACAGGTCTTTAGCCTCCTTGGTTAAGTTTATTTCTAAAGTAGCTTAAATTTTTTGTTTTTGTTTTTGTTTCAATGGTCAATAGGATTATTTGTTTAGTTTCTCTTTCTGAGAATTCATTTTTGGTGTATATAAAAACTTATCAATTTCTGGGTGTTAATTTTGTATCCTACTACAATGCCAAATTCATTTACTAAATCTGGTAGTTTTTTGTTGGAGTCTTTGGGGTTTTCTGTGTACAATATCATGTCACCTGTGAATAATGAGAGTTCTACTTCCTTCTTTCCAATTTGGATGCCTTTTATTTCTTCTTCTTATCTGATCACTGTGGTTTGGACTTCCAGTATTATGTTGTTTTTGTTTTTTTTGTGTGTTTTTTTTGTTAAAAAATACTTTATTTATTAAACAATATATCCATAATCTATAACATGACCAAAAATACATATATGCATCTTTACATTATTTAATAAAAAGATTTACAATATTATCTTTCCTTTACAAAGGGAACATAGTAGGTAATAATTCCTTGAAAATAAAATGTAACATTCATGTTAAAGCTGCATCATCTTTTTGGATGAAATGTGGTAAAAGTGAACACCACAGAACACATACAAAGGAAGAAACTTCATAGGACTGTCTCCTGAATGAGAACATTTCTTAGACTTCCCACTGTAAATGCCTCTCAGCACAGGTAAAGACAACTGTTCATTAAAAATGGAGGAAAACCTTAACTCAACAATGCCCATAAGAAGTGTCCAAATCCTGTGACGGGGCAGGCCTTGGTTGTGCATGTGGACAGTTATTGCTTGAAGCAGCCCCTACCAAGGACAGGGCAGGAGGCAAGTGCAGTGTGGCTCCCTGGAACAGCACTGACACAAGGCTGGCTGGCATCCCCATGCATCTCACCACACACGGCTGTACATCCGGCTTCCAGGGCCCTGGCTAGTCCAGTCTCACATCCACCTGCCTGGGGCCCAGGCTGCACAGTGAGGATAGTCACTCAGGCCTCAGCCCAGCCAACAGCTCCACTAACCACAGCCAGAGATGCAGAGTTCAGCTTAAAAAACTGTTAGTGTAGATGTGTCCTGTTGGAAAACAAGGAGGTTTCTCAAATGCTAGCTGAAAGCATAGCACTGAGAATAAGAAAAATGGTTTTGCTTCTCATCTGAACAAGATATTTCTTCCCTTACCAGTAAACCCCAGCCATGGAGGCCACATCCTCACCTGCTGGGCTCAGCCCAGATCCTGCAACCTGAGGGATGGAGTTGGCTCCACAGCTGTCCTCAGGATCAGAGATGGGACTTGGCAGGCACTGACAGGGTTCCAGGCTGAATCACCCCCAAGACGAGGGCAGCCAAGCTGTGGGGAGCAAATCACTGTGGTGCTCCAGCAATCCAGGGCCTGAGCCAGCCAGGTGGCCTGACATTCTTTCTCAACCAGAAAGCCACCCTTTTGTCTTTCTGATTCCGACAGTATTAATGGTCAGGAATGGCATTCCGACATTCTCCAAACATCCCAGAGGACCTTCAATGCTCATGATTTCCATTTTTTTCAAAGCTGTCTGCATATTATTTTGGTAATATTATCGTCACTGGCAAAAGTAAACACTAGAAACAGATAAGCACAGAAACTTAAAAAAAGTTGACACGTGAGATGCTGCACAGTGACAAGCAGAATGACAACATTGAACTTTAAACAAAAGCTTAAGACAGAAGTTAGTCTGATTCTCAGGAAATGAGCATGGCCTTGAGAAACCAGGTGACAATTGAAACGAGCCAGCCATTAACCTGCATCCACAAACACACTGTGTTCCAGTGGCAAGTGAGTGTGTTTAAAGACGAAGTGCAAATATTAAATTCGCTTCCAAAGAATCATCACAAACTTAATGTACTTACCTACCCTCTCCACAAAAACTGGTAAACGTGGGGGGAAATGTCTACAACTGATCCCTCACAATCTTTAGACACCTGTAATGTAAAAGCTAAGTTTTTAAATATAAGCGGGCCTCGTGTTCCTGAGCAGCAAGAAGACATCAGTTCCAAGACCTGAAACCCACCAGGGACAGGCTGTGGCAGCTGCTGATCCTACCCTAACCACAGCACACAAGCTGAAGTGATCCCCCCACAGCCAGCAGTCCTTTGGAAGCAAGTCCTGCTCCCTCGGGTGGCTCTAGGAAGGACAGCAGTCGGACACGTTCTGTGCAGGGTAAGACCCACTAAGGGCCACAAATTCCAGCTGGACTCCAATTGCCCTCTGATATCTGCTCCTAATTGCCAAATATTAACTCATTTGCATGGAGGGGCTGGTCTAGGAAGCAGCTTCACCAGTTCCTCTGCAGGTGGGCCACTCCAGAGGACACTCCTCACAGAGATTCTTCTGAAGCTGGGCATTTCACACCTCGATTCTATCTCTTGGATCTTTTTTTCTGGCAATAGAAACCCTGACTTGTCTGAATCCCGCGGGGTGGGTCTTGGAGAGTCCGGGGACACTCCCGGAGGCCCCACTCTAGGTACCATCTCAACATACCAAATGTGGGCCATGTCCCCAACTAGTACCAAAGAGATGGTTTAAAACCAGTTTGGTTTAAAACCAGTTTGGTTGCTGATTGAACAGAAAGTACACTCTAGTTTCCTAGCTTCATTCCAGAACTGCTATTGTGGCACAAATTCACAAATCACATCACATAATTGTAGTCCTCTGGAAGACAAAATGCTAACCCAGTGTGTAACAGAAGCAGGTTCAAAATCAGCTCTTGGTAGACTGGATTCACTTCACAGACAGACTTCGTACAATTGCAATAATTTCATCTTCACACTAAAAAAATCCGGAATTCCCAGAGAAATGGAACATCTGCCAGTCTGTTACGCTGTTTCTTATTGGTGCTGGTCATGGTCACCTACAGCCCATCTGCCAATCCAGGGCGGTTTACTCCGGACAGTGAAACCTCAGGGAAAAACCGGCAGTCCAGGTAAAAAGGTAGTGCACAGCCACGCAGAGCTCCTCTGGGAGGCGCAGCCTTTCTGTGCAGCCGTGAGCTCCCAGGGCACCTGAGTCCGGAGGGCGCCTTCCGGCAACGCCCACCAGACTACACACCGGTGCTCTCAGCGTGGCCAATGTGCAGAGTGGTGTGGGCTCTCAGGGGAAGCCCAGGAAACTGCAGACCATACAAGGCTCACACCTCTAGCTGCAAAATGATGGCAGTATCTTCTCCCAGCTGGCACGTTCCACCCTACTCAGCACACCGCATGCACACACCCACGGAGTCCTCGGGGTGGTGGAACTGCTGTGCTCAGTGCTGGGTCTGTACAAAAAGTCATGAGAACAAAGTCACTGTGGCAAGATCCCTCCTCTGTGCAAACAGGGTATCAGGTGGGTTCTTGTTGGTTTTAGGAAATATCCAGAGTTACAACTGGCCACTGAGTTATTAAATATCATTCCAAATAAGGTAGCTTTAAGATGAAGGTAAAATATTGCAACGTGAATAAAGGAGTGTATCTACTTGCTCTTCAGGCTCGGTGTCATCCTCTTCCTTACTTCTTCCTCCTCTCCTGGACGCACCGAGGACAGAACCATTTTCCTTTGGGCTTCGGGGTCAGGTCTACACAGGCAAAGTGAAACCACTCTATCAAACAATCTGGGTTGTCACAGACAATCATTTCCCCGTAGGACACCTGGTGGCAGAGACAGTAGGTGGGCTTGTTGGGGTCCACAGGATGTCCAGCACATCAGGGGGATGCACAGACAGGATAGTGTCAGTGAACTCCGACCCTCCTT
This sequence comes from Pipistrellus hanaki, assembly GCF_964339955.1. NCBI lineage: Eukaryota > Metazoa > Chordata > Mammalia > Chiroptera > Vespertilionidae > Pipistrellus > Pipistrellus hanaki. The sequence continues at coordinate 108,548,042 of NC_140503.1, forward strand.
TATGCTTCTTTTTCTTTGGAGTGTCTTCTTCTGAGGTCCTGCCTCGCCACCGGGAACTTTTCTTTCTGGCTTCGACCTTTTTTTAAACCTCGTCTTCCAGAGCTCTCAAAGTCACTACCTTCCAGCTTGTCTTTCAGGTCTGCTTCAAAGCACGCCAGGTCTGCATCGAGCCTCCAAATTTGTTTATCCACCATCTCATAGGTTTGCATGGCCAGCTGCACCTTGTCATCGCTATACTCCTTGCATGTGCTGTAGACGCTCTGGATCTTCTACAGATTCTCTACCCGCTGCTCTGGGGACAGAGTCTTCACTGTAGAGATGTACTCCGTGGCCAGGATGTCAATCTCTGCTTTCTGCTCTTCTGTCCTCTGGTCCAGCTCATGCATCAGCTGGAAATTCCTCTGAAGTTCACAAGGAAGGTTCTCAATACTGCCCAGGTAGTGCTCCAAGTACATGGCAGTCGACATCTTCGTCCTCTGCCGCACTCTTCCAGTACTATGTTGAGTAATAAGAGTGTTGAAAGCAGAAATCCCTGTCTTATTCCTGTTCTTAGGGAAAATTGTTTTAGTTTTTGCCCATTGAGTATGTCCTCTGTAGCTTTGTCATATATGGCTTCCTCTATTCCCACTTTGCTGAGTTTTTATCAAAAGTGAGTGTTGGATTTTGTTGGTTTTTCTCCATCTAGTGATATGATCATGTGATTTTTGTCTTTCAATTTGTTTATGCGATGTTACGTATCATGTTTATTGATTTGCAAGTATTGTACCAGCATTGCATCCCTGGAATAAGTGCCAATTGGTCATCATGAATGCTCTTTTTAATATATTGCCAGATCCAATTTGCTAATATTTTGCTAAGGATTTTAGCATCCATGTTCATCAGGGATATTGGCCGGTAATTTCCTTTTTTTTATAATGTCTTTATATGGTTTTGGAATTAGGATAATGCTAGCATCATAAATAAAATGTCTGGAAGTATCCCTTTCTCTTGGATTTTTTTTTTCTTTTTTTTGGAATATTTTGAGGACTATCAGTTGTTCTTTGAATGTTTAGTAAAACTCCCCTGTAGAGCCAACCAGAGATGGGCTTTTGTTTGCCTGGGGATTTTTATTATTGTTTCTATTTTGTCAGTTGTATTTTGCCTATTCAGGTATTATGATTCTTCATGAATCATTTTGGGGAGATTATATTTTCCTAGGAATTTGTCCCTTTCATCCACATTGTCCAACTTGTTGGAATATAATTGTTCATAGTATTTTCTTACAATCCTTTGTATTTCTGTGTATTTTCTTACAATCCTTTGTATTTCTGTGTTATCAGTAGTTCCTTTTCTACTTTAATTTTTGGTTTTATTTATTTGGGTCATCTCTTTCTTTCTTAATGAGTCTGACCGACAGGTCATCAATTTTGTTTATCCTTTGAAATAACCAGCTCTTGGTTTTGTTGATTTTATTTTTATTGTTGCCTTTTTTTTTTTTTTTGAGTCCATGTTATTATTTCTGCTCTAATCTTTACTATTTAGTTTCTTATGCTTACTCTGGACTTTTCTTGTTGTTCTCTTTATAGTTCTGTTTTTAAAAATAAATTAATTTTTTTTACAGAGAGGAAGGGAAAGGGATAGAGAGTTAGAAACATTGATGAGAGAGAAACATCGATCAGCTGCCTCCTGCACACCCCCTACTAGCAATGTGCCTGAAACCAAGGTACATAACTTAACTGGGTTGGAACCTGGGACCCTTCAGTCCACAGGCTGATGCTCTATCCACTGAGCCAAACAGGTTAGGACTCTTTACAGTCTTCATGTTGTAAGGTTCAATAGTTTATGGCTGATTTTTCTTGTTTTGTTTGTTTGTTTGTTTGTTTGTTTGTTTGTTTGAGGTATGCCTATAGTACTGTGAATTTCCCTCTCAGGACTGCTTTTGCTGTGTCCCAGAGATTTGGGTTGTTGTGTGTTCATTTTCATTTGTTACCATAAAGTTTTTTACTTCTTTCTTGACCTTGTTGGTAACCCATTCATCTATACATATAAAGAGGTAATATGCTAATTTGTTGAATATAATGGTGTCCTCATAATGACCTATTTGCATATTGATGCGCATGCAACTGGGGGCAGGCAGCCAGAACCAAGTTCCTGGGGGTCTGAGGAGACTGCCTGACAGGAGCCTGGACTGCAAAGAAGGAAGAAGAAGTGGCCATGGGGAGCTCTTCCAATCCCCCTGCAAGGACACTCTACCCAGCCCCTGAACCCCAAGGGTGATGGGGAGGCTGACCAGATGGGGAGAAGATCCAGCCTCAGGGGTAGATGCAGCCTGCACCTCCAATTCCTGATCTCTTCCCCTGCCACCCCCACCAAGAGCTCCCACAACAATAGCATGTGGGTAATCACCCCTCAGCATCCCTGGGGCCCACAGTCTGCCACTGCCAGGCCCCCTCCGCTGGTGCCGGGCATGCCTCTTCTCCCTACAACTCCAGACCTAGGGGGAGGCAGGCCTGAGTGGCCCCCCAGGGTCAGACCCTTCACCCGACAGCAGCAGCACCATCTCCACAGCTGAAGTGTGCTGAATCTCGCTGGAGGTGTGACTAATCCCACCCTCCTAGCCCACCTGGCTCGGCCCTGTTCCAGGAGATCAGAGCCCTGCCCTGAGCAGGTGCAGCTGTGAAACAGCCACATACAATTTAAAGAATGACGCCAAGTGGGAAGATACAGTTACTCCTCCTTCAGCCTTGCTGCCCCCCTAGTACCCCTCTAATACCCCACCTCCTGCCAGATCCTCCAGGGATGTCCACAGTACAGGACTGCTGGCCAGAGCCCACCCCTCTGAGGCCTGCAGAACCCTCTGCAAAGATTACATAGCTACAGTCCCAGGAAACAATCATGCCCTCCTCCCCTAATCAGCACCTGCTACCTGCTTCCCGTGGGCTTAAAAACAACAATCCCTTCCAGTGTAAACATCACTTACTTGATGAAACATTTCTAGGTTTATTAGCTCAGAACCTCCTCATGACAACTCAGTTAGGTAGGCATACAATTCCTATGGTATATGCTTATGTATTCAGAAATGAAGCTCAGAGAGGAAAAGTGACAAGCCCACTGGTTCCCAAGGTGCAGCACTCACCCCAAAGTGGGAGCAATTTAATTTTAAGAGGTGGAAATTCGAGAATAAGTTAACTGAATTTTTTTTTTTTTTTTTTTGTATTTCTTATGGTTCTAGGGGGCTTCATCTACTGCATATCCTACATAATAAAAGGCTAATATGCAAATGATCAAATGGTGGAATGACCGATCACTATGATTTGCACAGACTCTCAATACAGAAGCTGCCCCCTGGTGGTCAGTGCACTCCTATAAGGGGAGTGCCACTGAGGCAGAAGCTGGGCTAATGACTGGCGAGCACAGCAGCAGTGGTGGGAGCCTCTCCCACCTCTGAGGCAATGTTAATGATGTCGGACTGAGGGCATAGACCCACTAAGCCACATGTGTCAAACACAAGGCCCGCGGGCCAAATCCAGCCCGCCAGGCCTTGCAATGTGGCCCGCACCGCGCTGTCATCACTGCACTCCGCTGTCAGTTTATGACATTGTCAGTTTATGACTGTTCAGTAAACCATTCGGCCCGCGATTTAGGCTGGATTTTAGATTTTGGCCCCTTCTCTGATTGAGTTCGACACCCCTACACTAAGCTGTCAGTTGGACATCCCCCCAGGGCTCCCAGACTGTCAGAGGGCACAGGCTGTGGGGCCCCCCTCAAGTGCACGAATTTCATGCATTAGGTCTCTAGTTGTTTAATAACATGCTATTTAGCCTCCATGTGTGAATGTTTTGGGGTGTTTTTACTATAGTTGATTCCTAATTTCATTCCTCTGTGATCTGAGAAGATGCTTGATAGATTTAATCTTTCTTAATTTGTAGAGACTTGTTTTTTGTCCTAACATGTAGTCTATCTTTATGAATGTGCACTTGAGAAGAATGTATATTCTGCTGGTTTAGGTTGAAATGTTCTATAAATGTCAATTTAATTCATCTGATCCAATGTGTCCTTTAGAGTCACTGTTTCCTTGTTAAGTCTTTGTCTGGAAGAGCTATCTAGGATAATCAGAAGGGGTGTTAAAGTACCTACTATGATTGTATTGTTGTCAATCTCTCTGTTAAAGTCCTCCCAAAAGGCCTTTTATACATTTACTAGAGGCCCGATGCACAAAATTGGGATGGTATCCACAACTTACCTGAAATATAGGAGCATTACTTTGAATAAAGCACTTTTGATGTTTCTCCTGAAATTATCATGTTTTCTTTGATTACAAAATTTGCCATTATTAACCAGTACACCTAGTATATATAAATATTTTTTCAAAATTTAACTATACATGATTAAAATGAGCAGTTTCTAAGTGTGTTTTATTCTATATATTTTATCAGTAAGTATTTTAGCACAATTTCTAATATATATATAATCTCTCCAACTACCCATGGGAACTTCCTCATCCATTGACCTCCAAGGCTCTTCAGGACTCAATTTTATTAAAGACTATGAAGTATTTCTTTATCTGCCCAAAGTTCAGCAAGTCCCATAGAAAAATGAAAATGGAAACCCCTTTCAAGTAAATTTGGAGGCTAATCTAGGTTAGGCACCTGGGCTCACAAGGAAGAAAAAATAATAAATTAAACTACTTTATCTTTAAAAAGTTGTCAAATTAACAGAATCAGAGTGGACTGGTGGTTGGTATTAGTTAGGGGGTGGGGAAAATAATATTAATCAAGGGCCATAAAGTTTCAGTCAAGCAAGATGAACATGCCCTATAAATCTACAAAATGTACCCATAATAATAATAATGTACTGTACACTTAACATTTTGTTGAAGGTGGATTTTATATTCTATTCTTTCCCCAAAAAAAATTAAAAAAAATAATTAAAACAATATTTTCTCTTGCTTCTTCTTCCTATATCTGTAAAACAAAGATGCATTTCTTTATCCTAAAAAAGAGGCTCTTGGATATCTTTTTTTATATATCCATCATAAGTCTCCCAGAGGATGGGAAAGATACATTTTTTTCTTTATTTTTTTACAATTTTTTAAAATATATATTTTATTGATTTTTTTACAGAGAGGAAGGGAGAGAGATAGAGAGCTAGAGACGTCAATGAGAGAGAAACATCGAGGGCAGCACACGCGCCCTCTCCCCCACCCCCCTATATGCTTTCAGTTTTCCTTTCTTAGATAAGTCTTATAGACAGTGCTAATTCTTTTTTTTTTTTTTTAATATATTTTATTGATTTTACACAGAGAGGAATTGAGAGGGACAGAGGGTCAGAAACGTCGATGAGAGAGAAACATCGACCAGCCACCTCCTGCACACCCCCCACAGGGGATGTGCCCGCAACCAAGGTACATGCCCTTGACCAGAATCGAACCCGGGACCCTTCAGTCCGCAGGCCGACGCTCTATCCACTGAGCCAAACCGGTCCCGGTGACAGTGCTAATTCTTTTAGCAATGTCCTGTGACAACCTGCATGGTACTGCCAAAAAGGAAAGCTCACCTGAGCTGTGGTGTACAGATATTTTCAGAGGTGGTGCAGGTTAGTCATGTTGGCATGGAGCACAAGCCTGGCTGATCTGCGTTACTGAACCTCTAGTCTCTCCAGAGATCAAACAAATATAGCATAACTCAAGGCCCCACAATAAATGACACTGCTAGTATAAACTCTCTGGCATGGTTCATGACCCAGGTATACAAACACTATTATTAGGCAGGATAGTTCTATGGTTTAGAGATTTTCTCCCATGGACTTATCAAGGGACAATCCTTTCTTTGGAATGTATAGGGTTCAAACAACTTAATTCCACTGAATTAAGTCTTTAGTCCACAGTAAGTGCACAAATGCTGTCGAGTTAACTCTTTCTTGCATACCACCTGACATAATTGTCAGTGTTAATAGGCAGCATTCACAGGGAGCCAGGAGCTTTTGGTTTTGATTGTATGTTTTAGCAGACCTTCAGTTTTCCTAACCAACCATCTAAAAAGGATATGAGGCAAATACAGGAATAGATGGGCTTTGACTACCAAGAGTTTGATCCTTATATATCTGACCATAATTGTTACTTGGATTTACTTCCTCTGGTGTCCAGGGAACTCTGGAATCAGGTTGGAAATGTCAAAATGATGGTAGGATGGAAGTAGGATTCAGGAAGATGACCAACCACAGTTGTTAACACTAAAAATGAAGAAGTAGTCACTGGAGTCTCACCAAGAACAATGTGCTTTCTTTAAATTGAGCCTTTAAAATGTTATGCATTCCACTCATCTACTGATGGACACTTGGGCTGTTTCCAAATCCTAGCTATTATAAATTGGGCTGCTATTAACATAGCAGTACATAAAATTTTTTATTGGTGTTTCAGGTTTCTTAGGATTACTGGGTCAAATGGCAGTTCCATATTTAATTTTGAGAAAATTCCATACTGTTTTCCATAATAGCTATAGCAGCCTGCATTCCCACCAGTAGTGTGGCACATTTACACCGTGGCATGATACTATGCAGCAGTAAAAAAGAAGGATTTCTTACCCTTTGAGACAGCATAAGAAACCTGGAAAATATCATGCTAAGTGAAATAAATCACCCAGAGAAAGATAAGTATCACATGATCTCACTCATATGTGGAATCTAATGAACAAAATAAACTGATGAACAAAATAATCCAGAGACATAGAAGCATGGAACAAATATCAGAGGAAAGGTGGGGTGGGTGGGGAGAGATCAACCAAAAAACTTTCACACATATATGCATAACCCATGGACATAGACAATAGGGTGGTGGTGGCCTGAGGTGGGGGTTGAGACAGGCTAGAAGGGGTCAATGGGGAAAATGGGGGACATATGTAATACTTTAAATAATAAATATTAAAAAATAAAATAAAATTACACATTCCAATCTTCATTTCTTAGATTACCATTAATCTAGTAAATTTACTAAGTAGGTCTTCAAAGAGAAAAAGCCCTGATTAGAAATATTTGCTGATTTCTGTGATGTAAATAATCTCACCACAGCTGATTTCAAGCAACTGATTATGGTTACTAAACAGGAGTTGAAAAGAATTGTGCATAATAGGCTTTTGCAAATCCACCTTCACCACATTTATCAATACCTCCTCCATCACACCATTGGATATTAAATTAGGCATGCTTTTCTCTAAGGTTTTAGAGTTTAAATAGCTGATATAAGTATTTCCTATAGCAAGCCTAGCTACTTCTTGACCTGTATTTATGATGTGTCCTCAGCTTTCATTAATTTTTTTTAATTATGTTTTGGACATTTATTCTTATTCACACACACACATACACTCAAAATGTGCTTTGGCTCAGATATATTACAATTGATCTTCCTTTAAATTTATATTTCACTAGAGGCCCAGTGTATGAAATTCATGCACTTAGGGAGAGGAGGGTTCCTCAGCCCCCTGTACCCTCTTGCAGTCAAAGAGCTCTCAGTTGGACATCCTTAGCACTTTTTAGGGGAGGAAGAGTTTCCTGCCACCTCGACTGCACTTTCCAGCAGTGAGCCTGGCTTCTTGCTGAGCAGCGCTCCACCTGTGGGAGTGCACTGACCACCAGGGGGCAGCTCCTACATTGAGCGTCTGCCCCTGGTGGTCAGTGTGCATCCTAGCGACTGGTTGTTCCACTGTTCGGTCAATTTGCATACTAGCCTTTTATTATATAGAATTTTTCTTAATGCTATGTTTTAAGAAGACACCTAGATTTAAATGATAATAAAATGAAATCCAAGTTCATATTTGACCTTTGGGATTTAGGTTATTTATGGATAACCATGTCGAAAAGCTGTTTGAATAAATGTGTGAGACACAAGGAAAAGTTTGCTGCCAAAGACATCAGAGCAGCAGAAATACAATTTTACAGTATGTAGTACATTCAGAAAACACTGACATTATCAAATTACTTAAGTAAATGCAGCTAGTCTCCAAGAGAATCCTTTTTTCTAGCATGGAAATGTAACTGCCTAGAAAAAAAAAAAAGGTGATTCAACAGGAAAGGGGAAATATGAAACATAGAAAACTATAAAAAAGAAGAGCTACTTCAGGCTAGAGTCAGGGAGCTAATTCTCTTTCAGATTACTGATGTCTCTAATTAATTTTCCAATTGCTTCATAAGACAAGATTGGTGATTAAACAAAATCTTCACATAACTGCAAACAATCAGTTTGCATCTATCAAATAGCTCAATATATCAAAAAGTATTATAACTTATACAAGTTTTCCCCACAATTAACACCTTCATTTCTACTTTCCTATTAAAAAAAAATTCATGCAAGAGGAGTTAATTTGACATTACCTAAAGTAAAAATAAAAAGTGTTGTTGGATGCCAATAAATAGATTCTCCAATACACTATTGATATTTAATAGCTCATAAACTATTAACATTTCTGTACTTAAAAATAATGGTGGATTCATAGACTGAAACTTAGTACTTTGTTTTGATTAATTTAAATTTTATCCATGTTGTAATCAGTGAAATATCCTATCTAATAAAAGAGTAATATGCAAAGTGACCATACCTCCCAGACACCCACCAGCCATACTCACCAGCCACAACCACAGGCCAATCACAATGAGTATGCAAATAAATCCAACCAAGATGGCTACCGCCACAGAGAGCAGGAGGGAGGCTTGGCTTTCCCTGGCAATGGAAGATGCCAAACTTTCCACTTGCCCTTGCAGGCCTAGGCCTCCACTCAATGCTACAAAGTTTCAATTATAGAAGGTAAACAAACCCAAACAGAAATGGTTGCAGCCATGGAGCAAGCAGGAGGCTTGGCTCTGCTCTAGGCTACAAAGTTTCAATTGTAGAAGATACATAACCCAGATACCAGGGCCTTTGCTTGAGTCACCAGGGGATGTGGCCAGCCTGAAAACCAACACAGGCCCCTGGCCCAGGCCACCCCACACCCCAAGGGAACCCCAACTCTGATCTGGGACACCCTTCAGGGAAAACCAGCCAGCCCCCACCCATGCACCAGGCCTCTATCCTATCTAATAAAAGAGTAATATGCAGATTGACCATCACTCCAACACACAAGATGCCTGCCCCCATGTGGTCAAAGATCCTGCCCCCATGTGGACACAAGATGGCTACCACAAAATAGACAGCAAAGGAGGGCAGTTGAGAGGGACCAGGCCTGCAAGGGAGGGCAGTTGGGAGCAATCAAGCCTGTAGGGGAGGGCAGTTAGGGGTGACCAGGATGGCAGAGGAGGGAAGTTGGGGATGACCAGGCCTGCAGGGAAGGGCAGTTGGGGGGACCAGGCCTGTAGGGGAGGGCAGTTAGGGATGACCAGGCCTGAAGGGGAGGGCAGTTAGGGGCAAACAGCCTGGCAGGGGAACAGTTATGCATCAATCAGGCACCAGAGTGGTTAGGGGTGATCAGGCTGGTAGGCAGAAGTGTTTAGGGGCAATTAGGAAGGCAGACAGGTGTGTAGTTGGGAGCCAGAAATCCTGGTTTGTGAAAGGAGTTCCAGATTGGAGAGGGTACAGGCTGGGCTGAGGGACACCCTCTCCCTCCATGCACCAATTTTGTGCACCGGGTCTCTAGTTTTTAAATAATTATGTGCTTCAAAGTCCCCCCCAAATTATGCCAACCAAAAAATGCCGACTATGGTGGTTCTTTTCCCATTAATAACTCTAGGCCAGGCACTAGCCCAGTTAGCATAAAAAAAAAAAAAAGTCAGTTCTATTTAAAATTTTCAATAAAATATTTAAACTTTTTTTATTTTTTTATTTTCCTCCTTTATTTTTCCCATTACAATTTACCTGGCTTAACTGCCTTCCACTCCACTTATCCTCCTCCACACTGTGTCACCACACTGTGTTCATGAGCTTTCTCTCTCTTTTTTTTTTTTTCTCAATCCCTTCACTCCCTCACCTCTCAACCCTCCTCTCACCAGAGCTGACTGCCTGCTCTCTATAGTCTGTATTTTGCTTGTTAGTTCAGTTTGTTCATTAGATTCCACATATGAGTAAAAATCATATGGTGTTTCTCTTTCTCTGACTGGTTTACTCCACTTAGCATAATGTGTTCCAGGTCCTTCCATGCAGTTGCAAAGGGTAAAATTTTCTTCCTTTTATGACTGAGTATTATTCCCATTGTGTAAATGTCCTAGAGGGTAAGAACAGTAGTTAGCATCTTCAGCAGTGATGAAGATCTGCATATTATTACCTGCTACCAAAAAGCTGAGGGCAATTCCCCTAACCTGATATTTTTTTTTTATTGTTTACCAAACCTTACCTTTGATATGTGTGTCTGCTTTGCTAAAGGAAAAAATGTGTGAAAAAAAAGCCATAGGTCCGGACATTCAGGGAACCACTCCACTAGAGAGCTGGTTTCCACCTGGTTTCCATGCCTTTCAAATCTAATTTCTTGTCTATTCTCCATCCATTTATGCATCAGCCCCTTCTACAGATTCCCGAACCCTTGCTGCTAAAAGACTGTGGCATAAATATGCTATCATATAAAATGTTACTCATATTTACATATCCAACTTAATTTTTAATGTATTTCTTCATTGATTGTTTTTCTTTCTATTGAATTTATTGGATGGCACTGGTTAACAAAATTAAACAAGTTTCAGGTGCACAATTCCACATCACATCATCTGTACTTGTACTATGTGTTCACCACCCCAAGTCAAGTCTCTGTCCATCATCATTTATCCCCCTCATAGCCTACTCCACCTGTCCTAACCCCCTTCCCCTAGCAATCCCCACACTAGTATCCTTTGTCCATGAGTTTTCTCTTTATTTTTTGCTTAATTTCTCCATTTCCCTTAACCCCATCTCCCTGATAGCTAAAAGGCTGCTCTCTATCTATAGGTCTGTCACTATTTTTCTTTTAGTTCATGTCATTCATTAAATTCCACATACTAGTGAAATCATATGGTACTTGTATTTCTCTGATTGGCTTATTTAACATAGCATAATACTCTTCAGGTCCAACTATGCTGTTGCAAATAGTAAGATTTCCCTTTTTTCACAACCAAGTAGTATTGCATTGTGTAAATATACCACCAGCTTATTTATTTATTTATTTATTTATTTATTTATATTTTTAATGAATCTTTATTGTTTAGCTTATTACAGTTGTTCCTCTTTTTTCCCCCCAGATAACTCCCTTTCATCCAGTTCCCACCCCGTCCCCTGCCCTTACTCCCCCTTACTGTCCTCATACATAGGTGTATGATTTTTGTCATTTCTTCCCACACCCCCACACTCCCTTCCCCTGAGAATTGTCAGTCCACTCCCTTTATATGCCCCTGATTCTATTATATTCATCTGTTTATTCTGTTCATCATATTTTTTATTCACTTGATTTTTAGATTCACTATGTTGATAGATATTGTTGTTCATAATTTTTATCTTTACCTGTTTCTTCTTCCTCTTCTTAAAGAATACCTTTGAGAATTTCATATAATTCTGGTTTGGCAGTGATGAACTCCTTTAGATTTTTCTTATCTGTAAAGCTCTTTATCTGACCTTCAATTCTGAATGATAGCTTTGCTGGGTAGAGTAATCTTGGTTGTAGGTTCTTGCTATTCATTACTTTGAATATTACTTGCCACTCCCTTCTGGCCTGCATAGTTTCTGTTGAGAAATCAGCTGAAAGACATATGGATACTCCCTTATAGGTAATTAACTGTTTTTCTCTTGCTTCTTTAATATTCTCCCTTTGTCTTTTGCCCTTGACATTTTAATTATGATGTGTCTTGGTGTGGTCCTCTATGGATTCCTTTTGTTTGGAGTTCTCTGCATTTCCTGGACTTGTAAGTCTATTTCTTTCACCAGGTAGGGGAAGTTTTCTGTCATTATTCAAATAAATTTTCAATATCTAGCTCTCTCTATTCTTCTGGCATCCCCATAATTCAGTCCACTTAAAGTTGTCCTAGAGGCTCCTAACACTGTCTTCATAATTTTGGATTCTTTTTTCATTTTCCTTTTTTCCAGTTGGGTGTTTTTTGCTTCTTTGTATTTAAAATCTTTGACTTGATTCTTGGGATTCTCTAGTCTGCTCTTGGATCTCTGTATATTATTCTTTATTTTAGTCAGTGTATGCTTAATTTCTAACTGGTCTTTTTTCATATCCTTGAGGGTCTCACTATATTTCTCAGAGGTTTCTGGAAGATTCTTGAGTAACCTTATAATCTTCATTTTGAACTCTATATCCAGTAGTTTGCTTTCTTCCACTTTTTTTCATTTGTGACCTGTTTCTTTGACTTCACATTTTGGCTGCTTCCCTGTGTTGACAAAGTGGCTTTGAGTGTTAGGTGTCCTATAGGGCTAGTGGCTCAGCCTCTCAGAGGTGGACACTTTTGGTGCAACCCTTTGTGTGCTGTTTGCAGAGTCTTATTCTAGTTAAGCCTTGATTGCTGTTGATATCACTGGGAATAATTGACCTCCAGGCTGATTGGCTGTGAGGATCAGTTGTGTCTATGCTGGGAAACCTTCTGTGTTGGAGACACCCTTATGTGGCAGGACTTGCTTCAGTAGGGCTTTGGCGCTCACTGAGTCTGCCCACTGAGTGTGCCTCTTATGGATGTGAAGAGTTGTAATCTGGATGGTCTCACTCTGACCACTGGATACACTGGCTCTTGGATCTCCAAGGAGGTCCAAAGTCAGCCACTGTCTGAGGCCATCCAGCAGAGGCTACAGAGAGATCTGCAGATTCCTCCTCTTTGTTTGGAGTTTGGAGGTGTCCAGATGAAGCCCAGCTGTGACACAATGCAAGTTGCTGTAGAGCCTTGGGGTGTTTTTTTGGGGGTTTTTTTTTTTTTTTGGTTTTTTTTTTGGAAGCTCTGGGGCTCTCTGACCCAGCTCTAGTTTCTTAGATTGCAAAAGGTCAGGCCATTCATATGCAAAAGCCTCTGTGCACAACTTGGGTGGAGTTGTAAATTGGGTGGGGCGGGATCTTAGGAATCACTATGGTGGATGAAACAGAATGGTTAGCCATTAGCCCACCCCTGAAGAGACCCCCGGGTCTCTGTGTCCTATGACACAATGCAGGAACAATGATTGCTGAAAAACTTCTGAAAGAAAGCCGCCCGATGCCAAACAGTCCAGTTTCTCCCTGTATGAGGTATAAGTCTGAGTCCCCAGAGTCTCTCTCGGAACTGGAGTTCAGATCAGTCAGTCAGGAGCTTGTATCTCCCTCTCAATTGAAAAAGACAACAGTGTATCCAGTTACCAGCCCCTTTTGTGCATGCCTCTGTACCTCCACACTTCCACACCACACCTCCGCATCTCCTACCAGACTGAATGTGCTTTTCTCTTTCCTTCCAGTGGTAGAATTTCCACTCAGCCAGCCTTCCCATGGTTCTGGATGATATTAGTTTTGTCTTATAGTTGTAGTTTTGATGTGGTTGTGCACAGCATCAAGTTCAGGTGTTTACCTATGTCACCACCTTGGTTGCCCTGGGTCAGTCACTTTCAAGATTTACCACAAACTTTTTAACCACTGATCCATTGATGGACATTTGGATTGCTTCCAAATCTTGCTTATCTACATTAATAAAAGAGAACAATGCAAATTGACGATACCCTCATGATGCCCACCAGCCAATCAGAAATAATTATGCAAATTAACCCAACCAAGATGGCAGGTTAATTTGCATATTCAGGCGCTGAGTGGCCGGGGTGAAATGGTTGCATCGTTGCAATGGTGACAATGCAGGCATTCTGCACCACCCTAGCCTCTCCCGGACTCTGGGCAGTGTGGGAAAGCGGAAAGGCACCTCTGGGCTGGAGCAAAGGCAGAAAGGGGGCTCTGGCCTAGGTTAAAGGGGTGCCAGCATCCAGGGGAAGGAAGGCCCATTCTTCCACAAATCTTTGTGCATCGAGCCTCTAGTTGTAAATAACCCTGCAATGAACATAGGTTGCATATATTTTTTAAAATTAGTGTTTTGGGTTTCTTTGGATAAATGTCCAGAAGTGTAATTGCTGGGTTATAAAGCAGTTGCATTTTTAATTTTTTTGAGTTAACTCGACAGTGTTTTCTATAGTGGCCACACCAATATGCATTCCCTATTCTCCACATTCTCACCAACACTTGTTGTTTATTGATTTATTGATAACTATTCTGACAGGTGTTAGGTAATATCACACTATGGTTTTAAATTTTATTTCCCCAATAATTAGCAATGTTTTGTATGTTCTCATATGTCTGTTGGCCATCTGTATGCCCTTTTTGGATAAATGTCTATTTAGGTCTTTTGCTCATTTTTTAATTAGATTGTTTGTGGGGGTTTTTGTGTTTGTTTCTTTGTGGTGTTGAGTTGTATAAGTTCTTTATAAATTTTGTATGTTAATGTCTTATCAGATGTACCATTGGTCAATATCTTCTTTGATTAGGTGGGTTGTCTTTTCATTTTGTTGAGGGTTTTCTTTGCTGTGCAAAAATTTAGTTTGATGTAGACCCATTTGTTTAGTTTTGCTTTTGTTTCCACTGCCTGAGGAGATATGTCAGGAAAAATATTGCTACGAGAAATGTCAGATTTTACTGCCTGTTTTATTTTAGAATTCTTATTGACTTCAAGTCTAACATTTAAGTTTTTAATGCATTTCGAGTTTATTCTTGTTGTGGTGTAAGAAGGAGGTCTAGTTGTGTTTTATTTTTGTTGCACTTATCTTTCCAATTTTCCCAACACTATTTATTGAACAGACTATCTTCAGTCTTTTGCATGTTTTGCCTCCTTTGTCAAATATTAATTGATTATAAAGGCATGGGTTTATTCTGGGCTTTCTATTCTGTTCCATTGATTTATATGTCTGTTTTTATGCAGTACCATGTTGTTTAGATAATTATGGCTTTGTAGTATACTTTGGTATCAGAAGTGTTTCCTCCAACTTTTTCTTATTCTCTAAAGTTTATAGTATTTATTTAACACCTTATCAATTAAGCAGATAAATTATACAATATGGAATTATTGTATTTTAATTGATATTTACACAGGGACCAGATTCACCTCTTAATTTTACTTGATAATACTTTCCATTTATAATAAGAAACAAAAAAGAAATTAAGAGAGGGTAGGAAAAAAAGACATAACCTCCTGATGTTCTTAGGAGTTTGGAGTTTCTAATCTACTGCAATTACTATGTTCAGTTTGCCCCAATTCAGGTCTCAGCAAAGTCATACTTACTTACATAATGCAACCTTCCCATGCTGAGCTACCAAATAAGGTAGGGCCACCCCCCCACTTAACTTCTGACTCAGACATCACTACACTGCTAGTTTGTGAGAGAAGCAGGACTGGATCTGTTCTCATAGCCAAGAACGTCCTCAAAAGCTGTTTGAAATATGAACCACTTTGGAAGAAGGCTGTTTCCACTGCCCTCTCTAATGTATTTAAGATTTTTCACTACCTCTCTTGGTCCAGTTCTCACTTACTGCCTGCTGGGTGCCAGAGGTCTGTATTGCTCTTGTTGAAGCCCAAGAACCATCTGAGATGTGGTTTTTATTGTGCCTTTCTACACAGCCACTGGTACAGTCTCTGTTTCATTGTTCCAGACAACTGTGTTTCTTCAGGAACTGACAGAAAATGCTCCTTTCTTTAGCATTCCTTCCAGTATGGGCTGCTTCATGACTAAATGACCCTTCCTCCAGTGCTACAGCATTTTGATGTCCTCATGTAACCAGTCCCTTGGGCCCTGTGCAGCATTTCCACATATAGTGCTCTGAAACCACTATATATCCATTTTCTTTTCCTTTCACAACAGAAAACAACTTTTAAATCACTTTATACATTGCCATTAGCTAAAATACTGCATTTCTTTGAATGCCTTCTAAGTGAAGCACGGACTAAGTTCTGATCATTGAGATATATGCAGAGGAATTTGTGAGAAGTTTTCTTAAAAGGATGGAGACATGCACTTTCCTTTCTATTTCTCTTTTGAACTGAGCAGAATAAAACAAAGTTAAGAGTTCAAGCAAGCATCTTAAACCTTAAATGATAACCACATGCTAAACAGAACAAAGGATCACAAGCAAACAAACAAACACCATTTGCCTGGATCTCTGTGGAATGTGGGCCTTTAGCAGTTACATGGACCTAGTATCAGAACCAAATGTTTATGCCTTTTTTGTAATTTATTATCAATTATGCCTACCATTCTAATAATAACAGTAACAACAAATTTATGTGCCTTATAGTATTTTCTTTGTATTATACCTGTGAAATAGATACAGTAGCCTTTTAAAATATGGTGAAATAATCATGTATAACTGTAACTATAACTAAATATAGTCAAACCTGGCCTTTTAATAAAAGGCCAGCACTATAACCGTAATGACCAGAACAACCAGAGACTAGAACCACCACAGCCTATCTCTGGGCTGGCCCCATCCCCAAGCAATCAGTTAGGGAGATCAGGCAGGCAGGCAGAATGGTTAGGGGTCATCAGGTAGGCCGATGGACCCTCACAGGGCTGGCCCTGCCCCCCAGCAAGCAGTTAGGGGTGATCAGGTAGGCAGGCCCAGATCCCCAGCAAAGAAACGGGGAGGCCTAGGCCACTGGCAGTGACTCTGTGGAAGGTGTGTGGACTGCCAGTGATCACCCCACAGAGGGAGGCCCAGGCCCACTAAGTGATTGTACCCCCTCCTATCACCTGCAGAAGGAGACCACCAGTGGCATGGGTGGTGAGGGGCAGCACTACACAGATGGCAAGCAATGGCAGCAGCAGGGGTGGGGCCAGGTGCTTCAATAGGTTCTGATCTCAGGCCAGGCCTAAGGACCCTACCCAAGGTGTTCAGGATTGTGAGAAGATGCAGGCAGGGCTGAGAGACACCCCTCAGTGCATGAAATTTCATGCATCGGGCCTCTAGTGTGTGTGTGTGTGTGTGTGTGTGTGTGTGTGTGTGTGTGTGTGTGTGTACTAGAGGCCCGGTGCACAAAATTTGTGCACTGGGGTGGTGCCCTCAGCCCAACCTGCACCATCTCCAATCTGGGACCCCTTGGGGGATGTCTGACTGCCAGTTTAGGCCTGATTGGGCCTAAACAGGCAGTTGGACATCCCTTTCACAATCCAAGACTGGTGGCTCCCAACTGCTCACCTGCCTGCCTGATTGCCCTAACCACTTCTGCCTGCCATCCAGATCACCCCCTACCCACTCCCTTGCCAGCCTGATCGACGCCTAACTGCTCCCCTGCCAGCCCAATCATCCCCTACTGCCCTCCTCTGACAGCCCGGTCACCCCCAAATGCCCTCCCCTGCATATTCCATCTTTATTATAGGGTTTTCTCTTTAACATATTGGACACCCTAACTGGTTTGGCTCAGTGGATGGAGCATCAGCTTGCAGACTCAGGGGTCCCAGGTTTGATTCCAGTCAAAGGCATGTATCTTGGTTGGGGGCACATACCCAGTGGGGAGTATGAAGGAGGCAGCTGATCAATATTTCTCTCTCATAGATGTTTCTAGCTCTCTGTCCCTTTCCCTTCCTCTCTATAAAAACTTTATAAAATATATTAAAAAAGATAAACATTTAAGATTACTCCATATCTGTCTGGCTGGTGTGAATCAGCAGTTGAGACCCCAGGTTGTTGCTGCAAGAGGATTGCTCCATGGGGGTGCAGGTGCCTCTGAGGCTGAGACCCTGGGCTGCTGGGAGGGGATTGCTTTGGGGAGGGAAGGGGTGGTAATGGGTGCTTCCAAGGCTAAGACCAGAGGATGCAGGTGTGTGTGTGGGGGGGGATCAATCTGCGGAGAGTGAATTTGTTTTTGTTTTCTATACAGGGTCAGGAAGGCCTCTGGGCAGCATTCCACCTGACCACTTATGCTGCTGGCTCTCAGGGGCAGCCCTCCCTGGGACTGGGGGACTCTGGTGGGGCTGAGGGGATGGGTGCCACCATCTTGTGACTATGGACCCTGCCATTTTGTCACAGAGTGATGGTTAATTTGCATATTACTCTTGTATTGGATAGGAATTAATGGTTAATTTGCATATTGCTCTTTTAGTAGATAGGATACTAGAATATATCTTCAAATATTGTCCCTGCATGTAAATAAGTAATTGTGAGTACATTTGATATCTCCAGTAGGTTATGAGTTTATTTGCGACATGGAATGTGTTTTATTCTCTCTATATAACATATTGCTAAGGACACAATAAATTGAACTAGAAAACCAAGAACAATTGAAAAAGGAAAAACAAAATATTCTTAAAAGTAGAACATTGATGACTAAGTAATGGGCGGGACATAAGCCATGTGATTCAATAGACTAATATTACTTTCAATAAGCAGGACAGAGATAAAGCTTCAAAGCAGCAGTTTTTGCCTACTATTTTCTATATTTCCCTGTCCTTGAAAGCTTTTGCCTACTATTTTCTATATTTCCCTGTCCTTGAAAGCTGACCTTTTTCTTTCATTAAAGTAGTTTATAAAATAAGTCATCCTGTTTTGTTGTTGTAGTTTAAAAAAAATACATATGTATAGGTACAGAAGTAGAATGAGATCAAGGGCAATTGATCATCCCAAGCATTTAGGAGACACCCAATGGATATCAGTTGTGTGTAAAAGTTGATTTTATATTTGAGGAAAGAAACTATTACTGAAGAGGTGACTTAAACCCAGTAGTTGGTTGGTAAATGTGTAACAACCCAGTTCCTAGAAACATAGAAAACAAAATAAAGCAATTCTTTCATCCACCAAAAAGGAAAAAAAAAAAAAAAAAAAAGCCCTTATTGGTAGTGTTTGCTAGATTATGTGGTAAAAATACTGCCTTCATGAAAAATTTGATGCTACAAACTATTTTATCACTGGATCATAAAATTCCTGAAAATTTAATAATCTCTTGTCAGCAGGAAGAGGCAGCTATAGTATTTTTTTTTTCTTCTGCAAAGAGGACTGTAGCTTGTACTTCTTATAAATTTATATGGTTAAAAAATGTTTTTAAGGCCTTTAGGTTTTCAAAAATTTCTCAACATAACAAATAACATTTGCTTACTGAGTTCCTTAATATCTGAAAACAGTCCCCATGTTTAATTACTTAGTCATCAATGTTTAGATAACTATGTTCTCATTTGAGTTGAAGTATTCAGACACAAGCCCATATTTGACCAATTCATCCAGTGAGTCTACAGTAAGGCCAAGGAACAAACCTGGATTTGCATGTGGTCTCCCCTCAGAGAATTTCAGAGATTGAAGAGCTGAGTGTTCCTGAACCAACAAAAGTTTCATTGCAGCAGTAAGAGCACTCTGAAGCCACCTGCAGGTACATGTTTGTTTCATACACAGGCAGCTGCCCTTATGCTCTAGATAGCATAAGTCAATCAAAATTCTGGGTTAAACCATAGCAACTCTATTTCCACAACTGAATGCAAATTATCCATAAACTATTTTCTAAGGAAACTAATAAAGATAGGTAATCACTCAAAAAGAGACTAAGTATAGCAAGCAACTATAAAAAGTCTTTATTGCCGAAACTGGTTTGACTCAATGGATAGAACATTGGACTGCGGAGTGAAAGGTCCCAGGTTCGATTCCGGTCAAGGGCATGTGCCTTGGTTGAGGGCACATCCCCAGTAGTGTAAGAGGCAGCTAATTGATGATTCTCTCTCATCAATGTTTCTAACTCTCTATCCCCGTCTCTTCCTTTCTGTAAATAATCAATAAAATATATTTTTAAAAAAGTCTTTATTGTTTTAATACCTAGTTGAAGATTATCTTAGTTATCATAAATACAACCTATGTTATAAAAATCACAACAAAATAATTACACTAGATGAAAGTACATTACTTTATACTTTACAAGGTAGTAGCACAGACATTTTCTCATTTTGATAGTCACAATATCCCTGTAATTTGGATAAGGAAGAGGTGATCTCTCTAAGTAAAAAATATTATAATATATACTTAAATTACAATTTATGTGATCTTTAGAAAATGAACTGTTTTATAAAGAAGAATCCTGAAAATGATGAACCTTAAGACATTAATAAGGATGGGAAGATACTGGATAAAAATTTAAATCCTAAATAGACAACTTTTTATTATCCTACTAGAGGCCTGATGCACAAAATTCATGCAAGGATGGGGGTTTCCCTCAGTCCAGCCTGCACCCTCTCCAATCTGAGACCCTTCAAGGGATGTCCAACTGTTAAATGGGCAGTTGGACATCCCTCTCGCAATCCAGGATTGCTAGCTCCCAACTGCTCACCTGCCTTCCAGCCTTTTCACCTCCTAACCACTCTGCTGCCAGCCTGACTGATGACTCACTGCTCCCCTGCCATCCTGTTTGCCACTAACTGCCCTCCCTTTCAGGCCTGGTCACCCCTAACTTCCCTTCCCTGCCAGCCAGGTCACCCATAGCTGCCCTCCCCTGCAGACCTGGTCCCCTCTTCCCAACTGCTCTCCCCTGAAGGCCTGGGTCCCCTCCAACTGCCCTTCCCTGCAGACCTGGTCACCCCCAACTTCCCTCCTCCGCCAGCCTGGTTACACCTAACTGCCCTACCCTGCAGGCTTAATTGCCCTCCAAACTGCCCTCCCCTGCTTGCCTGATTGCCCACAACTTCCCCCCTCCCCCCACGCCAGCCTGGTCCCTCCCAACTGCTCTTCCCTGCTGGCCATCTTGTGGTGACCATCTTGTGTCCACATGGGGGCAGGATCTTTGACCATATGGGGGCAGCCATCTTGTGTGTTAGAGTGATGGTCAATCTGCATATTACTCTTTTATTAGATAGGATAGAGGCCTAGTGCATGGGTGGGGGTTGACTGGTTTTCCCTGAAGTGTATCCCGGATCAGGGTGGGGTTTCCCTTGGGGTACGGGGTGGCCTGAGCAAGGGGCCTATGGTGATTTGCAGGCCAGCCATGTCCCCTGGTGGCCCAAGTAGAGACCTTGGTATCTGGGGTTTATGTATCTTCTATAATTGAAACTTTGTAGCCTGGAGCAGAGCCAAGCCTCCTGCTTGCTCCGTGGTTGCCACCATTTTTTTAAAATATATATATATATTATTGATTTTTTACAGAGAGGAAGAGAGAGGGATAGAGAGTTAGAAACATCAATGAGAGAGAATCATTGACCAGCTGCCTCTTGCACACCCCCTACTGGGGATGTGCCCGCAACCAAGGTACATGCCCTTGACTGGAATCGAGCCCTGGACCTTTCAGTCCACAGGCCGAGGCTCTATCCACTGAGCCAAACCAGTTTTGGCGGCTGCCACCATTTTTGTTGGAATTTGTTTACCTTCTATAATTGAAACTTTATATCATTGAGTAGAGGCCTAAGCCTGCAAGGGCAGGTGGAAAGCTTGGCTTCCTCTGTTGCCGGGGAAACCCAAGCATTCCTCCTGCTCTCTTTGGCTGTAGCCATCTTGGTTGGCTTTATTTGCATGTTTGCTCTGACTGGCTGGTGGGCGTGGCTGGTGGGTGTCGGGGAGGTATGGTTAATTTGCATATTACTCTTTTATCAGATAGGATACAGAAAATTAATCATTAAATGTCTACCTACCCATAAATAATAGAAAGAAGAAAGAAAAGCAAGGAAGGAAAGAAAATGTTTATCTAATCCAACAGAAATGATAAAACAAAGGAAGAAGGTAGAATGGAAGGAGGAAATCGCACACCAAAATTAAATAGTTTAGACACAAGAATGTAGCTAACATTATAATTATCACCCTGTTCCTTTGAGATTGTACTCCAAAATATCATTAATAAAATTCTTTTTTTTATAATATATTTTATTGATTTTTTACAGAGAGGAGGAGAGAGGGATAGAGAGTTAGAAACCTTGATGAGAGAGAATCATCGATTAGCTGCCTCTTGCACACCCTCCACTGAGGATGTGCCCGCAACCACGGTACATGCCCTTGACCGGAATCAAACCTGGGACCTTTCAGTCTGAAGGCCAACGCTCTATCCATTGAGCCAAACCGGTTTCGGCAATAAAATTATTTTGTGATTCTAATTTGAATAGGAAGTAAAAGGTGTTGGTCTATTCAGCATATATGTATTGAGCCCTTGGACTAGATTCTATTTGAGGCTTGAACACATGGACTTCGCAGGAAAAAATTCTATATGGTATTCTACCTAGTTTCTACCAGAAAAATCAAATATGTAAATTAGGAAACACAATGAATATTAGCTGCAATATTTTACAGGTGGGATTCATTTAGGACAGTCCAATGTGGGCTTTTGCAAAGATAAAAAGCATGAGATTTTTGGCCCAGTTTCAATTGATGATTTTCAGCATAAACAATGTATATTAGTCAGTGTTCACCAGGGAAACAGAACCAGTGGAAGATCTATAACTAAGTATAAATTTGTAACTATACTAGAGGCCCATTGCACAGAGATTCATGTAATAGGTCTTCCTTCCCTTGGCTGCCAGCACTGGTTTTCCTCTGGCGCCCAGGATCCAGGCCTTTGCTCCGGCTGCAGCTGAGAAGATAAGCCTCTTCAGCCTTCAGTCTTCAGTCTTTGGTCTTCAGTCTTCGCTCCATCCCTGTGTATGCAAATTAACCTGCTATCTTTGGGTTATTTTTCTTACTCACTCCTGATTGCCTGGAGGGTGTTGTGGAGGTATGATCAATTTGTATATTTCTATGTTATTAGTGTAGATGTGTTTCTATATATCTTTATATTTAAAGAGAGGAGAAAGAGAAGAGAGCGAAGGAGAATGGATACACATAATAGTGTGTGTGTGTGTGTGTGTGTGAGAGAGAGAGAGAGAGAGAGAGAGAGAGAGAGAGAGAGAGAGAGAGAGAGAGAGAGAAAGACTGGAGAGAGAGATATTGATTGATTTATAATGAGTGAGGAATTTAGTTATTATTAGCATGAGTTCCAGGAAAGTCAATGGTATAATTCAATCTGAATCTGAAGACCTGAGAATCAGGGAAGCCAATGGTGTAAAACCCAGTTCAAAAGCTAGGAACATGGGATGATGAGTGAGATGATCAGATGAAGTGAAGAGAAGAGAAGAGAAGAGAAGAGAAGAGAAGAGAAGAGAAGAGAAGAGAAGAGAAGAGGAGAGGAGAGGAGAGGAGAGGAGAGGAGAGGAGAGGAGAGGAGAGGAGAGGAGAGGAGAGGAGAGGAGAGGAGAGAAGAGAAGAGGAGAGAAGAGAAGAGGAAAGGAGAGGGGAGGGGAGGGGAGGGGAGGGGAGGGGAGGGGAGGGGAGGGGAGGGGAGGAGAGAGGAGAGGAGAGGAGAGGAGAGGAGAGGAGAGGAGAGGAGAGGAGAGGAGGGGAGGGGAGGGGAGGGGAGGGGAGAGGAGGGGAGAGGAGGGGAGGGGAGAGGAGAGGAGGGGAGGAGAGAGGAGAGGAGAGGAGGGGAGGGGAGGGGAGGGGAGGAGGGGAGGGGAGGGGAGGAGGGGAGGGGAGGGGAGGGGTGGGGAGGGGAGAGGAGAGGAGAGGAGAGGAGAGGAGAGAGAGAAAGAAAAAAGGTCAAAATTTATCCTTCCTCTAACTTTTGCTCCATGCAGATCCTCAATGAATTGTATAATGTCTGCCAACATTGAGGAGGGAAATTTACTTTCTCAGTCCACTGATTCAAATGTTAATCTTATCTGGGGTCATGCTCACAGACAAACCCAGATACAATGTTTAATCTGGGCACCCAGTAGCCAGCCAAATTGAGACAAAATTATCATACAATGAATGATAACTTCTGATGCAATGTGTAAACTTCCTTCCCTGAAACATAGACTACTTATTTTTCTACTACATTTTAAGGGGAGCAATATTCTTAAAATTCAATGATCCTGAATGTCTCAGGGAAATCATGATTTCTGTGATGACCAGTTCTGACTCTGACAATGTTTACTTTCCATATTGTCTGAGAACAATTTAGAAATACCTCCTAAACTTACAACAGCAGAAATAATACTCCATTTTCTTTAAAGTTTGATTTTGTTTTGTTTTGTTTTTTTCTTAAGCTTCCAACCTTCTAGGAAGACAGCACTTACTAGGTATTGATATTTATTCAACAAAAAATAAAATTGGCATAGAATATTTATCTGAATTAGTTCTACCCTGACTTTTTATTCATGTTACCCAATTCTAATTAATTGACAGTTCCATACATCTTTTGAGTTTTTTAAAGAAATACACAATTTGGTTTAGAAAACTAAAATAATGTTCAGTGTATCATATCTAATAAAGAGGTAATATACAAATTTATCATCACTCCAACACACAACATGGCTGCCCCCATGTGGTCAAAGATGGTCGACCCCATATGAACACAAGATGGCCACCACAAGAGAGTCAGCAGGGGAGGATAGTTGTGGGCTATCAGGCTAGCAGGGGAGGGCAGTTGGGAGTGACCAGATCTGCAGGGGAAGAAACCAGGCCAGCAAGGGAGGGCAACTGATAGTGATCAGACCTGCAGAGGAGGGCAGTTAGAGGTAACCAGGCCGGCAGAGGAGGGCAGTTGGGGGAACCCAGGCCAGCAGGGAAGTGCAATTAGAGTCAACCAAGCCAGCAGGGGAGGACAGTTAGGGGTGGACAGCAGGGGAGGGCAGTTGGGAGAAACCAGGCCTACAGGGGAGGGCAGTTGAGGACAAACAGGCCAGCAAGGGGAGGGAGCAGTTAGGAGTGACCAGGCAAGCAGGGGAGGGCAGTTAGGGGCAATTGAGGCAGCAGGAGAGGGCAGTTAGGGTGACCAGGCTGGCAAGGGAGTCCAGTTAGGGGTGACTGGGCCAGCTGGGGAAGGCAGTTAGGGGCAATCAGGTCAGCAGGGGAGCAGTTAGGTGTCTATCAGGCTGGCAGGCAGAAGTGTTTAGGGGAAATCAGGAAAGCATGCAGGCGAGTGGTTGGGAGCCAGCAGTCCTGGATTGTGAGAGGGTTGTCCAACTTCCCATTTACACTCAATCCCACTGGGATAAGGACTAAACAGGCAGTCAGACATCCCTCCAGGGTCCCAGATTGGAGAGGGTGCAGGACACACACCCCCGTGCATAAATTTTGTGTACAGGGCCTCTAGTACCTTTATAAAATAGCACTGATTTAAATGATTTTCTAACAGTATCTATTATCTCCCTCTGAAATATAGATTAAAAAAATCAAAGCCATTTTAGATATTTTTAAATTTTAGTTTTTAGAAATATGCCAATAAAAGGCAAAATGTTTTTCTTTACATGTATGAAATATGTATGCTTATTATATTGACAGTATAATCTGGGATTAATAGCATCAATATTAAAGCATATAAGATTTGACACAATAATATAATGTGGGGTTTGATATATAGCAAACATGTCAAACTCAAAGGTTAACACAGACCAAATAAACAAGGTTTAAGTTTATGTGGGCTGCAAAAAAACAAAAGCTTCAATTTTCATAGAAATGTAGGTGTATTTTGATAGAGATATGATAAATATAAAGGGCTAAAATAAATGAGTAACTGTTAACATAAAATAATAGAACATTTTAATGAAAATTAATATCTTCTTGAACATTAACTTACCAGACACTGAATAACTGCACAAATTAATGTGTAACACAAATTAACCAAATTTTCTTATTCTCCAAAAGCAAAATATTTCCTGTTACGCACACCAAACAAGTCAGTACAAAACTAATGATGTGGAAATCAGCTGCTAAAATATTCACTGCTAGTATTAGTGGAGAGAAATGGTGTGCCTGTGGGTAAGGCACATAAGGACATTGAATGCAACACAATTATAGTAATCAGTCATTAGTGAACATTGCAGTCTGCTATTAATAATTATGTATAACAGGATATTGTAAAAATTAAGTTACAAAATTTTTATTAAAATGTTTCTTACATACTCTTAAGTTGGCTCTTAAGTTGGCTGGGCCACAAAAACATTTGTTGTGGGCCTCGTCCAGCCTGTGGGCCGTGGGTTTGATATGCCTGATGTAAGTGACTAAAGAGATGTTTCACCTCTTATCTTTAAAAGATAAATATTCTTTAAAATATTTGGACTTACCTACTTAGTTGTCTCAATTTCAAAACTACCGTGTTTCCCTGAAAATAAGACATCCTCCGAAAATAAGACCTACTTACAGGTTTCCTTCTGAGTGAAATATAAGGAATCCCCCCAAAAATAAGGCCCCCCTAGGCTCTGTCTCAGAATGCTATTGCTAAACATGAGAGATCTGGTCCACTGATTCTGAAAGAAATGGAGTCACAAGAAATTCACCAGGAAATTCAGGAATTGGATTGCTATGATGATGTTCCAGAAGATGATGACATGATTGTCATTGAATAAATGAGTAAATTCTTGATACTTTAGGATTCACAGTTTGTCTGGTTTGTGTTGACAACTACCGTACTACCGTACCGTATACAGGTAATAAATTTCCTTTATTTTCATTTAACAATGAATGTCTACCGTATTCTTCTTCATGGAAAAATAAGTCATCCCCTGAAAATAAGACCTAGCGCATCTTTGGGAGCAAAAATTAATATAAGACACTGTCTTATTTTCGGGGAAACAGGGTATGTGGATAAATGTAAATCGACTAAGAAGTCCAGTGTCTAGAATTGTGCTGTAATCATTGCCTTAGTCTTTCTTATTTTTAGGTCTTACAATGTTATGTTAAGTGGCAAATAATGTCAATATTTCTAAACTAGCTGTGGTACATTTGCATAATTGAATACTACACTGCTATAAAAAAAGAAAAGTCAAACCATCAGGCCAGATGCCTTGAACTTATACAGTGATATATGCCAATTATTTTTAAATAACACTGGGAAATGCAAAAATAACAAAGCATAAAAAGAAAAGTGCAGCCTCAGAGTTAAAAGGACAGTCTCTGCTTTGAACACATTACAAATCAATCAGTGGTTATGAAATAAAGAATGAAGGGACCCCTGCAATTTGACTAGTGTATTTTCTTCATCAGTGTAATCCATTCTTTCTGAAATTACTGCATGAGAACCACAAAGGTGGCAATAATAGATAAGAAAAAAAATCTTTATTAGATTGTTACGAATCTGAGCTCTGGAGTCTGACTTTCAATGTTTGTGGTTAAAATTCCCTCTTCTACTTGCAGGCGGAGGAAAGTGCACTGTAAACCAGCATGTTGGGGAGAAATGATGGCTCCTGCTTCTTAGATTGTTAGTCTTAAAATGTTTTCCTCTGATGCTCCAAGAAATCTAAAAATGCAGTCAAAGATAAGAAATTTCAAATATTAATCTTTTACTTTATGTAAGAGGTTTCATGGCTTGAATTAAAAGGATCTTATTTGCAAGCCAAATACTCCATTTCAGAATATCAAATGGTCCAAGCCTACTTTTCACCTTTTTATGGATATATGAACTATCTTTATGTGACTCCTATCACTTAATTCAAGAAGAGAGTTCACCATAGGTAAAGATTTAAATATGTTACTTTCATTATAGCATATACAAAGGTCTGACAAAACTTTGCAAAGGTATTTCTGGTGTCCATCAAACACTGGACATATATATAAAAAAAAACCTGTTTTACTAAGGCCCCAAGAGATTGGGCTTTACCTAAAATAAACCTGTGAACTTTGGTCTTTCCCTAGTTCTCAATTGATTATCAGAAAGAGAAGGGAGTAATGGAGGTTGAAGATTTATACTTTTACTAGAGCCCCGGTGCATGAATATTCATGCACTGGTGGGGGCAGTTCCTCAGTCCAGCCTGCCCCCTCTCACAGTTCAGGAGCCCTCTGGGATGGGAGGCAACCAGAAGATCAGGGAAAGGCGACACCCCATCACACCTCTGCCACTGCCAATGACAGCAGTGCAAGACTCAGCCAGCCCTGGTTACCTGAGCCTCGGGCAGCAGGGCAGCTGCCATCCAAAGCTTCCTGCACCTCAGGAAAGCCTTGGGCAGCTGGGGGGCTGAGGGGTCTGGGGGACTCTAGAGGAAGGCCCCCCAGAGGAGCTGAGGGGACTGGGCACAGTCATCTTGTGGCTGTGGGTGCTGCCATCTTCGAGGGGAGGGGTAGTCAGTTAGCATATTCCCTCCTTATTGGCTGTGGGTGCCACCATATTTGTGATAACATGAGAATCAATTAGCAAATTCCTTCTTTATTAGATACGATGGAATAGAAAACTACATAATAAATACATATGTATATATTGTTACAAAAATGTATACACACTTTGAATATAATTATAAATGCAGTGTTTATTAAAATGCATTTCATTTTAATTTAACAGCTATCAGCTGTGATACATTTTTGGGACACATTGTACATATGTATAACAAACACATAAATAGTCCCTTTTTATCCTTTGCACATGGTCAAGTCTAACTATATTAACAGAGATGAAGTAAGATGGCGTCCTTAGCCTCACAGAACATGTGCTAGTTGCTTCTTCCTTATAGAAACAATATCTAAAACTATATAATCATATTTACCAATGTCACTCCAATAAGTGTAATTAAAACAGGAAAAAATAAAATAATAAATACAAAAATAAATAAATTTTAAAAAGAGAATTTGATAAACAAATCCTTGTCAGTATGATAGGAGGTATGCAGAAACTGCTATCTCTATATACTCTCTTTTTGGATTTAAAATCCCAACTGTACATGAGGAATGTTTAGCTTCTGGTATTTTTTAGATATTTTTCTTTGAACACTTGGGAATGCATTTTTATGGAGTTCGTTCCATAGAAAATATTTTCTGTTAACTACTAACAAAGACTTTCATTCTCTTTCATAGGGCACATTTACTTAGCCTGGAACCTGAAGAAATGGAGGCTAAGAAGGTTAAGTAACTTGCCCAAGATCACACACATAGAAATGATGCACAATTTTAAATCAATAAATCAGTATCTATCATGTTGGTGCCATGAGCCTCTTTTCTATCTCTATCTCTGTCTCTGTCTCTGTTTCTATCTCTATCTTTATCTCTCTCACTATTGCTATCTCTATCATCTGACTACAGGCGCGTGCACACACACCTCGATCTCTGTCATCTGACTATACACATATGTGTGTGTGTGTGCGTGCGCACACACACACACGCACACACACACACACACACTATGTGGAATAGCCCAAAAAATAATGTAGAGCTTTTCTTAATGTAAAATTACAGTGTATTTTGGAAGAACCTATCATTTTGTGTATTTTTTCAAGAAAAACCTAAAATGAAGGATACACAAAATGGTGGCCAAATAGGTAGATATGTCCTGTGCCTTTACCTGGAGTAGATAGAAGGAACAACTAAATGCATAACATCCACCCAGAATTGACAAATGAGACATAGCTGGTGAGACAATCTGCAGCTGGAAAAGGCAGCAGGTGCCTACAGAATGGTAGGATCAGGGATCTGGGCTGGAGATAGAGAGATGTGCCACATCAATTCCGCATCCCTGGGGACTCGTGTAACACCTGACTGTGAAAGGGAGGTCCACAGGGCTACTGGCAGCCAGTGAATCTAGATTTAAGAACATAAATAT
The DNA here is from genome assembly GCF_964339955.1 of Pipistrellus hanaki. Classification (NCBI taxonomy): domain Eukaryota; kingdom Metazoa; phylum Chordata; class Mammalia; order Chiroptera; family Vespertilionidae; genus Pipistrellus; species Pipistrellus hanaki. The sequence continues at coordinate 108,577,442 of NC_140503.1, forward strand.
GAGAGGCTGCACCCAGGAAGGCAGCCTGAAGAGCTTCCCAAGTTCCCTGGTGCTGGGTTGGGCCTGGTGGTGGTGGTGGTGGTGGTGGTGGTGGTGTGTGTGTGTGTATGTGTTAAAACTCACAGTTGTGCAGTTGTTTTGCCTTTGTTTTGTCTTTGCTTTTATTTGCTAAACTCAGTTCATAGGACCTCTCAATTACAAATACTGAGGCTGTGGTGCAGATGGAGGCACAAATTTGTTGAGGCTCTGGAAGGGAGAAGGACAGTGAGAGGAGTTTGCAAATCCATCACTGGGATATTCCAAACCCTCCAAACCTAAGCAGCAATTATTCCCCTGAAGAGACAGCAGAGGGAACAAAGGTTTTGAATAGCCCCAGGGAGCCCTCAGGAACTGGGTTGAGGAGGGGTCATTAGGTCCCAGAAAACAATACAGCACCACCTCCACCTAAAGTCCTGTCAGAAACAGGCTCTTGAGTGATTAAGACTGACAGCAGGCAGACAGGCTAAGAGGGCAGATTGGTCCCATCTGCCTGCAGACAAGGCTGTGAAGACAGACACTAAGGAGCCGTGGATCACTTGGAACTTCAACACAGTGCTGAGTACCTAACAGAAAACTGAGAAGAGGCAGGCAGAACAGGAGAGTGTTTTCTTCCCCCCGACCCCCCATTTTTTTTATTAAAGTATTATATGTGTACATATCTTACCATTGACCTGCACCCCACTCTTATACATGCCCTCACACCCCCAGTATTTTGTGTCCATTATGGTTATAAGCTTTCATACAAGTCCTTCAGTTGATCTTTTATCTCCCCCACCACTCCCTAATCTTCCCACTGTAATTTAACAGTCTGTTTGATGCTTTACTACCTCTGTATATATATTTTTGTTCATCACTTTATAATGTTCTTTATTATCCACAAACTAGAGGCCCATGCACAAAATTCGTGCATGGAAGGGGGTTTCCCTCAGCCCAGCCTGCACCCTCTCCAATCTGGGAACCCTCCATGGATTTCCTACTGCTCATTTAGGCACTTTAGCCACTAGGATCGGGCCTAAACAGGCAGTCAGACATCCCTCTCACAATCCAGGACTGCTGGCTCCCAACTGTTTGCCAGCCTGCCTGCCTGCCTGATTGCCCCTGCTTCTGCCTGCCAGCCTGATCACCCCCTAAATATGTCCTTGCCAGCCTGACCTCTGCCTTACTGCTCCCCTGCTAGCCCTATTGCCCCTAACCCTCCTCCCTTGCTAGCCTGGTTACCCCCAACTGCTCTCCCCCGCAGGCCTGGTTGCACCTGACTATCCTACTCTGCTGGCCTGATTGCCCACAACTGCCCTCTTCTGGCCATCTTATGGTGTCCATCTTGTGTCCACATGAGGGTGGCCATCTTTGACCCCATGGCCAACTTTGATCCCATCTTTGACCCCACTATTTTGTATGTTGGAGTAATGGTTAATTTGATTATTACCTCTTTATTATATAGAATTGGCAAACATCAAAGTTGGCAAACAACAAGGTAATAATCTTAAAAGCTGCCAGAGAGAGACAGAAAGTTACCTATGAGGGATCTCCCATCAACTGATTTCTTAACAGAAACAAATAAGGCCGAAAGGGAATGTAATGAAACATACAAAGTGATACAAAGCAAATGACTAAATCCAAGAATACTATACCCAGCAAGGCTATCATTTAAAATTAAAGGTGAAATCAGGAGCTTCACAAACAAAAAAGGGTTAATGGAGTTTATTATCACCAAGCCAGCAATACTATAAATGCTACATGGACTTCTAAAAGGGAAGAAATAGGAAGGGAAGAAAAAATACAGGCATACTTTTACTGACAAAATAGACCTCAAAGTGAAGGCCACAACAAGAGATAAGGAAGGCCACTTTATAATACTAAAGAAAGCAATTCAACAAAAGGATATAACTCTGGTAAACATATATGCATGCAATACAGGAGCATCCAAATATATAATAAAACTTCTGCAAAATATCAAGGGAGAGAATAATAGCAACACAAACATAGTAGGGGACTAAATACCCCATTGATACCACTGGATAAATAATCTAAACAAAAAATCAGCAAAGAAACATCAACCCTAAATGACTCACTAAATCAGTGATGGACTTAATTGATACTTTCAGAACACTTTACCCCAAAGCTACAGAATATACATTCTTCTCAATACTCAAGAGACATTTTCAAAGATAGGCCACATATTGGGACATAGGCAAAATCTCTTCAAATTCAAGAAGATAGAAATCATATCAAGCATCTTCTCAGATCACAATGGTATAAAATTAGAAATCACTACAATGAAAAAAATCAAGCATTTTAGCCTTAGAGGCTAAATAGCATAGGGTTACCAAAGAGATCAAAGAAGAAATACAAAGCATCCTGGAAACAATTGACAATAAAAACACAATAATCCAAAATGTATGGGACACAATGAATGCAGTCCTGAGAGGGAAGCCCAAAGTTCTACAAGCTTACTGCAAAAAACAAGAAAAAAAAAATGGTATCATATTTTCCGGCATATAAGACAACCCCCTAATTTTACAGTTAAAACATAGGTTTAGGCCTATATTCACTGTATAAGACTACCCCCTACTTCCGAGGCAACACCAGTTCTTTTTTTAAGAGACCACCTCTCTGACTCTGGCCAATCTGAGCAGGCTTTTTACTAGAACACTGTTGTCTTATACACTGGAAAATACGGTAATAAATTATCTAACCCTATAACTTAAAGGATTAGAAAGAGAACAACAAGAAAAGGCCAGAATAAGCAGAAGGAACAAAATAATAAAGATCAGAGCAGAAATAAACAATATAGAGACCAAAAACAGAGCAGAAATAAACAATATAGAGACAAAAGATCAATAAAACCAAGAGTTGGTACTTTGAAAGGATAAACAAGATTGATGAGCCTCTAACCAGGCTCACCTAGAAACAAAGATAGGGGACCTAAATAGACAAAATCAGAAATAAAAGAGGTGAAGTAACAACCAACCCCCAGACATACAAAGGATTTATACTAATAAAAGGGTAATATGCTAATTAGACTGGCCATCTTCTGGACATCCATCTGGACAAAGCCATGGTGGCGGGGGCCGAGGTGGTTAGGGGCAACTAGGCTGGCAGGGGTAAACAGTTATGGATGATCAGACTGGCTGGGGAGCAGTTAGGAGCAATCAGGCCAGCAGGCAGAGGTGGTTAGAGGCTATCAGGCAGGCAGAGGTGATCAGGCAGGTGAGCAGTTAGGCGGCACCAGTCCCGAATTGCGAGAGGGATGTCTGACTGCAGGATCGGGCCTAAAATGGCAGTCTGACATCTCCCAAGAGGTCTCAGATTGAAGATGGTGCAGGCCAGGCTGAGGGACCCTCCCCTCCATGCACAAATTTCATGTACCAGGCCTCTAGATATAAAATAATACTACAGCCCTAGCTGATTTGTCTCAGTGGATAGAGCTTCAGCCTGAAGACTCAAAGGTCCTGGGTTCGATTCCCAGTCAAGGGCACATGCCAGGGTTTCAGGCTTTATCTCCAGTAGGGGGCATGCAGGAGGCAGTCAATCCATGATTCTCTCTCATCATGGATGTTTCTATATGTATCTTCCTCTCCCTTCTCTTTGAAGTCTATAAAAATATATAAAACAAAAAAAAATTTAAAACATTACAAACAACTCTACTATGATAAACTGTACAACCTAGGTGAAATTAATATGTTCCTAGAAAAATACAATCTTCTAAAATTCAATCAAGCCGAAACCGGTTTGGCTCAATGGATAGAGCATCGGCTTGGGGACTGAAGGGTCCCGGGTTTGATTCTGGTCAAGGGCATATCCCCAGTAGGAGGTGTGCAAGAGGCAGCTGATTGATGACTCTCTCTCATCGATGTTTCTAACTCTCTATCTCTCTCCCTTCTTCTCTGTACAAAATCAATAAAATATATTTAATAAATAAATAAATAAATAAAAATAAAACTCAATCAAGAACAATGAAAAACCTGAATAAGGTGATAACTACTAAGGAAATTGAATCAGTAATCAAAACACTTCCAGGAAACAAAATCCCTGGTCAAGAAGGCTTCACAAGGAAGTTTTACTAAACATGAAAAGAATTAAAACCAATCCTCCTGTGACTATTCCAAAAAATTTAAGAGGATTCATCATTACATTGGAAAGATCATACAACATGACCAAGTATGATTTATTCCAGTGATGGAAGGATGATACAATAACTGCAACTCAATAAATATGATACATAACATAAACAAATTGAGAGGCAAAAATCACATAATCATATCAGTTGATGTAAAAAAAAAAAAAAGCATTTGACAAAATCCAACCCCTTTATTGGTAAAAACTCTCAGGAAAGTGGGAATAGAGGGATCATACCTCAATGTAATAAAAGTTTTATATAGCAAACACCAGCCAACATTATATTCACTATGCAAACAGTGAAACCATTTCCCCTAAGAACAGGAACAAGACAGGGATGCCCACTTTCACCACTCCTGTTTGACATAGTACTGGAAGTGCTAGCCATAGGTATCAGACAAGGAGAAGAAATAAAAGGTATCCAAAGTGTAATAGAAGAAGAAGTAAAACATCATTATTTGTAGATGACTTGATATTGTACATAGAAAATCCTAAAGACTCCATCAAAAAACTACTAAACTTAAATTAATTTGGCAATGTAGCAGGATGCAAAATTAACACCCCAAAATCTATGGCTTTTTTATACACCAATAATGAACTCACAGAAAGAGAAACTAAAAGACAATCTCATTTACCATTGTAACAACAACAACAAAAATAAGATACCTTTGAGTAAAGTTTACTAAAGAGGTAAAAGTCCTGTACTTGGCCCTCCCCACCAAAGGGCCAAATGGTCCTCACTACAGAGCTTTAGCCATAGGGCATTCAGCACACCCTGACTGACTTCCAGAACCCTTGGCCCTGCCTACACCTTTCCAGTTACTATTTTTTTAAATTATATTTTTGGTAATAAGGAAAAGTCACTCTGCACAGAACAGATGGTATTCTCTTTGTTCATGCATTTTGTGGCTTCGAGCCTGAGAGCAAAACCAAATCTTTTGCTGGGGCAGATGCCTGGTGAAGTTAGAAACTGAGTCTGTGCTTCCATTTCCCCAGCGAGGCTGGGGGTCCAGGATGTGTCTGCCCTCCAGCAGCGCCCTGATCTGGCCACAGTTGAACAAATAAGCAAAGGCAGAACCAGCAGCGCCTGTCACCTCTCTGGCTGCCCCTTGGAGCCCACCAAGCCCAGCCTGACCAATTCCACAGCCAGGGAGCAGTCCATCTTCAGCACAAGGTCACATGTGTTCCTGGATCCCTGAAGGCAAGCACACACTCACCGTCTCCTACTTCTATGATGCCACCCACCACATCTACAGAAGAATCAGCATTGGAGGTGCCACGGCCATTATCAACAGTGCTGTCACCCCCAACACGACCTTTACCAAAACCTCCCAGAAGTTCGGACAATGGGCAGACAGTCGTGCCAACACTGTCTTCGGCCTTGGCTTTACTTCTGAACAGCATCTAACCCAGTTTGCTGAGAAGTTCCAAGAAATGAAGGAAGCAGCGAGGCTGGTGCGGGGGAAATCTCAGGATGAGGGGGAGCTCATCAGTCCAGCCCTGGGCCTATCCACTCACCAGGTGTCCCCCAGCCCCCTCATCAGCACCAATGGTCCCCCCATTGATGAGAAACTGTTCTGCAACCAGAGCACGGAAGCCCCTGGCCCCTCAGAGTGAGAGCAACTCAAGGAGATGCTGTCAGAGGGCTCCATGGGCGGGGTACATGGGAGGCCGAGTTCTTCGCGCTGCAGGACAGCAAGGACAAGTTGGAGAGCGCCTTGAGAGAGGCCAACGCGGCCTCCGCCCAGTGGAGGCGGCAGCTAGAGGCACAGCATGCAGAGGCTCAGGGGCTGCGGCAGCGGGTGGCCGAACTGGAGGCCCAGGCAGCCACAGAGCCGACCCCAGTCAGTGAGAAAGAGGAACCAGGCCAGGCACTGGAACAGCTGGGGTCCTTAGTGCAAACCAAGGACCAGGTGAGCACTGAGCATGAGATCCACATGCTCAAGGGCCAAGCTGGTGGGCCCCGTGAGGCCCCTGATGCAGTGGATCGGGAGGAGAGGCAACAGAAGGTGCAGGACCTGGAAACCTGCAATGTGGAGTTGAAGCACCAGCTGCGAGTGACAGAGCACAGCCTGGAGGAGGCTCTGGCTGAGCAGGAACGGGCAAGGGCTGAGGTGTGCGGGGCTGCACAGCTGCTGGACGTTAGACTGTTCGAGCTGAGTACTTAGCTGAGAGTACTCCCTGAGCCTGGCCTGGCCACCAGTTCTTGCAGGAGCTGGAGCTTATGGGAGCAGGTTCTACACAAATGACTCCCATTTGGGGCATAGGCTGGCCGCAGGCCACTTGCCCTGGCAGGGACCAGGGCTGACAGCCAATGGAGGGCCTGGCTGCTTACAGCTTAGGGGCTGTTGGGGGCTTTTCATTGTATAAGATTTCTAGACATGCTGGTGCCCAGATTACATTTCTAAGCATGATTGTGTGTGTGTGGTGTGTAGACACTAAATGCTGTCATTGGACCTTAAAAAAAAGTCCTGTACTATTAAAACTACAGGACGTTGAAAAAAGAGGTAGAGGAAGACATAAACAAATGGAAGAATATATTGTGTTCATAGAGTGGTAAAACCAACTTCATTAAAATGTTCATACAACCCAAAACAATCTATAGATACAATGAAATCCCCATTAAAATACTATTGGCATATTTCAAAGATCTAGAACAAACTCTACAAATATTCATTTGTGATTTTAAAAAATAAAAAGACTCCGAATAGCAGTAGCAATCCTGAAAAAGAAGAACAAAGTTGCAGGGATCACAATACCAGATATCAATCAATATTACAAATCCACTGTCCTCAAAACTGTTTAGTACTGGCACAAAACTGACATATAGATCACTGGAATAGATCAGGGAACCCAGAGATGGACCCAAGCCATTATGCTCAATTAATATTTGACAAAGGAGGCAAGACCATACAATGGAGTGAAGAGAGTCTCTTCCATAAATGGCATTGGGAAAATTGGACAGAAACATGCAATAAATGAAACTGGACCACCAACTTACACCATATACAAAAAAATAAGGTTTTTAAATATATATATATATATATATATATATATATATATATATATATATATTATTGATTTTTTTTACAGAGAGGTAGAGAGAGGGATAGAGAGTTAGAAACATCAATGAGAGAGAAACATCAGCTGCCTCCTGCACACCTCACACTGGGGATATGCCCACAACCAAGGTACATGCCCTTGACTGGAATCAAACCAGAGATCCTTCAGTCTGCAAGTCGATGCTCTATCCACTGAGCCAAACCAGTTAGGGCTCTGACAAGGTTTCAATCTCCAAAATTTATAAGAAACTCATACAACATAACAAAAGGAAGATAAACAATCCAATCAAGAAATAGGCAAAGGACCTAAACAGACACTTTTCAAAAAAAGGATATACAGAAAGCCAAGAGATATATGAAAGCATGCTCAAAATCACTAAGCGTCTGAGAGATGCAAATCAAAATGACAATGAGGTATCATCTCACACCTGTCTGAATGGCTGTCAGCAACAAGTCAACAAACAACAAGTGCTTGTGAGGATGTGGAGAAAAAGGAACCCTCATGCACTGCTGGTGAGAATGCAGACTGGTGCAGCCACTGTGGAGAACAGTATGGAGTTTCCTAAAATAATTAAACAAGGAACTTTCATTTAACCCAGTAATCTCACTTCTAGGAATATATCCCAAGAAATCAGAAACATCATTCAGAAAGGATATATGCATTCCTATGTTCATAGCAGTGCAATTTACAACAGCTAAGATTTGGAAACAGCCTTAGTGGCCATCAGCAGATGAGTGCATTAAAAACTGTGGTACATCTACATGAGGGAATATCACGCCACTATATAAAAAAATAGAAGTAACTTTTAGCATTTGCAACAGGATGGATAGAACTGGGGTGCATTATACTAAGCAAAATAAGCCAGTCAGAAAAATAAATATTACATGATGTCACTTATTTGTGGAATATAATGAACATAAACTGATGAACAAAATAGATTCAGAGACATCGAGGCATTGAACAAACATCAAACTCTGGAGGGGTGAAGGATAAGAGATCAACCAAAGGACTTGTATGCATACATATAGGCATAACTCATTGACATAAACAGTAGGGCAGTGCTGGGGGGATATGAGTGGCTGGGAAGAGGTCAATGGGGGAAAAAGAAGACATGCTATACTTTAACCAATAAAGACCTTTTCAAAAAAATAAAAAAGATAAAGCAAAGAACACCCTAAATTTTTATCCTATATAATAAAGAGGTAATATGCAAATTGATCATCACTCTAACACACAAGATGGCTGCACCAATGTGGTCAAAGATGGCTTCCCCCATGTGGACCTAAGATGGCCAGCAGGGGAGGGCAATTGGGGGTATCTGCAGGGGAGGGCAGTTGGGGGAGATCAGGCCTGCAGGGGAGGGAAGTAAGGGGCAAACAGGCTGGCAGGGGAGTGGTTAGGTAGTGATCAGGCTGGCAGGCAGAAGCAGTTAGGGGCACTCAGGCAAGCAGGCAGGCAAGAGGTTGGGAGCCAGCAGTCCTGGATTGTGAGAGGGATGTCCAACGGGCAGTTGGACATCCCTCAAAGGTTCCCAAATTGGAGAGGGTGAAGGCTGGGCTGAGGGACACACACACACACACCCCACTTCCATGCACGAATTTTGTGCAATGGGCTTCTAGTATTACTTACAAAATGGCGACCTGAGTTTCCAGCTTAGATGACATGGCCTTTCTCTATCAGAAACCCAGTAATTCATAAGGAGTTCTGAACTCCTTAGGAAGCAATGTAAGATTCAGGTTTTTTCACAAAGCTGTGCCAACATGGAGCTACTTAATTTTGATTCAGGCTAGGGAAAATAAAAATGAAGCACTTGTTTTAGTCTTGTTGCCTGTTACTCTGAAAATTCAGCTGTGAATTACTAAGTATCTAACAAGGCTTAGGGAAAGAAAATATCCATTAGTATTGAATTGACTGCTATTGGCTTACTTATAGAAAGTAGAAAATATGCTTATTTTCTTTCTTTATGGATACCACTGTCTCCTTAATCACTGTGTGATATAACTCAACAACGTCATGCCTAATGTTTTTATTTTCGCCAGATAAATAAACTCTAGTACAGTATATTAATCCAATCTCCAGACTTATTTCTTTTTATCTAAACAATGCCATAGTCATTACATTTGGTGGTTTAATTATATGACATAGCTATAAAAGACTAAGTAAAAAATCAAAATACTTAAAAGGTATTATTAAATTATTATTCTAGAATTTCCAATCTATTTCTAGTCTGTTTTGAGAAGGATGTGCTTATGAAAAAGATAATGGAATCATTTTTGAAGTATTAACTCTAAGTTAACATTTTAGACTTCCAGTGGAGATGTTAAATGGACAACTAGAAGCTGTTCATTAAAAAATATAATTGAATTATATTAGTTTCAGGTGTACAATGTGATTTTATATTTTGAAATTATCACCATAATAAGTGTATTTAACATCCATTACTACACAGGTACAATTTTGTTTTTTTCTTGTGATGAGAACTTTTAAGATCTCATACTCTCTTAGGAACTTTCAAACACACAATATAGTATTACTAGTGCCCTGGTGCACAAAATTCATACATTGGGAGTGGGCCTAAGCTGCAGTCTGGCCTCTCTCTGTGGGAGGTGACAGGCTGATCAGCACTGCCCCGATCACCCTCTCACTGCTGCTGCCTCTGGCCTCCCTCTGTGGGAAGTGACCCTGCAATCATGAGAAGATGATGCCCCCATCACACCTCTGCTGCTGCCACTGCCAGCTGCAAGGCTGCCTGAGCTTCGCCCAGCCCTCATTGCCTGAGCCTCAGGCCCTCACAGTGGTAGTGGCCATCAACAGCTTGCTGGAGCCCTGGACCTGTCCTGGGCAAGCAGTAGCAGCCATCAGCCCCAAGTTTCCCTGTGCTTAATCAGTTGGATGCTCTCATCCAGTGATGGGCAGACCATGTCTTACAGGGCTCTCCTGGCTGCAGGGGAGGGTACACATCTTTCTCCAGCCCAGGGTCACTGTGTTTGGCTGCTAAGGAAATTCCCTACATTGGTTGCCTGGACACCTGGAGGCCTCCACTTATTTCTGACCCTGACATGAGGGGTGTTGAGGGATGATGGAGGTGGCCTGGGAGTTTGAGGAGCCAAAGAAAGAAGCTGTCTTTCTCAGAACCCCTGACCCATGCTGAAGGCCAAGGTGGGGCATAGCCAGGCCAGGAACTCTTAGCTGTGGAGCTTGGCCTTTCCCTCACTTGCCTTTGCTGCTGGTGCAGAGGTTTCCTGGCAGAGTGGCTCTGCTGCCACTTGGCAGAAGGAACCTGTGGTCTTCTGGGCAAGCGGAAGTCGCTGTCAGGAGCGCTCACAGCCACTGTCACCATGTGGGGAATACAGGCTTACAGGACTCTCTTTCACAGCCTGCGTAGAAAGAGTTCCAATTCAGGGTTCAGGTTCTGGAGAAGGGCCGCACACAAATGAAAAGAGACTTGAAGAAATTCAACTTGGTGATATGGGGGCCAGGCGGTAGTCCAACTCTAGTGGGAGAACTACTCCTGCTCTGGCCCTGCCATTCCCTTTTATTGAGGCTTTGGGGAAAACATCTTAGGCAACATAAACAGAAATTTACATGTAGCTGTTAGGCAGAAAATAACAAACTTTCATGGGACAAGCAAGGTAGGTTCTGCTTCAACTAAAGGTTTAGAGCAATTAAGGTTGTTGACCAGCCTTCCTGGCTTTCTGTCAACTAAAGGTTTAGAGCAATTAAGGTTGTTGCTCTAAACCTTTAGTTGACAGAAAGCCAGGAAGGCTGGTCAACAACCTTAATTGCTCTAAACCTTTAGTTGAAGCAGAACCTACCTTGCTTGTCCCATGAAATATCTCAACTAAAGGTTTAGAGCAATTAAGGTTGTTGACCAGCCTTCCTGGCTTTCTGTCAACATCTCTTTTTTAGTGAAACTGACTTATTTTCCAGCATCTCCCCCCGTTTTCTTTCCTTAAAAATTTTTCATATGCAGACTAGAAATGAACAAAAATGAAACAAGCAACAATGGCTATGCCGAGAGTCAAATGAAATCAGTCTGCAGTATGTTTCTTTCTGGGCCAACAGTTTTTGAATCCCAGATTCAATGTCCAATAGTTTTTTTAGTCCAAATTTTAATGTCCAACAGTTCTGAGTCCAAAATTTTAATGTCCAACAGTTATGAGTCCATATCAGCAATGGTATCTGGATGGTGGACAAATGGTGGCAATGCAGGTCTGAACTCTGGTTTGGTCCTGGGCAACCTGCAGCAATGCACATCTGCTGACTGCTAGTATGGCAAGGCGTGGTCAGCATCTTCCATCTCTGAATTGTCTCTCCTCTTGTCTTTATGGCTGGCGTATTCCTGTCAATTCCTCTCTGTTGTAGGAATCCATATGGTCTTGGAGTTGTTTTCTGAAAATATACAAACATATTCTCAACCAAAAGTTAATAATGGAATCTTTTCCATAAATTTTACTTGGGATCCTTTTAATTTTTTGCCCAAACGATTTTTTTTTTGGCTTATTCTGACATCATGTGTATTTTTCGTCCTGCTGTTAGTATTTACAAATAAAAATTAGTTTTTTGTGGGTTTTTTTTAAAGAAAAAAATTTCTGAATATGTTTTCTTACATAATATGTTTCCACTATCCCCCCTTTTTTGATTTAATTATTAGGAGGCTTTTTGAAAATTTTTATAATGCTGTCTTCAAATTTTAATTTTTTGCACAAAAATATTACTGCTTTTAGATTCATTACATGTTAAGCAATTTTACCTTGAAATGAACTACCAATAGAAATTTTAGTTAATACTTTAGAAACAACTTCTTGTATAATGAAATTTTCTTGAATATTTACTTATTTCAATTAGCCAATTTAAATTAATCTGAAAACTTGACTACTATTTTACTGTAAAACTTAATATTCTAACAATAATTTTAGTTTACCCTATAAATATTAATGCAAAGGATTATTTGCATCCTTGAGAAGGCTCTAAACATTCTTGGTATTAGACTAGATTTAGATATAGGGTAGCTGTTGTCGGCTAAGTCTCTGTTGACTAGGTCCTGATCTGAGCTCAAGTTTCCATTTGTTGCCTGGGTCCCGATCTGAGCTGGGCATGGGAAGCTCGAAGCAGCCATGGGGCAGGAGACCTCCCTCAGAAGGGGTGAGTGTTCAAGCCCCTGCAATGTTGCAGGGGGGTGAAGATCTGTGCTTCACCTCTGTTGACCTCCAAGTTCTCTCCTGATGGCCCCCTGCGATTGTCCCTGTCTTAGCTTGTTCCTCCCTTGAGGAATCTTACCCATCATTGGCTAACCAGCCATCCTCCGGGGCCAAGCAGGGTGATGTGAGGTTCAGTTCTGTCTCCTTGGTAACTTATGCCCCTATGGCCTTCATGCTCAGTACCTGCCTTGGGATCCTCTCACCTGCTGGCGGGGCCCTGGCATTGATATCTTGGGGAACCCAGGTTTCTTCTCTAGGGAGGGTCCAGCTTACTTCATTTGGCAAGAGACAGATACATGGTACCAGCCACCACAAGGCTTCAACCTCAGCATAATTTGAAAACTCAGGCAACAGCTGTGAATAATCAGATTGTGAGAAGTTGGTCCCTCTTTGGCAAAAGAGCAAGAAGGGCCAATATAGAATGCTCAAGTGCCTTCCCAGGGGGCCTTCCACACAGTGGAAGCGATTAAATCCTTTTATATGCTTTTAAATTGTTGCCAAATATTCAAAGAATTAGTTTGTAAGTTTGTTTGGTATATGCTGGTAAAAAATATCAAAATTACAATGACATTGTAGAATAATATCATATAAGGATATTTTTTACTCAAGGCCATAGAAATTCAATTTTAAACTGGCTATCAATTTCTTTTTGAATAAATAACATCTTGGTTATATTTTCTGCACCTCTTCCAAGATAAATTAGTGATAGTCCCCTACTTCTTTGCCCCATCCATTTTCTTGTCGCCTTTTTAGGGATTGTAAATATAGGCGTATTCCAAGGACTATTGGAAGGTTCTATGTGGCCAGCCTCTATTTGCTCTTGTATTAATTCATGAATATGACTTAATTTCTCCTTGGTTAATGGCCACTGATCCACCCATACAGGTTTATCATCTTTCCATTGGATAGGATCAGCATGAGGATTAGGAGACTGAGCAGTGACCGCTCCTAAAAAGGTTGATATCCTATCTGAGTTGTTAACTGCTTTCCTTTGCCGGCAACGATACTTGCCTGCAAACCTCCTAAAATATTTAAAGTATATTTATTAATTTTTATTTGCTAAGGCTTTCCATGCAATTTCAAGTATTGATATATTAGATCTGTTTTAAAAAGATTTCCTTTAAGAAGAGAGAACAAATTTCTTGTATTACTCCGGGCCCTTGGAGCTTTCCAAGAATCATCTCTGTAAGGCCTTGAAATTTTAACATGGAAAAAACTATCAAACAAATATCTAAATCCATATATGATTTAAATATTATAATACCTTTTATTATTATCTTAATATATCAATTAGATTTAGACTAGTTTTTGCATAGAAAATTTTTGGTTGAGATCACAGAATTAATCCTATTTTTTAATTAGACCAATAATAAGCAACTTATTTTGAATTCCTAATCATTAAAGAAAACACATTTTAACTATATAATTTATCCCCATTTAATTTGCACTTTGAACTTTTAAAGCTGGCAAGTCAAATATATTTTGCATGTCCTAGATTAATAACACTTTACATTTCTAAGAAAAATACAAGACATACTCAATTAAGAGCTTCCATTCTGTCCTCTAGATTTTTTATGAGGCAAATTTAAACTTTACATTTTTATTTATATAATTAAGCCAGCTTCCAAAAAACAATTGCCACATGATTCTGGAGGAAGTTTGTGGCCATTCAAATGCAAGATACCACATTCCTTAGCTTACTTTGGGGGAAGTTTTAGCAAAAGATCTGGCCTCACATTTTTTCATGCTTAAAAGATAAAAACAGGTCTTAAATTTTTTCTTTCTTTTTTGCTTTCTGAAGTAATAACTAGCACCCAATTTGGCCAAGATCAGCATTTCCCTGCGAATTCTTTTATAATTTCTAAAGAAAACTTTAAGTAATCTCATTGCAAGAGAGCAGATAGCCTTGTCCTCTCCTGCCACCTTTGAATCTCCATACCAGAGGGAGTTTCAGCTGGGGAGTCTCATTTCTTATTACAGATTTTAAATTCCATATACAAACTAAATTTTAACAATAAACCACATTCTTTAGACATACAAACAAAAATTTTATAATAAAATTTACTTTATATTTATAACCTAATTCTTCCCCATTAGCCTGACTGAAAAAAGACTTTTTCACCCTATTTACAGTTCGAGACTCTGCAGCTGGCCATGGGCTTTGAGTGCAGTGAATTTCCCTCACCTTTTTCCAGTGAATCTTCCACACCTTTTCTTGGTATAATTTTCTTTCTTCCTTCGCTTTTAGGTGAAAAATACCTTCTCCTCCAGAAGCCCCGTGTTGAAGGTGCCAGATATAGGACTCTCTTTCATGGCCCGCATAGAAAGAGTTCCAGTTCAGGGTTCAGGTTCTCTTTTTAGGTTCAAATGAAAAGAGACTTGAAGAAATTCAATTTTGTGATATGGGGGGCCAGACAGGAGTCCAACTCTAGTGGGAGAACTACTACCTGCTCTGGCCCTGCCATTCCCTTTTATTGAGGCTTTGGGGAAAACATCTTAGGCAACATAGACAGAAATTTACATGTAGCTGTTAGGCAGGAAATAACAGAAACTTTCATGGGACAAACAAGGTAGATTCTGCTTCAGCTAACAATATCTCAACTAAAGGTTTAGAGCAATTAAGGTTGTTGACCAGCCTTCCTGGCTTCCTGTCAACATCTTTTTTTTAGTGAAACTGACTTGTTTTCCAGCACAGGTTGTCCTCCGCCAGGCCTCACCTTTCCTATCCCCATTCCCAATGCTACAAGTCTCTGCCCACCTGCCCCTGCTGAGCATGCAGCCTGCTGCTCCTCATTATGTGATGGTATCCTGACCAATTTGCATATTACCCTATTATTAGATAGATTAGCTTTGAATTCATGTGCTAGTGGGTCCCTCAGCCTGGCCTGCAGGATTGGGCAGAAACTAGCTCTCCAACATCCCCTCAGGGGTCTCGGATTGTGAGAGGGTGCAAGCCAGGCCAAAGGACCTCGAACAGACTATCAAACTCAGAAGGAAGACAGGTGCACAATAGCCTATTGGTTGGAGCATCTGTCCTCTGGTGGTCAGTGCATATCCTAGCAAGCAGTTAAGCTGCTTTAGAATATCATTAGCATATTACTTTTTGATTGGTTGACCAGACACTTAGCATATTAGGCTTTTATTATATAGGACTAGAGGCCCAATGTACGAAATTTGTGCAAGGGGTTCAAGCCCCACCACGGCTGCACTGCCTCTGCCTCAGACCCCTCCTGCTGTGGCTTCATCTGGAAGGTCATCTAAAAGGATGTCCAGTCCAATTAGTATATTATGATTTCATTATTATAGTCACTCTGCTGTATATCAAATCCCCATGCCTTATTTAACTGGAAGTTTGTACCTTTTGACTCCCTTCACCCATTTTGCCCATGCCTTATATCCTTTTCTGGCAACCACCAATTAATATTTGAGCTTTTATTGGGGGGAAGGAGAGTTTTAGGGGATAAATTCTTCTTGTAAGTGAGATCATATAGCATTTGTCTTTCTCTGACTATTTCACTTAGTATAATGACAACAAGATTCATCAATATTGTCCCAAATGGCAAGATTTTCTTTTCACTTATGGCTGATAGAAACTGTTTACTTAAATGAAAAATTAATTAATCCCTCTGCTAAGAGGGCATTCAGCATGCTCCTGATTTATATGTTACTAGAGGCCCAGAGCACAATTTAATCGTGCACGTGTAGAGTCCCCTAGGACTAGCCTGCTCACTGTCCCTCTCCCCTGCCTTCCCAACCACCAAGGAAGCTCTCAGTCTTTTGACCCATGTTCTGAAGCCCGAACTTCGCAACAGGGTGAAGATGGGGAGAGCCACCTGACACTCACCAGGAAAGTGAAGTCCGAGGCTGAGTGTGACCTGCCCGGGGTCTTCCAGAACAAGTTTTCCCTGAGTTCAGCCTGCACTTCATGACCCTCAAGTCTGAGAAAGGTAGGGACTCAGAAGCCTCTTTATATTTTTTTCAGAGCGCCCTTTAAAATCTGGAATCTCTTGAGTCTCCCTCTCCTTGAAACCTGAAGGATGTAGCACTGGCATATCCTTACCAATGTGACCAGCTCAACTTGCAGCTCTGCTCTGAGTTCTCTCCCATGGGGCCTGTCCTATTCCCTCTGCACCAAGTGCTCAGGTCCCGCCCCTCCCTGACATCAAGGGCCTATTCTGTCTTGTCATTGGCTGACTCCTGGTGATGCATTGTGATGGCATTAGGGCATTATGACATGATGGCATGAGGACCACCAAGGCTTTTATTTATAGGACTAGATTCCCAGTGCACAAATTTATGCATGGGTGGGGTCCAGCCAGCCCATCCTTAATCAGAACGATCAGGGCCAGGCTGGCTAGGGGGAGGGACTGTGGGCAGTGGGCTGGCCTGCCCTGACCCTGAATGGGGTAGGTGGGCCAATCAGGGCTCAGTGACCAAGTAGTGGCTTTAGGCCAATCGAGGGTCAGTGGCCAAGGGAGGGGTCGTGCGAGGTTGGCCAGCTAGCCCCAACTTCAATTGGTGGGAAGAAACTATCTAGGGTGGGGCTGGGCAGGAATAGGGGTTTCAGGAGGTTGGATTGCCTGCCCTGACCCCTACTGGGATGAGGGGCCTCAAGAGGTTGGCTGGCAGATCCCACCCCCTGATTGGGCCAGTTTGCTGGCCACAGTGGGCATCATAGCAACTGGTCATTCTGGTTGTTACAGCATTCTGGTCACTGGTTTTTATATATATAGATGTACTTATAACTAAGATAAATTTTTTTCTTTTCTAAAAATATAACGAAGACTTAGACTTTCAGAAAATCACAGATGTTAGTTTAAATATTATTTTTGGCCAAGATTTTATCAAGTATGGCAACTAATGAGAAAAACAGAGTTTTTAAGTTATTATGATATTGTATAGGATAGAGGAATTATTTCTGATATCTAGGTGTCTAAAAAGATTTCCTTTTAACCAATATGATTTACAAGGACAAAATTAAGAGAAAATGCAATATAGTTACATATTTCATATACATTGCTACACTGAACAGAGCAAGTAGATTAATCTATTGATTCTAGAATTTAATAATCTCAGTTTATAACATTAACATAATTAGTTTTATGACATAAAATAGGTCTTTTTTTCTTTTGTTGACAGTTGTTTAAAAAATAAAGGAGAGCTGAGAACTGTTACAAATATAATATAAAGTATATAATATCCTGCTTCAAACGTATACAGGTTTGTAGCTCATAGAAGAAGACTTATCTGTAGATCTGCACTAAAAATAATTTCCATAAATGGTCTAGATACCAAAGTTCAAGTAGCATCATCTTGGAAGACAGTGTAGTTTGAGAAGAAAAGAAGAGACTAAGTCAGAGGACCTCCCATTTCTCTGTTCATTGTGTTAGGAAAGTAACTATGCCAATTATGCTTTTTGGGCTGTTTGTGGGCTGGCTTTCTGATGACAGAGCAAACAGAGGCTTTTGCAAGAGGGCAGTAGGGGAGAGCAGCATAGGCATTCCCTTCCTATTGCCAGCCCATGTGTTTGACAGTAGTTACAACCCTTCAGGGCTATATTTCCTACCAGACAACCACTCCCCATGACTTCCACTCTCACTGAACTCTGATAACCCTATTTTCTCTCTTTACTTTTTCAGCTCTTGGCATGCTAATATCTCAGCATCCTCTGACTTGCCCATACTTGTATTAAGTCCTTTCCATAGTCTCCTCACAAAGCCTCTGAAGTTAATTCTATTTGTTACTGAAACAGAGGTTTACAAATCAATCTTTTCTTCTCTTTACAGTCATTGATGAGTAAGATGACCCAAAGGTGTCCTCACATTCAACAGACCATTGGTACCACACAGAGATTAGATCTCCACACAGGCTCATCAGTTTCTGCCATTGCTGCCACTGCCAATATTAATGGTGACAGCTGAATCAAAGTTGCAGAAACAAGAACACTACTGCTATAATTAATTCTGGGAATTTTAATCATTTGTTGTTCATCTGGGGTGAATATGAGCATTTTCCTTTTATGTCATGCTTAACTGGACACTGAAGAAAGGATTGGGCTAGGGAAAGAAATTATTTCAGCAGGTTTATTGAGTAAAGCAGTTTTACAGCTTACCTACTCCTATTGATGCTGCATTATTACAGCAGTTGAGTCATCAAAGAATGCTTGAGTCATAGGTCCCCTTATGATATAGTGTCTTGATTATTAAAATACAATTAACTCTGGAAGGAGAAAAGAAAGAACAATACTCTGTCTTTTAGTAACTCTCCTACAGATAGGAGGCAAAAAGTAATATGTGATTTAAAAAAAGAAATACTAGTATATACTTGGTCTTCATCATGTTCCCTCAGAGAGCTCCTAAAACCCTTGAAATTTCCTAAGTGATGGGATCAATAAAGGTATCCTTTACTTTTCATAATAAGTCCATTACTCCTGAGTTTATATTGAGTGATTTTAGAAAAAACCCTTAGGTTGGTGCTGGTTGTCAGGGGAACCAACTGTGATTAGAGGAATGAAACTTTCAGTCCCAGCCCTTGAACTTGGAGGAAGAGAGAGGCGGGATGTTGAATCAATTCCCAAATGGCCAGTGATTTAAACAACCATGGCTATGTAATGAATCCTCCATAAAACCCTCAAAGGATGGGGTTCAGCTTCCAGCTTGGTAAACATGTGGTGATACAAGGAGAGAGGGGCACCTGGAAAAAGTATGGAAGCTCATGCCCCTTCCCACATACCTTGGCCTATGCATTGTTCCTATCTGGGTTCTTCTTGAATATATATTATCAAGGTATGATTGACATATACAATGCTATATATTTAAAGTGTACCTGATGATTTGATACTCATATCCTTTATGAAATGATTACTGTAAGAGAGTGAGAATGTTGGAGCATGCTTCCAGACTATAGACTTATCAGTGCTGACACCAGTCCAGGCCTTCAGATATGGTCTCATGGCCCTTTCCCAGCACATAAGCCTTCTTTCAAGGGCAGAGCAGGACTGATTCCGTTTTGTACTGTGTAACTGTCTTTTATAGCTATGTCTCCGACATAACCCCTTTCAGAGAAAGACCACAATATGTATCAATTACCTAACCCACCCTTAAATCAGCCAATAGAAATACAGAGGGAAGTAACCCAGCATAACCGGACCCTGGCCCTCACCCCACCAATGAGAGCCAGCCAACTCAGTGGTCCGAGCATCACCCCACCACCCAACCCTAAACCCTATAAAAAGGACCACACTTTCAGAGCTCGGGGCTCTCTGCATTCTGCCGCTGCGTCGCTGCGTCGGTAGAGGCAGGGAGACCAGGCTAGAGTTTGAATAAAGGCTCTTCTGTTTTTTGCATCAGACTTGGCTCCCTGGTGGTCCTTGGGGATCTTGAAATCTGGGCATAACAATTACCACCAGCAGGTTCACTCTCATACCTATCACCTTACCTAATTACCTATTTTGTGTGTGTGTGTGTGTGTGTGTGTGTGTGTGTGTGTGTGTGTGTGTGTGTTAAGAATGCCTAAGATCTATTCTCTTAGTAAATTTCAAGTGTACAAGACAACAAGACAGTATTATAATCTATAGCCCCCAGAACTTACTTTTATAACTGGGAACTTGAGTTATATTGTTTTAAAATAAATCAGTAATATAGTAAGTAAAATGTTTTCTTGAGTTTTGTGAGCTTCTTTAGCAAATTAATTAAATTCAAGGAGGAGGTTGAGCAAATTAATTAAATTCAAGGAGGGGGTTGTGGGAATTTTTGATTTACATATTATAGATCAGAAGCAACCTGCACTTGTAACTCGTGTCTGAGTGTGTGTTGCGGGGGAGAGGGGTGTCTGTATGCACCTGTGTGCATGGGAGCAGGGGTGTTGTGAATGACTGGGCTATTAATCTTTGGAGTCTGTCACTCTCTCCAGGTAGAGAAAGTCAGACTTGAATTACAGGACACCCAACAGCGTGATGTGGGAAATCCTCCTCCCACACATTTAGTGACCAGAAGTGTCAGAAGTAAAGTGAAGTGGTGCTGTTGTAGAGTACTGAGAGTAAACACATGGGAAACATGCGTTTTCCGTTTTATAACAATTATAAACAGACAGGCATGGTTTAGAAGAGAGATAAACCTTGTTGAAAGCTATAGCCGACTCAGATAGAACTGAAGCTCATTAAGATATCAGTTTTTAAGAGGGACTAATTATCTGGTTTTGTAAAAGTAAGCAATGTAATCTTAACTGTAAAGACTAACTGTTAATATGTTTATCTATACCAAGTCATATACAGTGTATTTTATTTAGTATGTAAAAGACTGATTAAATATACACTATGAGATTTTAAAAACCAACCGAAACCGGTTTGGCTCAGTGGATAGAGTGTCGGCCTGTGGACTGAAAGGTCCCAAGTTCGATTCCGGTTCAAGGGTATGTACCTTGGTTGTGGGTGCATCCCCAGTGGGGGGTGTACAGGAGGCAGCTGATCGATGTTTCTCTCTTGTCAATGTTTCTAACTCTCTATCCTTCTCCCTTCCTTTCTGTAAAAAAAATCAATAAACTACATTTAAAAAGAATCATCTCCACGTAGATTGACAATTGCAAACAAGTAATGGTAGTTCTGAAGTTTCAGAGTGAAAAAAACTTATTAGAAGCCTTCCCTAGCCCCACAAGGGCACATTAAATTCCCTTCTATGTGCTATCATAGTACTCAGAGTAACATTTAGCACCTACACTCAGTATATCATCATTTGGAAGACTCATCTGCTATATGGCAGGAATCATCATAGTATTAAATGCTGAATATTTATTATATAACCTCAAGAACAGTAAGACTAAATTAAATATTTTTTTTAAAATTAAGAGGTGGTACCAGAAGTTATTTTTCCACTTGTTTCTTGTGAGGTAATTGGAAAAACTGACTAACAAAATGCCTTTATTCTGGACTCATTAATTTCTTCTTCATAAATGTGTACAACGTTTAAAGAATAAGGGCCAAACTCTTCATCTTGACATACTACATTTTTTCTGATTGGATGCCATCTCATCTGCTACCATTCAGCTCAATACATCCAAGAATTCAATCACACTAAATTCTATAGAGAACTGCTCTTCTCTTCCTTGAAATTGAAAATCTTTCCTTTATATAATATTCCTTTTCATTTTTTTTAAATTTGAATTCCTACCAATCTATCTAAAGCCAGCTCAAATCTCTTGATCTCTGAACTTCTAACCCCAAATAGATTTAGCTTATATTTCCCAAACAGCTTTATATTTGAACTAGAGGCCCGAATTTGTGCACATTGAAAGGAAATTAATTAGAAGAAATATTTTAATATCACTATCCACCCTTTTTCTATAATAGAAGTGTCAACCAAATTTATGATTGACAATGACAGATCGAAGTACACACATGCAATAGGTGTCAGTCAGAGCTTTATATGTATCCCACATGTGTAAGTCAATTTAGCCTTTTATATATAGAATAAAACTTGCTGCCGAAACCGGTTTGGCTCAGTGGTAGAGCATCTGTCTGCGGACTGAAAGGTCCCGGGTTTGATTCCGGTCAAGGGCATGTATTATACATTGGTTGCGGGCACATCCCCGGTAGGGGGTGTGCAAGAGGCAGCTGGTCGATGTTTCTCTCTCATCGACGTTTCTAGCTCTCTATCCCTCTCTCCTCCTCTCTGTAAAAAAATCAATAAAAAATATATTAGAATAAACTTGCTTAATTAGACCTGCTTTCTGATTTAGCTAAACTTTCTCCAGCCCAGTAAAGCACCCCAACTTCTCTTTCAGGTAATTGTCAACAACACAGCAGTAATTACCAACACAAAGCAGATTCTTTTTTTGTAGATCACACAGGAAGAACAAAGGGTAAAATATTTAACTAAAGCAGTGTTTGACTATATTATGCTCAGTGAGAAAACCTGAAGTCATTTTCAAGGTCCAACATTTTACCTCTTTTCAATTAGGTCAAGTTGCTAAACTTTCTAAAACTTTGTTTACTGACTAATCTACCTATTCTAAGACTTCTGTGAGGATCAAATGAGATGAGCATGGGAAAATGCTTCACAGACATTTGGTTAAATGCAAAATGTTTCCACCTGGCTATAAAGCAAGTTATGTTCCTGGGTTGAAGAAGCGCTAAGGAGGCTAGTTTCTAGGAAGAGAAATCTGGGCGCTGCTCTGTGATGTCATTACCCGACACCCACAGCCACCATTTTGGGGTGGGCTGGGCTCTAGGCCACATTTTGTGCAATGGGGTCTTGGCAGCATTGGCTGCAATATGGAGGGGTATTGTTCTGAGTGGTGACAGGGCCTATGTCCCACTTGGGGGAAGCCAAGTGTTGCTTTATGGACACCAGGATTCATTTTTCACATTGGCTATGAGCATAGATTCATAGGAATTTTGCCCAGAGGTATAGTCAATGAGCTTCTTTAAATAAACATACTTTTGTTGATAATGAAATAAATCACAATCTATTTTCTATACAAACTATATTTGTTTTACTTTTTAGGTCATATTAGATGTTGACATCTAATAATGACATTATTAGTTATTTGATATCTAATTGCAGTGTTTGCAGAAAAGTTACCATTTCATTACAATGGGCTTTTTACATTTTTCTGGAATCCATGTACTCACTACAACATTTTGGAAACACTTTTTTTTTTTTTTTTTCAATACATGAAACTACCATAAATAAAAAATGGATGGGGTTAGATGAAAATTTACAATAAGATTGGTATTTGAAACAGTTTCAAGTATGGGAAATGTCTTAATTTAAATCTACTAAAAGTTCTTTTTTTGCTACATTTTATTTGAAACTAGAGGCCCGGTGCACAAAATTTGTGCATGAGGGTGGGTTCCCTCAGCCCAGCCTGTACCCTCTCCAATCTGGGACCCCTCAGAGGATGTCTAACTGCCAGTTTAGGCCCAATCGTGGGAATCAGGCCTAAACCAGCAATAGGACATCCCTCTCATAATCTGGGACTGCTGGCTCCTAACTACTCACCTGCACATTGATCACCCCTAACAGCCTTTGCCTGCTGACCCGATTGTCCATAACTTCCCCTCCTGCTAGCCTGGTTGTCCCCAACTGCCCCTGCCCTGCCAGCCTGATTGCCCCTAACTGCCCCCTTGCCATCTGCACCCCCAACTGCCCCATCTGCCATTTGCATATTGCCCTTGCATATTGTGCCGCTCTGGTCACCTCTCACTGATCCCCTCCGTTGGCCTGGTCACCCCTCACCCCTGCTGGCCTGGTTGCCCCATGCAGCCTCCTGTTTAGTCATTTGGCTGTCCCTCACTTCCCGCTCTCTGCCAACCTGGTCGCCGATGGAGCCTGCTGTTTAGTCATTGTGTGAGGGCATCCTAACCAATTTGCATATTGCCCTTTTATTAGTATAGATACTAGAGGTCCAATGCTAAAAATTCATGCAAGGGACTTGGCCCTCACAGACTTGGCTGCCTCATAGCCCTGTCCTCGTGACCCTGCCACTGGTCATTCTGGAAGGTTATCCGGAAGGTTGTTCTGCCATCTGGTCTAATTAGCATATTAGCTCTTTATTATATAGAATTGTCAATGTTGTATTAAATTGTGCATAAATTAGTCCTGCTTAACTGATTAAGTCTACCAAAGAAACCTGTTTTGTTTGTTTTTTTAATCAAAGTACAATTTGGTAAATGTATTTCTTCATTAAATATTGAACCATATGAAAAATGTTGAAAGAGCTTTCTTCTCAGAAAGTCAAGCTTTTAATTGGATAAAATTATCTATAAATTTTCTTTAAATAAAAGTATCATCAGTTCTCAAGTATTATATAAATACAAAGTCACATAAATACCTATGGTAATTTAAAATCACATATTTTTTCAGGAATACAAAAATAGTATAATTAAAAGGAGGCAAAAATTATTCACCAAATTAATGTTCATAATTTCACTACACTGTATGCTCAAAGAAATTCAACTATTTGAGGAAAAAGTGGAGGTTAATTTTCCTAAAGTTTAATATTTGTGCACTGTAATTTAGAATGTGAATTCAAAATACATTACTAAAGTTACTTCATATATGCAAATTCTTATTGAGTCATATATATGGATATAGATAGATATTTGCAGGGCTGGGGTGGCTCAGTGGTTGCACATTGACCCATGAATTCGGAAGTCACAGTTCAATTCAATTCCCATTCAGGGCATGAGTTGCAGGCTTGATCCCCAGTAGAGGACATGCAAGAAGCAGCCAATCAATGACTGCTTTCTCATCCTTGATGCTTCTATTTCTCTCTCCCTCTCCCTCTCCAAAATTAGTAAAAACACATATTATATAGTTATACTTAGAAAGAAAGAGGACCACAGAGAAGTCAACTGAATTGCACAGTTACTGAAGGGAGAACAGTCCTAAAGTTGAAAGTTAATAGTCCATAGATGATCAGGTTTAGAAACAAAACAAAACAAAACAAAAAAAACCCTAAAATTCCTTCCTCTATTGTTAGCATCTTCCTAGTGTTCATGTTCCTTTATCATATAGCATAAAGATAAACATATATAATTATACTAGAGGTCTGGTGCATGAAATTTGTGCATGAGGAGATGTGTATCCCTAAGCCCAGCCTGCACCATCTCCAATTTGGGACCCCTTGAGGGATGTCCAACTACCCTCTCACAATCCAGGACTGCTTGCTCTCAACTGCTCACCTGCCTGCCTTTCTGATTGCCCCTAACCACTTCTGCCTGCCAGCCTTATCATCCCCTAACCACTCTCCTGCCAGCCTGATTGATGCCTAACTGCTCCCCTTCAGGTCTTGTTACCCCTAACTTCCCTCCCCTGCAGTCCTAGTCCCCCCTCCCCCACCCCAATTGCTATTCCCTGTAGGCCTGGATCCCCCCAACTGCCCTTCTCTACAGGCCCGGCCGCCCCCAACTTCCTTTCTCTGCTCGCCTGGTCACCTCTAAATGCCTTCCTCTGCAGGCTTGATCACCCACAACTGCCCTCCCCTGTAGGCCTGATACCTCCCAACTGCCCTCCCCTTCTGCCATATTGTGGTGGCCATATTGTGTCCACATGGGGTAGCCATCTTGTGTGTTGGAGTGACAGTTAATTTGCATATTACTCTTTTATTAGATAGAATTTTATATCTGTATACCTCTTATTGAAAGTGACATTCTTATCCTATATTTATTATAGTAACTTAAGTCACTCTTTTATACATTTATATAAAATGTATATAAATTTATATAAATGTATGTAATTCCTTTGTTAAAAGCAACATGAGTGTTACTTCTTTGGAAAGGAAGATTTTCCTTTAAGTGAAGATTCTATCTTCTAGATTCCTCATCTGTAAAACAAAGAATTGGTCTAAGCTCTCTTGTTGACATTCTTTGAATTCTACTTCCATGTTGGCCAGGGTGGCTAAGTGGGTGGGGAATTGGATGCAAGAAGGGTAGAGAAGAAATCAGCTATTAAGCTGAGCCTTAAAGAATGAGCAGATTTTTAATAGGAGAAGTTAGAAATCCAGCTGATTCTAGGTGAAAAGGCCAGCAGAAACAAATGTCATTGAGATGGAATAGGAGATAGACATATAAGAATAATTAAATAAGAATTATTCCAGTTAAATCAGAGCCTTGGGAATCTCCTCTCTCTGGCTGTCTTAACAAGCACTTTACGTCAGTGGTCAGCAAACTCATTAGTCAACAGAGCCAAATATCAACAGTACAACAATTGGACTTTCTTTTGAGAGTCAAATTTTAAACTTACTCTAATGCCACTTCTTCAAAATAGACTCACCCAGGTCATGGTATTTTGTGGAAGACCCACACTCACAGGGCCAAGGAGCCGCATGTGGCTCAAGAGCCTCAGTTTGCCAACAATGGCTCTAGGTGAGTCTGATATAGGTGGTGTACAAACCACATTGAGCGATTTTGAGCAGGGTGTGTTGGTAAATAAGTTAATATGGAATTCAATACATCAAGGGATTTAGTATCTCACAATAGCAATAATCTCAAATTCTCTGACACTCTTCCTTTCCTTATTCATGATTTAAGCATTGGCTTATTATGTTAGCCTTGTTATACTAAGTGGTTTATTATTCTTTATGAATAGTGAATTATTCTAATGGTACTTATTATTCTATTCATTATAACTTGATGTGGATTAGGAATGAATAGTGCAAAGGAGATGTTCCAAGAGAAAAATTAGATTTCTATACTTTTATGGTGCTTATTTTCCAGTATCAGTAATTGTACTGGTAGTTTTTATCACTTAACCACCTCTATCTCTGCTTTAAATTGCAGTGAAAGAGATATAGTACATAGATTCTAAAATAAAAATCTTTTTGCAAAGAATCATTCAAATGACTTGATATTTAATTGTTTCACTTTCAAAACTGTCAGAAAACTATGTGCTTTTTATAATTAATCAAATATGGCAAATATAATGCAATGATACTGCAATGGTTATCTTATGCTAAGTACAGATAAGGCTCTGTCTAACTACCATGCACTAAAGAGATTCTAAACTTGAATTCATGCTCATAAGATTTCAGACTATTACAATCTTGCTTCTTCTATGTCTTGCCTTCTAGACCTTTGTCTTTCTTAACCAGTTCCTTGAAAAACATTTATATTATGTTCATGATGTATACATACACACCTGCATGTGTATGTGACTTATTGCTTCTCTGACTAAGCCCTGATTAATATATTTATTCCCATGTTATGATTATATACTATAGAACTTGTATTCAATTATATAATAACTAGAGGCTAAGAGAATGATATCATGTGAGACCCAGTCCTGCCAGACTGCTGCAGGACCCTAGACCCACCATGCTGCCATGGGACCCCAGACCCAGTTTTCTAACTGGGCACCCCTTGGGGGATGTCCGACTGGCCTAAACCGGCAGTCGGACAGCCCTCTCTTAATCTGGGACCACTGGCTCCTAACAACTCACTTGACAGCCTGCCTGATCGCCCCTAACTGCCCTCTCACCCTAAACTGACTCTGCCTGCCTGATCTTGCCCCCAACTGCCCTCACCTGCCAGCCTGATCTCACCCTCAAAGGCCACCCTGTAATGGCCAATTTGATTCTGATTGGCCAGTTTCTATGCCAGTCAGTGTCAAAAGCTCCTCCTCCTATGTAGCCCTTGACTCCTCACAGTTGACCCAAATTTGGTTCTTTTTACTTTTGCAAGGGTGGGTTGTTTATTAAGTGGTTATTACAGGGGTAAGACCACATATTACAGGGGTAAGACCAGGTGTCAGCCCTGGGAATGTGACCTGTCAATGTTGATCACAAATCCTGCAAGGCTGGTCCTGGTGAGCCCCAAGGTCAGAAATGAAACTGAAAGGCCTTGGTCACATGCTGCTTCCAGGTGTCCAGGCTGGGAAGCAGGAAGAAGATGCCCATGATATGTCAGGTCTCCCCATTGGACACCATTGAGATCTGGTAGGACAGCAGCTGAACATCTACCTCTGAAAGGAGCCCAATCATGGCAGGCAGCATGGCAGAGTTGAAGGGCTGAGCCCGGAACAGGAGCAGGGGAATACCCCTGTGGAGAGGCACTTCTGGTCTGAAGTCAGCTCTGTTTAATGTCTGCAGCACAAATGTGGTGCCCTGGACAAAGCCCACATCCTGGTAGGGGGAACCTGCCAGGGCCACGCTCAGAAGGTCTTCCTTGCATCCTTGATTTCCTGGCACAGTGGGGTTATGGGAGGTGGTTACATTGAGGCCGGCCTCCTTCACCAGCAGCTTGGCATTCACCACGTTCACATCTGCATTATTAGAATTGTCTTTGAGGAGGCCAACGATGACTGCAGGGCTCAGGCAGTTCCCGGGATTCTTCAGGGATAAGCCTTGTGTTACCACCTGGATGGTCCTTTTGGGGGACCCTACTCAGGCTCGCATCAGAGTCCCCAGAGCTTCTTCCAGACCAATCCAAGGTTTGGTGTGCAGAGAGAAGGTGCTGGTAAGGGCCTGGGCATTCACAACCTCTGCGAGAGCTCTCCCCTTCACCATGTCCACGAACTGGACAGCAATCTCTTCCCCACAGTAGCTCTAGGCCTCCTTGGTGTTGGCGCCCAGGTGGGGGTAGCTGATGACTTTCTTGTGGTCCACCAAGGTGTCCACCCGAGGAGACTCCTCCATGAACACATCCAGCTCTGCACCTAAGCACTGCCCCAAATGCAGGGCCCAGAGCAGGGCGCCCTCGTCCACAATCCCTCCACAGGCGCAGTTCACCATGTGGATGCCCTTCTTGCACAGGATGAAGGTGCTGTCATTCAACAGGTCTGTCATGAAGGGCAGGAGGGGTGTGCACAGTGATGAAGTCACAGAGGGGCCAGATCTCCTTCAGGGGCAGCTGCTGAATGCTGAAGGAGGCCAAGACTTCTTGTGAGATAATGGGGTTGTACCTTACAGTCTTCATCCTTCAGAATGATTTTCAAGGAACTGCCTAAGAAAGACAAAGGTTTAGAAGGCATCCAGATGGCCACCTCTCTCCCGATCCTCCCCAGGCCAAGAATTTCCAGGGCTTTTCCATTCAACTAGGTTCTTTCAGTCCCATTTGCCATCTTTCATTGAAGTTGTCACCTGGGGAATCTGCCAGGCCAAACACATGATCATCCCACAGGTGGGCTCCACAGCACTAAGACTGTCCCCATTGGGAGTGTTCGTGAGCAGAATGCCCTTCCTTGTGGCGGCCTCCAGGTCCACGTTGTCCACGCTGGTGCTAGCCCTGCCCACCACTCGGAGCTTCTCTGCTGCGTTGATGACATCCGTGATCACCTTGGTGACTGAGTGAACGATAAGGCCTTCACAGTCCTGCAGCTCGGCTATCAGCTCCTCTTTGCTCAGGTTCTGCCTCTCCATCACCTGTAGCCCTCCATCTTGCAGGATCTTCTGCAGCAAGGGTCCAGGCTGTCACTGATGAACACTTTTTGTAGATTTGCAAAGGCCATTGCTGGAGCTGACCTCAGGATCTACCACTCTCCCTGGACAGAAACACCTCTACGCCCTCAAATTTAGTTCTGATTGGCCAGTTTCTATGCCAGTCAGTGTCAAAAGCTCTGCCTCCTAGGCAGCTATTGGTTCCTCACACTTAACCCAGATTTTGTTCTGATTGGTCAGTTTCTATGCCAGTCAGTTTCTCTAAGCCTATCAATGGGGCCTGATCAGAAAGGCAGGGCTGATCAGCAGCTTAGAAGGAGTCCTGGAGATAATTGGAGGTATGGCTATTGGCTAGACTGGGAGCGAAAGAGAGAGGGAATATCTGATCAAAAGCTGCCACAGAGGCAATGGATCAGTCCCTGATTCTCTCTTCAGACCTCTCGCTGGCCCTGATTAGCAGCCCCCCTAAGCAGTCAGTGCTTGGGGTACAAGACCTACAGTGGAATCAGTCAGCCTTCTGCTCTGGTCAGCACTGACTTCTTGTCTGGTCAAGCTTTGGTCATAAGGTGTTACACCCTGGCTCCTTATTGTTGTTGTTTTGTGTGTGTTTTAAATATATATTTTATTGATTTTTTACAGAGAGAAAGAGAGAGGGATAGAGAGTTAGAAACATCAATGAGAGAGAATCATTGATCAGCTGCCTCCTGCACACTCCCCACTGGGGATGTGCCCACAACCAAGGTACATGCCCCTGACTGGAATGGAATCCGGGACCTTTTAGTCCACAGGCTGATGCTCCATTCACTGAGCCAAACCAGTTTCAGCCCTGGCTCTTTATTATATAATAGATATAATTGACTTCCTAGTTTTCATTCAATTTCAAACATTGCTATTGCATATTATCTCCTATGAACTTAAATACTGTGATTGGACACACGGGTATTATTTTATGTCAGGAAGTCTGTGCTACTCAAGCGACCATTATTAGAAACTGGAAGGAGGAAATGGTAGGAAAGGAAATATAGGATCATTATTCTTAAAATTAATATTTAATTTATTGATTATTATCAAGGAAAAAATATATTGCCGATAAATACCACATAGGTAATTTTTCTGGGTTTTAGGCCCAAGCTTATTCATTTTTCTCAATCATAATAAACAATAGTACTTGCTTTCCTCCACCCCTCTTTGTATACAGCCTCCATCCTAATACAACAGAGGTTTTTTATGACACTATTCATTTTCTTCCTTAGGATAGTCTTCCGAGCCCTTCCGGAGCCCTTCTGATGTCTCTATATAATTTGGACTAATTTTATCAAAATCTGTATCATGTCTGTCACCATAGGGTTTTATTTGATTTCTAACTTTAGTCATTCTTAGACCCCCTCACACTCCTCTTTTTGTAATCCTTTCACTTGTTGTTTTGCTAAACTACAAATACCTAATCTTCAATTTAAGGATAATTCAACTTCCCTTTTTTTTTTTTTTTTTTTTACTTTATCACAGTGCAAAAGTGATACACATTCCATAGAAATGGTTCTTCAAATTTTGAATTTTGTTTATTTCCTGGGATAGTGATATGTGGGTAAGGTACTCTCTCATGATGTTGGCATTGGAAGGAGATGCAGCTCCCAGTCAGCCCGAAATTGTGAGGGCAAACAACCCATACTCCATAGTGTACTTTGTTGCCAGCATTTTTTTGGGGGTGTTGTATTAAATAAATTAAGTGAGACAGTCAATACAGGCTT
The DNA here is from genome assembly GCF_964339955.1 of Pipistrellus hanaki. NCBI lineage: Eukaryota > Metazoa > Chordata > Mammalia > Chiroptera > Vespertilionidae > Pipistrellus > Pipistrellus hanaki. The sequence continues at coordinate 108,608,484 of NC_140503.1, forward strand.
TACCAGGTGTTCCAGGTAATAATGCAGATTTTTTTTCAATAGAAGGAATTATACATATGTTGATATATATGCAATTTGGTATGTATGCTATTTTGTTGTATTTACAGCAAGCTTCAAAACTTCCTATGTCAAATTTGCTGAAGGTGTTAACATCATAGATATTTTTACACTTAAAAATTTCAAATTTTGTGTTAAAAAAAAGAACATTTGTGGGAAGTTTTAATTCATTACTTTGTTTTGAAGGAAAATACTGCTGAATACTTCAGGAAGTTTATGGTGAACATGCTCCATCTCAAGATACTTGTGAACGCTGGTCTAAACATTTTAAAAGTGATGATTTTGATGTGAAAGACAAAGAACGTCCAGGTCAACCAAAAAGTTCAAAGACCAACTATTATAAGCATTATTGGATGAAGATGCATGTCAAACTCAAAAACAACTTGCAGAAAGACTAAACGTTGTTCAGCAAATAATTTCCAGTCATTTAAAAGCAATGGGAAAGATTTTAAAGGAAGGAAAATGGGTGCCACATCAATTGAACAAAAGACAAATGGAAAACTGAGAAGTCATCAGTAAAAAGTTGCTTCAACGACATGAAAGAAAGTCTTTTTTTTTGCATCGAATTGTGACTGGCGATTAAAAGTGGATTTATTTTGAGAATTCCAAATGCACAAAATCATGGGTTGATCCAGGTCAACTATCAACAATGACTGCAAGACAAATTGCTTCAGAAAGAAGACAATGCTCTACGTTTGGTGGGATCAGGAAGGGGTGGTGTATTATGAGTTCTAAAACCAGGTGAAACCATTAATACTGATTGCTACCAACAACAAATAATCAATTTGAACCACACTTGAAAAGACCAGAATGAGCTAGAAGACACAGTAAAATGATTTTGCTTCATGATGACTCACCACCACACAGTTCAAAACCAGTTAAAAACACATTAAAAGATCTTGCCTGGGTAATATTAACCCACCCCTTATTCACCAGACCTTGCTCCTTCAGATTACCACTTGTTCTGATTGATGGCACACGTACTTTCTGAGCAGCACTTTAGAACATACAAAGAAGTGGAAAATTGGATCTCTGAATGGTTTGCCTCAAAACAAGAAAAGTTATACTGGGATGGTATCCACAAATTACCTGAAAGATGGGGAAAATGTGTAGCTAGTGATGGACATTACTTTGAATAAAGCACTTTTGATGTTTCTATTGAAATAATTGTTTTTTTATTAAAAAATATACATTATTAACTGATACACCTGGTATGTTAGATGACTTTGCTCACTGAAGGCTAATGTAAGTGCACTGAGCACATTTAAGGTGGGCTAGGCTAAGGTATGATGCTCAGTAGGCTAGGTGGATTATATGCACTTTTTTACTTAGGATATTTTCAATTTACAATAGGCTTATTGTAAGTCAAGGGGCATCTGAAATAATTATCTTTTCCCAAAGATATTCTGAATCTCTGTGTGTTAAAAAAAAAAGTCTGTATTTTTCATTGTCACCACATGTAATTGGCCATTTGGCTAAATATATTAAAGTTTTATTTAAATAATTTTGATTCAATATTAAAATAATTAATTTAAATTCTTTTAAAACCTGATGTGATTTTCACCATTTTTGCCTTTGAAGACCATTTCATCTTTCTCTTTAGAAGTTTTGCATTCACAGTAAAAATCTATGAGAATTTCATTTGCTCCTTATCCTTACTAAAACATAGCATTGTTATCATAAAAAGACATTTTAATGGGTCAGTAATGACATATCATTTTGCTTTTGTTTACCTAGTTACTAAGGATTTGGAGCTTCTTTTTTCTATGTATCTTTGCCATGTATGTAAATTCTTTGGTAAAACATCTATTCAGATCTTCTGCCCTTCTAAAAATCAGGTTGGCTGTTGGGTTCTTGTTATTGAGTTGTTATCATTCTTCATATATCTCAGATACTATCAGATACTATAATAATCATCTCAAAATTAACTGGCTCATAATTGAACTCTTGATTATCTACTTTTTTATTTTTTACCAAACATGTTCAACTTCTAATTATTTTTATCTCACTCAGTAAATAATCTAATTAACTACAAACTAAACATTTGTGTTCTTAATATTTTTCTTATCTAACATCTAATTGTTCTCCAATAATTTTAATGGAAATAATCTTTTTTTTCATCACTGAACCCAACCTAGACCAAGCCCAAATAATTTTTAAATTGTCATACTGCAATTGTCTTCAAACTAGTGTTTCTTCTTCATCTTTCCTCTCTACAGAAACCACTTTTTTTTTTTTTTAAGTTACATAGTGTTCTTGCTATAACACCTCTGGAAAGAGTGCTTACGGTACTTAAATTAGAATAAACCCCAAATCAATACCATCACCTAAATAATCATTCCTAGAATTGTACATATACCAGTGCTAATTCAAACTGTATGATGCATACAAATCACTGGGAAAGCTTGTTAACCATAGATTCCTGGGAACAGCCCCAGATTCTAATTCAGTAGGTCTTTAGTGGGTACCAACAAGAAGCTCTCAAACAACTCTTATACCAACACTCCTGCACCATACACCTGTATCTACATAACATGTCTTTTCAAACTCTCTAGACCAGTGATTCCCAAAGTGGTCTATATCGACCCCCAGGGGTCTATGACAACCTGCAAGGGGTCTACGTCAGCGAAAAAAAAATTTGGGGGTCCATGAAATGAAAATGGGGGTCCATGATAGTGGATCTCAACATACACTGATAGTACCTATTTACTTACATCATATTATCTTATAATATAAAAACATATAAATTATTTATAAAAGTACTTATGAAGTAAAAAATTTATTATATATGTTTATAAAATTGTGTAAGTTGTAGGATAAAAACGTGCACATAATGATATACCAGTATCATCTTGTTACAAGCATACACGCAGTAAACATTCTTGCCAATTTTTGTCTCAAAGCTTCGCGAACTTGCACCGACTTGTTCAATTCGTCACTCTATAAATATGAATGTGAGAAAAATACGTTCATTCGTTTTCTGAATCTTGAATAGGAAAGTGCTGAGAAAATGTTTTAAAAAATATAAACTTGTAGTTTATCATACAAATTATAGTGAATCAGTGTTATTTTGTTTGAGAATGCCGGAGAAAAGTAGGTACATTATTTTTTATTAAATTTTAACACTAAACTTCACTACAGTTAGAAATTTACAAAAAAATCAATATCAGGTAAGTAGGGGGTCTACCCAAAACCGAAAAACATGGCAAGGGGTCTACGGCACAAACAAGTTTGGGAACCTCTGCTCTAGACCCACCTATACTTAAGCCATATGAGCTTCTTTTATATGTATTTCTTGGATGTGGCAACATTATTTCAACTCAGGACTTCTTTGCTTTTTTTACTCTTTCCATAGATTCTGCTCACACATCTCAAGGCTACTTCTTTTTTACTATTCAGATTTCAATCATGGGTCACCTCCTTGAAAGACACACATCCTTTCCTCAATCTAGAAATTCATTATTTAATTATCCGATATTTATTTTCTTATTAGCATTTATCTTATTTAGTAATTTATATATTAATTTATATGTGGCCTACCCTCCCCCAAACTAGAAAATGAATGCCCTTAGGACAGACATTTGCCCTGTTCAATGATGTATGCTCATGCATTATTTCTATATGCTCACAAACACTTGTTGAGCAAGTGAGTAAATGAGAAACTTTAGGGTGTATGAGGAATGATGGCAGGAGGCAATTTCAATAAGCTAGACAGAGATAATTTCATGTAAGGCTTTGTGTAAAATACTACAACTCATCTAACAGAATGTGAGGAGGAAAAATGTCACTTAAGGACCTATCTCCACTTTGTCTCCTGGATCTTGGCTTTGTCTTTCTCTTGGCACTGATTATCATCTGTCATTTAGCAGTTTGCATAGACTCAATAAGCTCGAACTATTTGGAAAAGATCCAGAAGCACTTTAGTAAAGAAAAGAGGTTTGAGAATACCTTTCAGTATTTCTCATGATGAGTATAAGAGGCACACTTTGTAATAGCTCCAGTTGTAAACACAGAAGAGTTATGCAGGTTGCAACCACAAGCCACTCACCTATGCTTCTCTGTAAAAAAGTACTTCTAACTAGAGCTATAGCCTTACAATATGTACCTCAACCTTTCTGAGAGTCTAATGTTTTGCAATGGATTACTATAGTGAAGCAAAATGGAGGTTATATTATCATCAAATCCCTAGAATAGTCAAAGGCATCCTAAATATCAAGTCTTGTGATACTGTAAGACTATGAATTTTCCCTTGATTAGCATTATCTCATTTTGACTGTTGAAAATATACTTTTAGAAAATTATAATTAAAAAAAATGTTGACACTTAACATTTCAAATTTCAACAATAAGCATATTGTTTGTTTCAAGAAAACATGTGATAGGAGTCATCATTACTTAAATCAAATTTAGAATGAGTTCAATTATGGATAGGACATTTAACCAGATAACATTTATGTTGTAATTTTGCATTAATTTGAAAAGAATTATTTTTTACCTATTTTTCATAATCTCAAATATTAAATAAAATATCACATATTCATGAGTTAATGACTGCCATATTTCCAGCTTATAACAAATGTAGGATGTCAGTATATATATTAAAGTAATCAGGCTGCTATTTGTTTTTAAGAGGAAAAAAAGTGTCTATTAGAACAAGGCAAACAAAATATTGCAATGGAAATATTTTTGTTGTTAAAACTTCTGGGAAGCATCCAGCCAGTAATTTCCCTAGCTTTGTTAAATAAAGCAAGAAGGACCATGGATAAACTTAGAATTTTATATCTCAGAGAAATAATTTAGAGCAGGTATATTGGAAAAGGCTCAGGTATTGAGATATTATCACTCTCACTCTCATGTTATTAATATGAAAATTTTATATTTATAATTTATTTCTTTTATTCTCTAAATCTACAGGCTAAATAAAGGCTAATATGATCCTCTAATAAATTTTAATAAGAATTTATTTCAAAATACAGGTATATATAAATGAGAAAACAATGTTAAGTCTCCAGGACTAAACATTATAGAATAATTTGCAGGTGCATTATCTGATGTTGACCTGTCAGGCTTAGCAATCAAATAGAGACCACATATTCAATGTTTGACTTCAATCATAGGAGTGATGAAAATGTTCCTAGTCTTGGTTCTACTTAGTAAAGTCAAGCTTTAAAATGCTAGCTTTCTTTAATTTCTCAAGAGAGTAAATAATGAATTGCAGACCAAGTATATTAAAACTTTCAAAATTCAATAAACAGAAAGCTTTGATGTTTTTCTGGCCTCTTAGTAAGCATTATGGTCCTCTTATGTCATTGTTAACAGATTAATATATCCTTAGTGCTCTACTCAAATTCTATGGAAATTTTATTTCTCCCCCATAAATTTTCAGATCACATTGGGGGCTCATCAGATAGAATATTCAACCACTTCTATTTTGCAAACATGAAAACCCACCTGCACAATTTTCCACTAGTAAAAGAGCACACTGAGTTTAAAATCTATCTCCTGTTTTCAAAAATCCAAACTTTATTTCTATGGGAACTGGACTCTATAGCCTGCAGGAAATGTTAATATAGCCTTTAAAGCTAGTGGCTGGTGTCTGGCTTTCATTTACTTTCTGAATGGAAATAGATGTCATAATGGTTAGGACTAAGGAAAGGTCTGGCAATGCTTCTTAGAAAAAACTAACCTTATTTCAGTTTATCTAGTTTCTTAAGGAAAAGATGCTGAAGGCAACCAGATATTAAGAATGAAACTACCAGTTCATTTTAACTCCAAGGTGTAAGACCAATTCTATGAGAAAACTGTAATACAAAGTAAAAGAGCATTAGGTTTTTTGGCTCCTAGAGCTATTGAGGCATTACTTATAAAAAAAAGTTATAATGGCCGAAATTGGTTTGGTTCAATGGAAAGAGCATCAGCCTGCAGACTGAAGGGTCCCAGGTTTGATTTCGGTCAAGGTCATGTACCTTGGTTGCTGGCACATCTCCAGTAGGGGGTGTGCAGGAGGCAGCTGATCGATGTCTCTCTCTCATCCATGCTTTTGGCTCTCTATCCCTTTCTGTAAAAAATGTTTCTAACTCTCTATTCCTCTCTGTAAAAAATCAATAAAATATTTTTTTAAATGTTATAATGTAAAACCTTTAGCTTTTTATGATTTAAACCTTTAACTTTTTATATTTTAAAATATTCTTTTGACTACACATTTTCATAGAAAAGTTCTTACATATATTTTAATTCTTTAACCATAAACTTATACAAATAGCATATTGAAGACATGAAATGAGATCTCATAAAGTAAATCAGGAATAATTTAACCACTGTTCCTATTGGTTAGTCCTAGGAGGCTAATATTTATCCTTCCTCTTATATGTGTTAAGATCTGTTTTTAGAATTAGTACCTCATGAAACTAGTTATGGGTATTAAGAGATCAGATCAAATATTCTCATGTTATTGATATATCCAATCTCTGAAGCAAGATTGGAAAAAATAAAAATATGAGTAACCTATAACTAAAAAGTCTCAAATATTTGTTAAGAATCCAAGGCATTAATTTAATTAAAGTGTCTGCTCAAGTGCTGTCTCTTTAGGAGTGCTCTGATCACCGTATCTTAACCAGCAGCTCATTAAACACTCCCTCTGGATTTTGCTTTGTTTCTCTTCATTGTGATTATTCCTTCCTATTGGTACATTAATTATATACATATAAAATTAATAGATACTTTTAAACTAATTTAACTTTTAAAAAAATAATTATTTATGGTAATAATAAAAGCGGACAGTGCTAAGTGCTAGATTAGATTAGAAAAGACTTGGGCCTTTCCTGGTGTGGCTCTGTCGGTTGGGTGTCATGCCATGCATGAAATATTACCAGTTCAATCACTGTAAGGGGACATGCAGGAGGTAGCTGATCAATGTTTCCCTCTCACATCAATATTTTTACCTCTCTATTCCTCCCTCTCTAAAAATCAATCAGTAAGATGCAATTTGTGGTTCTTAATAGACATTGGTTTCAACAAACTATTAAAATATTAAGACAGATTTTTAAGAAGAAATAAAAATTATTATTTAATAAAAGCAGTTTATAAAAGAGCATATACTAGCCGAAACCGGTTTGGCTCAGTGGTAGAGTGTCAGTCTACGGACTGAAAGGTCCCAGGTTCGATTCTGTCAGGGGCATGTATGTTGGTTGCGCGCACATCCCGGGTGGGGGGTGTGCAGGAGGCAGCTGGTCGGTGTTTCTATCTCATTGGCGTTTCTAGCTCTCCCTCTCTCTCTCTCTTCCTCTCTGTAAAAAATCAATAAAAATATATTTAGAAAAAATAAATAAAATAAAAATAAAAGAGCATATACTATATTATCCCATTTTGGTAATAAAAAATAATAAATGTAGGAAGGAAATATTTATAATAAGGTATTCAGAATGGTAATCATGAATAATAAAGCATGTTGTTTTAATGTTATCATTTTACATGTATTTTCTTATTATAATACACATGCACACAAGCTTATCCTATATAATGAAAGGCTAATATGCAAATTGTCCCATTGGTAGAGTTTGACTGACTGGTAGTTAGAAGTGCACTGACCACCAGGGGGCAGTGCAGAACATGACTGGTATCAGCAACAAGGCGCTGGCAGTGGACAGCAATGAAGGCACTGCTGGCCCCAATAGGCCCCGATGACAGTGGGACCATGGTGTGATGGTGGAACAGGTGAGCGGGCAATGTCAGGCAAGGTGGGTGCAAATGGGAGCCCCGGTCACCCTGCTGGTCACCCTATAGATCAGCCCTGATTGCCAGCCAGGCTTAGAGCCCTACCCATGCACAAATTTCTGGCACCAGGCCTCTAGTGTAATAATAAAAGGTTATTTTAGTTTAAAATGCCCAAGAGAAACATGAAAAATGCTCAGTCACTAATCATCAGATAAATGCAAATTCAAATCACAATGAGATATTACCTCATACCTGTCAGAATGGCTATCATAAAGAAAATCAACAAATCACAAGTGCTGGTGAGGATGTGGAGAAAAGGGAACCCTAGTTCACTGCTGGTGGGAATGCAAATTGGTGCAGCCACTATGGAAAACAGTATGGAGTGTCCTCAAAAAATTAAAAAATGGAACTTCCACTTGACATAGTGATCCCACTCTGGGAATATATCCTAAAAACCCCAAAACACCAATCAGAAAGAATACCTAATATATTCACCCCTATCTTCATAGCAGCATTATAACAATAGCTAAGATTTTGAAACAACCCAAGTGCCCATCAGTAGATGAATGGATAAAAATATTTTAAAAAGCTGTGGGACATTTACCCTATTGAATCCTATGCAGCTGTAAAAAAAAAAAAAAAAAAAAAAAAAAAAAAAAGAGGGATATTTTAACCCACGGGGCAGCATGGATGGACCTGGAACATATTATGATAAGTGAAATAAGCCAAACTGAGAAAAACAAATATTACATAATCTTACTTCTTTATGGAATCTAATGAACAAAATGAATTGACCAACAAAATAAGACCCAAAGCAGGGAGGCATGGACCAGACTGACATACCTTGATGTGGGGTTGGGGAGTCAAGAGGTAAACAAAGAACTTACATAGTTATGTGCATAGCCCATGGACATGGGCAATAGGGCAGTGAAGACCTGGGGATAGGTAGGGGCTGGGAGGAGGGAGAAAAGACAGGGGAGGGGGGAATGGGAGATATCTGTAATACTATCAACAATAAAAAATACATTTTAAAACATCAATGGGAAAAAATATCCTCAGATGAGGATTTGCACTCACATACACCAACTTACAAACTTTAATTTGCAAGCTGGATAAATTCTGAAGATCTAATGTACAACATGATGATATAGTTAACAATAAAATTTTCTGAGATTAGGTCTTAAACATTTTTACAAAAAATAAAAGGTACTCATGAGATAATGAATGTGTATATTAACTTGATTTGGTAATCATTTCACAATGTACCTATATATCTGATCATCATGTGTATCTTAAATGTATTATAATTTTATTTGTCAATTATAATTTAATAAAGCTGAGGAGAAAAATAATTAACTATTGTTGTTTCATGCATTACAGTTCTCAGTAGGTATTTTTAATTTCTTATTTGGAAAATAGATAGCAGGTAGATAATATATATTATATATGATCAAATATAATTATTAATACTTGTCACTTGCATTTAATTATTTGTAAACATATAAATTACTAGATGCTCAGTGCATGGATTCATGCACTGGTGAGGTCCCTTGGCCTGGCCTGCTCCCTCTCAAGAGCCAAGACCCCTCAGGGAATGTCAGAGGCCGAGTTCATGGATTTGGCTCGATCTCCACAAGCCAGGCCTAGGGGCCCCACCAGTGCATGAATCTATGCACCAGGCCTCTAGTATGCATGTAAGATCTTTTGTTAATCTCTTCCTGCCCTTCCTCCGCTTCACTCTGAGATTCATCAGTTTGTTCCATGCTTCCATGCCTGTGAGTTGAGCATCTTCCCCCTGGTGGTTAATGTGTGTCATAGCTACCAGTTAAACAGTTCCTTAGGCTTTTATATATATAGACTAGAGGCTGGGTGAACGAAATTCGTGCAAGGGGGTGTGTGTCCCTCAACCCAGCCTGCACCCTCTCCAATCTGGTACCCCTCGAGGGACGCCCGACTGCGCATTAAACAGGCAGTCAGACATCCCTCTCACAATCCAGAACTGTTGGCTCCCACCTGCCTTCTTGATTGCCCCTAACTGCTTCTGCTTGCCAGCCTGATCACCCCCTAACCACTCCCATGCCAGCCTGATTGATGCCTAGCTGCTCCCCTGCCAGCCTATTTGCCTCTAACTGCCCTCCCTTGCATTCCTGGTCACCCCTAACTGTCCACCCCTGCAGGCCTGGGTCCCCCACCAACTGCCCTTTCCTACAGGCCCAGTCACCCCCAACTTCCTTCCTCTGCTGACCTGGTCACCCCTAAATGCCCTCCCCTGAAGGCTTGATTGCCCCCAACTGCCTCTCTTATAGGCCTAGTCCCTCCCAACTGCCCTCCCCTGCTAGCCATCTTGTGGTGGCCATCTTCTGTCCACATGGGGCAGCCATCTTTGACCACAGGGGGGCAGCCATCTTGTATGTTGGAGTATTGGTCAATTTGCATATTACTCTTTTATTAGATAAGATAGCGGCTTGGTGCATGGGTGGAGCCCAGCTGGTTTTCCCTGAAGGGTGTCCTGGATCAGGGTGGGGATTCTCTTGGGGTGTCGGGTGTCCTGGGCGAGGGGCCTGTGGTGGTTTTCAGGCCAGCCATGCCCTCTGGTGACCCAAGCAGAGGCCCTGGTATCTGGGATTTATTTATCTTCTATTATTGAAACTTTGTAACCTTGAGTGGAGGGCAGGGTGTGTGGAAAGCTTGGCTTCCTCCATTGCTGAGGAAACTCAAGCCTACTGCTTGCTCCGTGGCCACAGGCATCTTGATTGGGTTAAGTTGCATACTTGAGACTGATTGGCTGGTGGGTGTGGCTTGTGGTTGTAGCAGAGTGATGGTTAATTTGCATATTACTCTTTTATTAGGTAGGTAGGATTATTTGCTCAATTTGTAAGAGCATATGATGGTTGAATTTGTAAGAACATATGACAGTTGATTTTATGGATTAACTTGACTGGCTGTGATGTTCATTTGTATGATTTCATGGTCAAACACTAGTCTAGAAGTTTTTGTGAATGTTCGTGTGTGTGTGTGTGTGTGTGTGTGTGTGTGTGTGTGTGTAGGTTTTGTTTTGATGAAGGATATATTCTCCACTCCTAAATTGCGTATGTAGAATCCAGATATTATTGCCAAATTTTATTATTTACATTTCTATCTTCAATTTAACTCAGCATGTTGTTGTATATGATGTAAAATGAGGTTTTTTTCTTTTGGATTCTCTGAGGAGCAGACACTAAAACAGACTTAGTTATGTAACTGATTTATTGGGGAAAACTCCTGTGAAGGAGAAAAGGGAATGGAGCAAGAGTAGGTGATGAGAGACTTCAGACCACAATACAGTTCTGATACATATAAAAGGAGAGAGAGATGCATTTATTCAACCCATGAAAGATAGGTTCCCTTACCAGTTCTGCTCAACAGGACTCCCACAGACCTTGAGCCCCCACCTGTCTCTAACTCCTGTTAGGCCTTACTATAGAAATCGTTATTGGGAGGAGAGCGATAAGAACTTACCTTCAGGTTCCCTAGTTCCCAGAATTCTTCTGTCCCCCAAACCCTTGTAATTCAAACTTTTTCACACTTTATAGAGAGATCCTTTTAATGTAGCACCAACTCATTAACTTTATTTCTAACATCATTGTTTGGATTCCTTCCATCTTTGTCATTTGCTGTTGCACTGAAAGAATTTAATTTTTGAGAGGCTTAATCTCTTTTGCATTGATTTCATTTCTAAAATCTCTCTCCATGAGATACTTTGCTAAAGTAAAATTTTCTAAAATCTTGAATAACATCTGACTTTGCCTGACTTTTCGTCACTATCTGCCTTATGCTAGCTAGACAGAATTAAAAAATGTTAGGCAGGCAAGTAAGATCACTGATTTACCTATCTATTAAATGGGACTAATTACTTTCACTGACTTGATCATTGGCAAACAAAATACTTTAAGATAGATAGATGTTAGGTAAATATAAATAGATAGAAAAATAGATAGAAAGGTGACAGATAGATAGATATAGAAAGACTGTTCTAATAGACACTTCCCCATACTTTCTTGCTGACAGAAACCCAACTTTGTTTAAGGATCAACTCTTTACCTCGATGACTCATAGAGTGGCTCTTTACACAGATTTAAGGCCTACTCCTGACCTATCTATGGTAATCATTGGTATTTTTAATTTCTCTTAATAATGACAAGTATGATTATGAGCATACAATTACATCTTATTCAATGACATGTGAGAAAAGGTGATCTTCAGAATTTTGTTACAGATCCTTTTTCTCTTTACAATATAACGTAACCAAGAGACAGCACCTCTCCTAGCACTGGATGATTTTTATATATTTAGTCTTTTTTTTTTTTTAAACATATCTTTATTGACTTCAGAGAGGAAGGGAGAAGAGAGAGATAGAAACATCAATAATGAGAGACAATCATTGATTGGCTGCCTCCTGCATGTCCCACACTGGGGATTGAGCCTACAACCCAGGCATGTGCCCTTCACCAGAGTCAAACCAAGGACCCTTCAGTCCACAGGCCCACACTCTATCCATTTAGCTACACCAGCCAGAGATAGTTTTTTTTGTAAATGAATTTATCAGGATAACTTTAGTTAATAAAATTATATACCATGTTTCCCCAAAAATAAGACATCCTCCGAAAATAAGACCTACTTACAGGTTTCCTTCTGAGTGAAATATAAGGCATCCCCAAAAAATAAGGCCTCCTGTGGGCTAAACAAGAGAGATTTGGTCCACTGATTTTGAAAGAAATGGAGTCACAAGAAATTCACCAGGAAATTCAGGAATTGGATTGTTATGATGATGTTCCAGAAGATGATGACATGATTGTCATTGAATAAATGAGTAAATTCTTGATACTGTAGGATTCACAGTTTGTCTGGTTTGTGTTGACAACTACCGTACTACCGTACCGTATACAGGTAATAAATTTCCTTTATTTTCATTTAAATAAATGTGTACAGTATTCTTCTTCATGGAAAAATAAGATATCCCCTAAAAATAAGACCTAGCCCATCTTTGGGAGCAAAAATTAATATAAGACACTGTCTTATTTTCGGGGAAACAGCATAGGTTTCAATTATACAACTCTATACTACATCATCTGTATATTGTGTATTTACAACTCCCAGTCATTTCTCCCTTCATTACCATTTATTCCCCCTTTACTCTCTTCTATCTTCCACCACCCACCCTTAGTCACTATGCTGTTGCTATGTCCACAAGCCTTCTCTTTTTTCTTTGTTTAATCCCTTTACCCATTTTATTTTATTTTATATATTTTATATTTTATCTTAATTGTTGAAACGATTACAGATGTCTGCTTTTTGCTTCCCATTGACCCCCTCTTCCCCACATCTGTCCCACCCACACTATTGCCTGTGTCTATGGGCTATACATATATATATATATATATATATATATATATATATATATATATATATATATAAAAGCCTGAGTGATCATCTGACCTTTCAACCATCTGAATGGTAGCTAGGATGCTCAATGACCACCAGAGGATATATGCTCAGTGCAGGAGCTGTTGAGCTGCAGTGACTTGGCAGCAACGGTTCTCAGGTGATATACCCTGGTACCAGAGAGGAGGGAGCCTGATTCTGGAGTGCATCACCCAAGAACTGCCCTCTCACAATCCTGGACCCCTCAGGGGATTTTAGAGAGTGGGTTTTGGCCCAATCTCCACAGAACAGGCTGAGGGACCTCACAAACCAGGCGTCTAGTATGCAAGTATGCACATACATTCCCTAGTTAATCTGCCTCTCCACCTCCCACCTTCATTCTGAAATTCATCAGTGTTTTCATGATTCTATGGTTTCAGATCTATTTTATTCATCAGTTTATTTTGTTCATTAGATTCCACATATGAGTGAAACCATGTTATACATATCTATCTCTGACTGGTCTATTTCACTTAGTATAATATTCTTCAGGTCTATCCATGCTGTGGCAAATGGTAAGACTTCTTTTTTTTTACTGCAACATAGTATTCCATGGTGAAAATATACCAAATGTTTGTTTCTGTTTTTGTTTTTTTAATCCACTCATCTGCTGATGGTCACTTAGGCTGTTTCCAAATCTTAGCTATTATAAATTGTGCTTTTATGAACATAGGGGTACATATATTCTTTCTGATTGTTGTTTTAGGTTTCCTAAGATATATTCCTAGAAGTGGGATCATGGTGGAAAACAGTATGGAGTTTCTTCAGAAAATTAGAAATGGAACTCCCATTTGACCCAGTGATCCCACTTCTAGGAATATTTAGTCCTATCCCAAGAGACTGAGAAGCATTGATCAGACAGTCAAACTTCAGAGGGAAGGTAGGGGAGGGTGGGGATAAGGGGGAGAGATCAACCAAAGGACTTGTATGCATGCATATAAGCCTAACCGATGGACACAAACACCAGGGGGGTGAGGGAATGAGTTGGGGGGAGGGGGACAATGGGGGGGAAAAGGACACATATGTAATACCTTAATCAATAAAGAGAAATAAATAAATAAAAAGCACATACACAACAACAACAAAAATATCATCTATAGGGTAGCTAATATGACCTGTCTAAAGCACTGCTTTGATCACATGACTCCCTTGCTTAAATGCCTTTAATAAATTTTCACTTCTTCTGAGGTAAAATAAATTTGTTAGCATAGTTTAAGGACCACATCTTGATCTACCTTGGCCTTTAACTTTACATCTGGTAGTGCCGAACTGCTGTGTTTTCATGCCTTTAACCTCTATTCATGTTTAACTTATTTATCCTTAAGGACTCAGACTTCTAGTCTTCATATCAAGAAAGACTTTCTCAAGTGCTGAATATCATTCATTGTGACTACAAGGACCTTGTCTAGATTCTGCCTTGCCTGTTCAACCTCCTGTCATGTATGCCATAAACATAGTTCCTTATGAGCAGACCTGATACTAATGCCTAGAATATATAGTATGCTCCCTAAATATGTTTCTTTTCAGTCATTCTCTTGATACTCAAAGTAAGAATGAGGGATGAACCTTCTTTCTTTTTTTAAAAATATATTTTATTGATTTTTTACAGAAAGGAAGAAAGGGGGATAGAGAGGTAGAAACATCAATGACAGAGAATCATCCATCAGCTGCCTCTTGCACACCCCCTACTGGGGATGTGCCCTCAACCAAGGTACATGCCCTTGACTGGAATCAAACCTGGGACCCTTCAGTCCACAGGCCGACGCTCTATCCACTGAGCCAAACCTGTTTTGGCTCTTACTTCACTTTCATCCTCAATGCTTCAAACAGAAGAAATTCCCAGAGAGAGAGATATTAGGAATGCAGTTAGAAAACTGACAGCTTTTCCCAAAATAATACTTCTAACAGATGTTTGAAGAGCTCTTGTCACTACTTTATCTTATTTCTATGCTAGATTACATCAATATCACACACAGGCATGCCAGGAACCAGTTTCAGCATGTAATAATTACAAGAGTTTCACCAAAAGTTTGGTGAAGCTTGGGCTGCTCAACAAGGGTGAACCACACATGTAGTTTACCTGTTGGAAATGGTTAAACAGCACTTCCCCCAAATGTGAACAGGATTGCTAACTGCCAGACAGCTCAGGGCATTTTATTGTCTCCTGTTGGCCAAACTCCTGAAAAGCTGTAGGCTATTCCCCAAACTGTTAATGCTTCTGTACCCTTTGCTACCTTACCCTTTGAAGTGTATATTATGTCCACCTTGCCTTAGGACAAATTGTGTTGAATAAAAACATGGGTCCTTGGTCAAGATAGGAGTCTTTGGCTCCTTCAGCTGAATATGCTCTGACCCCCAAAGCCTTTCAAAATTATCTTTCATTTCCAGACTCTTTAATCATCTATGTGCAGCCCCTTTCTCCAGAATGCTGAATCCTTTGTCTGGGAAAAGAACCCCGGCGCGCGCGCACACACACACACACACACACACACACACACACACACACTAAAATGTTTTATTTGTCTTGTTAGAATTTACATTCCTTGAGCAGTATCCATACTAATTTAATTTTACCCTTTTCATCATTTACAACAATTAATACCTAATATAATAGAATAGTATTCTGAAATCAATGACAATTCAATAAAGTTTACATATCACATATATGCCATTAGATTTTTTTAATATTTCTGAGTAGTCTAAATATATTCTCAAGTCCAGCACTTCTGTTTCTTGCTCCTTTAATTTTCACTGGAATGCTATCATGCTTCCCTTGCTTAGCTCTTTAGTTATATAGTATTAGAGGCCTAATGCATGAAATTCGTGCACAGTGGTGGGGGGTCCCTCAGCCCCGGTTTCACACTCTCATGATCCAGGACCCTTCAGGGCATGTCAGACTGCTGATTTAGGCCCGGCAGTTGGACATCCCTCTCGCAATCCGGAATGGCTGGCTCCTAACTGTTTGTCTGCCTGCCTGCTTACTGGATTGCCCCTAACTACTCTGCCTGCCTGCCTGCTCAGTGCATGTCATAGTGACTGGTTGTTTTGTTGTTTGGTCGATTTGCATATTACTCTTTTATTATACATGATTGCTTGACTTGCACTCATACTATGGTACTTTTTTATAGTCTTCTTTTGAATAAAATATGTCACCTTTATGATGGCATGTGTATATGCACATGTATGCCTAAGTCCTAAAGGGGTTCTAAATCTCTTTAAAGTACCAGTAATTATTAAAGTTTCTAAACGTTTCTTAGAAAATATAGTACATTTTTCTTTTTTTAGTTTCCTTAAGCAAAAGTTTAGGAAGAAAAATAATTGTCCTCTTCACCTATTTTTTGATAACCTTATTTTTTTCTGCACCAATCCCCAAAGAGCTGTTTTTTAAAGCTGATTGCATGTCTTAAAAAACAAATGAGTCAAGAGAGCAGAACATGTTTATGAATACACTTCTGCCTAATACATGTTCCAGACAAATCTCACAATTAAAATTTAGGTGGCTTGTGACCCATTCCTTACCCGGAAGCAAAGCAAATTTAAACAGTCCTAATGGGCCATGCAGATAAACAACACATTATGCACAATTTGTTTTCAACTTGTTTTAAATACTAATACTGGCATTAGTATATAAAAGAATTTCTTAGTGGTTTTGATTTTGAAATTAGTTTTCTAACCATAATAAATAAAGTTCAAATATTGATGAAATGTAAATGCTTGTACTTTTCTGACACAAATGTTTCAATCTTGTGAACAAAAGCTGCGACCAAGTAGGTGTGACTAGTGGGCTTTAAAATACCTCCCTCTCAGCATGGCTTTGTTCTCTCTGTTAACAATACTCTTCACAGAGATGAGGGCTCTCAAGCTAGCTGTGCAAGTCAACAAGAAATATTTAGGCAAATGTCTTCAGCTACACTCTAAAGTGCCACACTTTAGAGAATCTTTTATGAAGAGTTACTTACAGTTCTGTCTCTGTACTTTCCATCCTGATCAGATTTTTTGAAAGAAAAGAGCCACATGCTGACCTGACAGGCTCAGGGAAGGCCTGCATGGCAGTCTTGCAAACCCAGAGACCTAAAATAACCACAAAAGATGGTTTGAAAATTAAATATCTAACAGGTTATAGTAGGTAGTCATGTCCCAGATATTTCACCTGACAAAGATCAACTTTGATCTACTTTACTGAGCCAGTCTGCCTTCTTGCATCTGAGATAACATATCTGTGAGTTGTCTGGGTAACTTGTAACTTATATTTTACCCCGGACCCTTCAGGGCACAACAAATGGCCTGGAGACATTCCCTCATGTTATTGTTATCAAGTTAATTGTCAACTGTTAATTATGTTAGAGTATCCTGTATTCATCTCTGTGAAAGAAGCTCATGTCCATCATTTCACCTTTTACCCTATCCCAGAGGTTTCCCCGCTTCGCTCTGTCCCATCTCCATATTCTATCACCAATGACTTTCATGTAACTCACCTACATCCCTTTCCTTTGACTGCAATGTATAAATATAGAAAGGTCGCCTGCCATTCTCTGAAGCATTATCTCAATTCGTTGAGGTTCTGCTTCCTGGCATATGTCGGCAGTTTGGCTCAAATAAACTCACAAAAATTCTTTACAGGTTTCAATGTTTTTTTTTGTTAACATTTTGAATATATCCTCTGATGAGCCCACTCTTGCCAAGGTTACCAAAGGTTACAAAAGAACTCCTTGTCCACAAAAACATGCATTAATTCTCAGTACTAATCATACTTAACACATAAGCATCATTTAACACAAAATACATTTCTCTCATTAAAAAAACAAAACAAAACTATTTTCACTTGCTTCTGGGACATTATATTCTCCTTTTCCATCTCATTTGACTGACTTTCCCTTCTTAGTCTCTTTTAATAAATCTACCTCAACAACAACATCTAAGTGAGAGCCCACCTCTTCTCAAATCTGTATACATTTTTGTTGTTGTTAATCCTCACCTGAGGATATTTTTTTCCATTTCTTTTCAGAAAGAGTGGGAAGGGCAGAGGGAGAGAAGGAAAGAGGGAAAGAAAGAGAGAGTGAGAGAGTGAGAGAAAGAGGGAGGAGGGGGGAGAGAGACATCAGTGTGAGAGAGACACATGGACTGGTTGTGTCCCACATGCACCCTGACCAGGGGTGGGGAGCAAACTCACAAGCCAGGTACACACCTGGAATTGAACCCATGATCCTTTGGCTGGCACCCTAACCACTGAGCAACACTAGCCAAGGCAGATCTATGTACCTTTAATCTCTAGAATATCTCCTTGCCCTACTGTATCTCCAGAAATGAATCATCATATGCAGATGATTCAAAAATATATCTCTAACCCAAAATCAAGAATCTCATAAATCATTGTCTATGTTGATGTCTTTAATATTTACTAAGAAAGTCATCATTGACTTGTATCTTTTTAATGTATTCTCTTCAGCCCATCAGTAGACTTAGAAATGCCTTTGAAATCATGACACATACAACCACTTTACACTGTTTACACTGCTTCTACTACTACACTATAAGGGAATTTGTTTCCATCCTTAGTCTGTGTTCTAAAATAAAAATCATAACATGTCACTTCATTCCAAACACAATAATGACTTCCTGTTATATAGAGAATAAGACTCCAGATCTTTACATGGCCTATATTGTCCTAGGTGATCTGGACCCTTCTTATGTTTCCATTAGCAGAGTTACTCATAAAATAATTTAAAAATAGCTTAATTTTATCAGTATATAATTCTGTAAATACAGTAGAAAACTATTTGATATTGTGCTACTCTAAAATGAAGGAATATATGGTTGTTCTAGAAGATACCTATTGCAATTTTCCAAATTTTCTACAATATTCTTTTTGAATTTCTCTGAATATAATAATTTGAGTCACCCTTGATTTGGGGAAGTCAGTTTTGCTGAAAAGTTTTTAAATTATCAATATTATAAAAATAATTTTAAATGAATGGATTAAGCATTAAATTGAATTTCTATTGTTATTATCTAAAAATTACAAATTATATTATTATTTTCTTAAATTGATTATTATACATCTGTCTCTATTTTTCTCAATGACTGACAGAGCAAATAAGCAGAAATAAGACAATAGAAGGAAAATATTATCAATCAAATTGACTAAACTGAACTTTATAGAACATTCCACTTAATCAAAATCAATCATATTATAGGCCATAAAAACTAAAGTAAAAAGAATTGAAATAATAAAATATGTTCTATAATGATAAATAAATTAAAATATGAGTCATCAACAGAATATCCCAAAAATATATAAGTATATGGAAATTAAACTATACATATTTAAATAATCTATGCATGATAGGAAAGAATTAAATTAAAATGGTAAAATTTTTGATACCAAAATAATATAAAAAAATTATATAAAAACAAACCAATAATATAAAAACTATGGGATAGATAAAATAAATATTTACAGAAAATAATATTAAAAAACCAATAACATAAAAACAAACTAATAATATAAAAATTATGGGATAGATAAAATAAATATTTAGAAAAAATTGTATAGCACTAAACATACATAAATTAGGAAAGAAGAAAAGTTCCAAATCAATGGTTAAGTTTCTAAAACTTAAACTCAAGAAACTGAAGAAAGAAGATCAAATTAATTGCATTTAAGGAAGAGTATAATTTAAAAAAAGCAAAGAGAACAATACATTAGAAAATATAATAAAAATTCATATACACAAATATGGTTCTTCCAAAGACAATGGAATTAATAAACTTTTAGCTAGACTGGTTGAAAAATATATAATGACAAAAATATCAATATAATGTCCACTACATAATCATAAAGGGAGCTATTCAATAAGAGAATATAACCCTTATAAAATTTGTGCATCCAACATAGGAGCACTTACATGTGTAAAACACATCCTTTTTAAATCCTAATTGAGGATATGCTGTGTTGATTTTTTTTAAAAATTTATTTTATTTTAGAGAGAGAAGGGATGGAAATAGAGAGAAAGAGCGAGAGAGAAATATCACTATGGGAGATTAACATTAAATGGTCACCTCCCATACCTGCCCTTGTGGTTTGAACACACAACATGGTTATATGCTCTGACTAGTGCACAGGATGATTCTTCAACCAACTGAGCCACAACGGCCAAGGCATTTTAAGCAAATCTTCATTGAGTTAAAGAGGGAAATTCAAAGTAATAAATTTATAGTAGGAGGTTTTAACAACCCACTGGCATCAATGGATAGATCTTTTAGACAGAGTAGATCAGATAGATTTAATTGATATTTTCAGAGCATTTCACCCCTAAACAGCAGAATATATATTCCTTTTTAAGTGTAAATGAAACATTTTCTAGGGTAAACCACATGTTAGGACACAAAACAAATCTCAATAAATTTAAGAAGATTTAAATTATATCAAGCATTTTCTCTGACCATAATGGCATAGATCTCAAAAATAAGAAAAAAAACTTGAAAAACTAACAAAGACATGGAAGCTAAATAACATCTTACTAAACAGTGAATGATTAACTATAAGATCAAGAAAGAAATATAAAATAACCTTGAAACAAATAAAATAAAAACACAATTCCAAATCTATGGGCACAACAAAAGCAGACCTTAGAGGGAAATTCATAGTATTACAAACAAAAACATCACAACTAAACAATCTAACTTTACACTTGAAGAAACTTTATAAAGAACAACAAAAAGCCCTAGCATGTTTAGCTCAGTGGGTAGAGCATTGACCTGAGGATTGAAGGTTCCCTGGTTCGATTCCAATTGAGGGTATATGTCTTGTTGTGGGCTCAATCCCCAGTAAGAGGCGTGCAGCCAATCAATGATTCTCTTTCATCATTGTTGTTTCTATCTCTCTTTCCTTCTCCCTTTCTCTCTGCATTCAATAAAAAATATATTAAAAAACAGCAACAGAAGACTATGGACAAGGGGAGAACAAAGATGGCGGCCTAGATAAGCACCTACAATGCTGCCTGGCACAACAATTTTAAAACAACAAGTAAAATCAGAACAGATATCATCCAAGAACACAGGAAAGCTGGCAGAGTGAGAAATCTACAACTAGAAAGAAGGAGAGAGGCTCAGGGATCAGACTGAGAGCCGCAAAGCGCTGAGGTAGGGTGACGTGTGCACAGAGAGTAAGTGCGACCAAATGCCTGGCTGGCAGGAGGGGAAAGGAAGTCCCCCATTGCACTGAACCCTTTCTGACTGTACTGAATCCTAGCCCCAGCTGAAATCCTGTGGACCCAGTCTCATACTGGTGGAGTCCGGACTGTAGAGAAAGGCACCTGGAGACTCGGAGACTGGGAGACTGGGGGAGACGGGGGAGACGAGGGGGGGGGGCGGGAGGGGGGAGACGGGAGCAGCAGCAGGCAGGGTCTACAGTCGCGCGAGTGAGTGCCTGCAGAGAGGTCTGAATGCAGAGTATGCCGCAGCCTCCCCATAGTGGAAGGAGTCAGAAGCACCAGACTAGTTATAAAATTAAGTAACTTCTAGCCTATATTGCAATAATAAGTCAACTTCATAAAGAAAATCACCATTAACAAAGTACCACTCTCACTCACATAGCCTTATGTGCCATAACTAGGAAACTTAGAGAGAGTAATTTTTTTACTGTAGGAATACATACAATACTTAGTCCCCAAACTGTAAGTCAATGATATTACTAGGGCATTGCAGACTGCATCATTTGAACAATGTCCTACTGAGCTCGAAAATGATGGAGCAGAACTGGAATACGCTCTTCTGATTCTACAGATCATGCCTTTTTGCTCATTTATCACACCCCTTAGATTCTGATATAGCCTGATTTCAAATAATTGTATTGCTTCAATATAGGCTCCTTATTACATGTGGACATAAACATGTTCTATGATAAATTTTGTGAAATATAACATTTAAAATTCCACTATAAGAATACATATATTGATATCAATTAAAAGTAAAGGCATTTTTACCTCTACCACTCTGAGTCTATAATAAAAGAAGGTAATTAATATTTTTTAGGTGACAACTATTTAACATGTACTGTACATACATTTTGTCATTATTCCTCAAAATGAACAAGGATTAGATAATATCAACCCAATTTAAAAATCATGGGTATTTTAAAAGTTAAATAAGCACACAACAGCTATGTGGTAAATGGAGTCCTGGGAACTGAATCTAAGTTTAAGAGTACTAAGGCTCTTTTGTTTTTCTCTACATCATGCTGTCTAAAAATAATTTTTCCCTTGTACCTTAAGTTTTCTGCCAAAAATCTCACCATAACATCTTTATAAAAATAATGAATTTCCTATCCAGAACTAATTTCAGAGTTTGAATTTTTCTTTTGTTTTTATTTACTTTTTATTTATTTGAATTTTTCTTTTTAGTTATATATTTGATGCCTTATTCATCATTTCAAGACTATATATATTTACTAACACATAAGCTCTCTAGTATCACTCCCAAGTGATGATGGAAAATAAAAATATACATCAGTAATAAAGATGGTATTGTTACAGAAAACTGGAGAAGAATCAAGCAATACTTAGAGAGATAGAGTTGCATTTACAATATTAAGCACAGGTCCAGAGGAAAATATCTCTCAAATTCTGGGCCTCAACATGGAGTAACTTCCCCTATTTATATATTTTTATCTTCTTTGTCTCCCAAATATGGGGTGTTCCCAGCCCCCGTTGCAAGTTCTTAAAGAGCCCCTATATGCTGGGGCCTTGAGACCTCAACCAAAGGCATGGCCTGGTGTCAGCACCGATAATTTTCTCTGGGGAAGGTTTAATGGTCTCTGAAGTGGGAGTAGTCTTATTTACCCTGTTATTTAAGCAAGCAAGCATTTACAGAAGCCAAATAGCAGGGTTAAAATTTCAAACAGCAGTTTTTATATAAAATGGATGCTTCAGTATAATTTTCTAAATCACAAAGGGAGTAAACTGAGTTATTACCTTGAAAATATAAATTGATGCTTTCTGTTAAAAAAAAAAATCAGTTAAAAGTTATTTTCACTTCACATAGATGAATATTTTTCTCCTAGAATTATATAAGTACCAAAATTTCAAAGTTGAGTCTTCTCTATGTTCCACTAAAGCATTTTTAACATATTTCCTTTTATTTTCATTATAACAGATAATGATCTGCTTGAAAGTATGACAACTCTGCAATCAAACAAGACATTGAACAATAGCACAAACAAAATTATAAACTATTCATACTTTCTTCATTAAGAAATCATTAACCACTCTTTTATAATATTTGAAAGAGTTAAACCATCCTTCTTTTATTAATACATCACAGCTAATGTTTGTGGCAGGAACAGCCTGTACCTGCATTCCAACCAGCTGTTCCTGCTAAAATTAATGTCTGTAGAATCCTGGCTGACAGTAGATGATGGAGCCATTAATCAAAAAATGTAGAAGTTTACAGGGGTTTCTAGGTTTGGCTCAACTTCAATTTATTCATCAGCAGTTTCCTGAGAACTGTAGATATGGGGAAAGATTAGATAAACTTTCAGATTAGACCAACTCAACTTTTTCTAAAACTAGCTCAATTTATTGGTTCATTTTAAAAAATACAACTTCTTAGTATATTTATGATAAATTTGCCTCCTCACTATTTGCTTAATTTTTAAAAATTAAAACTACTGAGTAACCTTAGCTAATAATAATATTATATAGGTTTAAGTGTACAATTCTGTAATATTTATTCTATATAATAAAAGGCTAATATGCAAATTGAACAGCAAAATGACCGGTCACTATGAGGTACCACTTACCACCTGGGGACAGATGCATAATGCAGGAGATGCCCACTGGTGGTCAGTGCACTCCCACTCCCACTGGCGAGTGCAGTGGTGGTGGCGGTGGTGGGAACTTCTTCCACCTCTGAGGCAGCACTAAGGACTCCTCAGGGGATGTCTGCCTTCCAACTTAGGCCCACTCCTTGTGCGGAGCAAGCCTAAGCCAGCAGGCAAACAACTCCCGAGAGATCTTGGACTATGAGAGGGTACAGGCCAGGCTGAGGGACCCACCCTCAGTGCACAATGTCATGCACTGGGCCTCTAGTCCTATATAATAAAAGGTTAATATGCAAATAGACCGAACAATGGAACAACAGAACAACTGGTCACTATGACATGTGCTGACCACCAGGGGATGTGCACAAAATATGATGGGTGTTGGCAGCAGTCAGCAGAGTGCAGAACATGGCAGGCATTGGCTGTGGCAGGATGGTAGAGCAGGTGAACAGGAGCACAAGACCAAGGTAGGGTGCCAAGTTGCTGTCATCAGGGCGAGCCTCTGGTGGTTACTGAAAATTTTTGCTCCCATGTACTACAGTCCCACCCAGCACTTGCACCTGCTGTTGGTGCTGGCCCCACTTACACCTGCTGCCAGAGCCAGAGCCACCACTCGCAACCGCTGCTGGCTCTGTCAGCTCATGGGAGCGGCAATGGCAGGAGAGGGGCTGCCAACAGACAGGGGACCAAGGGAAAAGGTAGGCAGGGGCATGGAGGATGGGCTGAGACCCTCCCCTGTGCCCACCACAGCCTCGCGGCCCACAGTTCCTTTCAAGGTGCACGGGTTTATGCACTGGGCTTCTGGTGTGTATATATGGCTAAGCATTCAGCCGACCAGCTGGTAGGTATGATGCACACTGACAACCAGGGGACAGATGCTCAACGCAGGAGCTGCCAAGGTGCTGTGACTTGGCAGTGGTGGTTTGTAGGTGACACACCCCAGAACCAGAGAGGAGGGAGCTCTCACACTTCAGGACCCTTTGGGTGATGTTAAGAGCCAGCTTTGGCCTGATCCCCACAGGCAAAGCCACGAGACCTGACCTGCCAGAGGGACCCCACTCACTCCACAGATACCCTTTGAGTTATAAAGCCACCCCAGGTGTGGCCAGCGGGCGGAGACAATGGCAAGTTGGCTGCAAGGCACGTCTGGCTCGTCTAGCCCAGTCCCACCCCACTGGCCACCTTCTAATTAATTTCCTTTCAATGAGAATGAATCCGCCCATGGGTCACTAATATAATATATATATTAGAGGCCCAGTGCACAGATTCATGCACCTTGAAAGTAACTGTGGACTGTGAGGTTGCAGTGATCATAGGGACTGGTCTCAGCCCATCCTATGTGCCTCCGCCTGGCCTCAGTCCCCTGTCTGCCAGCAGCGCTGCTCCCACCACCGCTGCTCCCATGTGCTGATGGCACCAGCCCCACTTGCACCCACTGATAGCTTGGAGAGATTGGGGCTGGCTCCAGCAGTGGGTGCCATAGGGGCTGGCCTGTCAGTGGATATGAGCAGCAGCTGCTGCCCTGATCGCCCCTCAGGAGTAGGGGGAGGTGGAGAAGCCTTCAGGGGCAGTTGGAGCAAGCAGCCACTGCTTGCACCTGCTGATGGTGCCAAGTGATCAGGACTGGTGCTGGGTGCTGGGTGCTGGCAATGGGTGTGAGTGGCAGCTGCTGGACCAGATTGCCCCTCAGGAGCAGAGGGAGGTGGAAGCCCTGAGGGGTGATGGAGGCCAGCAGCTGCCACTTGCACCCCATGAAGGTGCAGAGTGATCAGCCACCGGCAGCGGGTCCAAGCGGTGGCGCCTCCAGTGCCAGCAGCAGGTGTGAGTGCCGAGTGGCACACGGGAGCAAAGAATTTTCAGTAACTACCAGAGGCTCACCCCAATGACAGCGACTGGTGTCCCGCCTTGATCGGGCATCCCCACTCACCTGTTCTACCATCCCACCGCAGCCTAGGTCCACCTTGTTCTGTGCTCTACCACCTGCTGCTGATGCCCACCATGTTTCGTGCACACCCCCCAGTGGCCAGCATATTTCATAGCAACCTGCCTTTGGGTCTAACTTGCATATTAGCCTTTTATTATATAGGATTGTATTATGCTCACCAACCAAAGTCAAATGTTTCCATCAGTGTATATTTCACCCCATTTACCCTTCACCACCCTTACTCCCCTTTCCTCTGATAACCACCTAACTGTGTGTATGAGTTCTTGCTTGCTTGTTTTTCTTTGTTCAATTGCTGTTTTCAGTTTTATATCCCATCTATGAGTGAAATCATATGGCACTTGACTTTTTCTGTCTGACTTAATTTGTTTGCAATGATATTATAGATCCTTTTTTACTTATGAGTCTCTATTTGTTTGTCATGCATGCAATGCCTCTCATCTGCTTACTATATACTACCCTGTTTCCCCGAAAATAAGACAGTGTCTTATATTAATTTTTTCTCCCAAAGTTGCGCTAGGTCTTATATTCAGGGGATGTCTTATCTTTCCATGCGCTAGGTCTTATTTTCAGAGGATGTCTTATTTTCGGGGAAACACGGTAGTAGCAGGAAGGAAGGAAGGAAGGAAGGAAGGAAGGAAGGAAGGAAGGAAGGAAAAAAGGAAGAAAAGGTACAGAAATATGAAATGAAATCAAAAGAATCTGAAGCAAACATACAGACAACCCATACTGGATCTATATTCCTAAAATATATTCCTCACTTGATATAAGTTTAAATCAATCTATTATACATTTTAAAAACGAAGTTTACAATTTTATATTTGGCCCTGGCTGGTGAGCTTCAGTTGGTTGGAGCACCACCACATGTAACAAAGGGTCACTGTTTGATTCCCAGTCAGGTAACATATCCATGTTGTAGGTTCAATCCCCAGTTTGGGCACATATGGGAGGCAGCAGATCAATAGTTCACTCTCACATCAATGTTTTCATCTTTCTTCTCCCTCTCTTCCCTTCTCTCTTTAGATTCAATTAAAACATATCCTTTGGTGAGGATTTAAAAAACAACAATTAGCCCTAACCAGTTTGGCTCAGTGGATAGAATGTCAGCCTGGGGACTAAAAGGGCCCAAGGTTCCATTCCAGTCAAGGGCATGTACCTTGGTTGCGGGTACATCCCCAGTAGTGGGTGTGCAGGAGGCATCTGATCAATGTTTATCTCTCATCAATGTTTCTAACTCTCTATCTCTCTCCCTTCCTCTCTGTAAAAAATCAATAAAATATATTTTTTAAAAACCACAAACAACAAAAGAACAAAAAGCAACTATATTTTGTTCTCTTTCTAGCCAATATAAAACAAACAAACAAAGCAGGAACTGGATTTACCTTCTTGTCTGAAACAACTTTTAAAAACTGGAGCCTTGCTGAAATCAGTTTGGCTCAGTGGATAGAGCATCGGCCTGTGGACTGAAGGGTTCCAGGTTTGATTTTGCTCAAGGGCATGTACCTTGGTTGCGGACACATCCACAGTACAGGGTGTGCAGGAGGCAGCTGATGGATGATTCTTTTTCATCAATGTTTCTAACTCTCTATCCCTCTCTCTTCCTCTCTGTAAAAAATCAATAAAATATATTAAAAAAACAAAAACAAAAATACAAAACAACAACAACAAAAAAAACACTGGAGCCTGGATGGCTTAGGAGTTGAGAGTCAACCAGTGAACCAGGAAATCATGGTTCAATTCCTGGTCAAGGTGTTAGAGAGAACCGGAATAATCAAACAATGCTTGAGAGTTTGGAGTCACACTTTATTACGCACGGGTTCAGAGGAAAATGTCTCTCAAATTCTGGGCCCCAACATGGAGTAACTTTCCCTATTTATATGATTTTACCTTCTTTGTCTCCCACATATGGGGCATTTCTGGCCCCTTTTGCAAGTTCTTAAAGAGCCCTATGAGCTGGGGCCTTGGGACCTCAACCAAAGGCCTGGCCTGGTGCCAGCACTGATAATTTTGTCAGGGGAAGGTATAATGGCCTCTCTGAAGTAGGAGAGTCTTATTTTCCTTATTATTTTAGCAAGCAAGCACTTACAAAAGCCGAATAGCAGGGTTAAAATTTCAAACAGCAGTTTTTATATAAGATGGATGCTTCAAGGGCACATGCCCAGGTTGCAGGATTGATCCCCAGTGTGGGGAATGAAGGAGGCAGGTGATCAATTAATTTCTTTCATCATTGATGTTTCTATATATCTCTCTCTTTCCCTTCATCTCTGAAATCAATACAAATATATTTTTAAAAATTAGAAAAAGCATATGAAACACCAGTTTTCAAAATTTTGACTATCAGGCATCCCTGAGAGATGATAAACACAGAAATTTAGCACTGTAATTGTTCTACCTTACTATCTGAAGACTGTTTCCATGATGTAGCACAGGGAGAAGCAATCAACAAGAAGGTAGAGACTGAATGAGCACAGACAGTCATGTGAGGAAACTATGTGCAGTCAGGAAAAGAAAAAAACAGAGCATAGGGTACAGTCCTCAAGCTTACACAAGGCTGAGTTACTATATCTACTAGGCAGAATTGAAAAACTACAAAATTCACTAGGCATTGGGTAAAATGTTCAGAAGGGCTTTCTCTGAGAGGTGGAGTAATATGAACTCTTAAAATATATTAAGTTCTGGAATTACCAAACAAAGCTTAAAAATAAAAATAAAACTGTTTTGTATAACTTAATTATATCCCATAAAAAAGCAAACAAATATTTGTAGTAATACATAAATATTTCAGCAAGCTAAAATAAAACAGTGCTTCCTCAATCGATTAATTTGAGCTATGGAAACCTATAGCTAGTATCATAGTTAATAGTGAAAGACTAAATATTTTCCCCCAAAAAATATTAATAATATTAATAATAATAATGTAAAGATATATATTCATGTCCATTTCTATTTAACATTATGCAGGAGGTTCTAATCAGAGCAATAAGATAAGAAATCATAATGGAAGCTATTCAGATTGGGGGGGGGGGCCTGCCTTGTTTTGCAGCTGACATGATATTGTATATAGAGCATCCTAAATATTCTACCAAAGAATTACTAGAACTAATAAATGAATTTAGTTATATAATAGGATACAAAATAAGTATCTAGAAATCAGCTGCATTTTTATACACCAATAATGAAATATCAGAAAAGATACTAAGACATCTATAAAAGTTCCAACAATTTTCAATAGAGATGCAAAGAACCTAGAATAGTAAAACCATCAGACCTAAACAATTAGTTGTACTATGATAATATTTTTTTCAAAAACAACTAATATTATTTTTTTTATTTTTATAGGCAAAGTATTTGTCTCTAATTTGAGGCTTTCCTATACATATTTCAAATAACATTAAAAGAATTATAAATATAGTGAAATGCTATAAGCCAGTTTTAACATAATCAAAGATAAGAGGAAAAATATATCGTCTAAACTCATAAAAATTGGGGGGACCTGATGTGGTGGGGGCCTGATGTGGTGGGGATCTCCCTTTTCTGTGTCCTGCACGGAAAAAGAGATGAACGAACAGGTTCTAAGTGGAAGTGGCCAGGGATTGAGAAATATTAGAAATAAAGAGAAAAGACACAGAGATAGATTTTAAGCTGGGAGCTGGGTGGGCCGCCATCCTGTCTGCTGGAGAGGCAGGAAGAAGATGATGACATGACCCCTCCCAGCGCATTTATTTTATACCCCCAATACCAGGAAGTTAGCACCAATTTATTTGCATTCTTAAATAGGACCTTGCATGCCTGAATTTACATATCTAGTCCTGCTCCTGCCAATACCAGGGCTTGATATGAAGGTCAAACAGATTATACTTTCCGCCATCTTGGAAAATTGTGTATCCTAGATGTGGCTCTGTATCATCTCAGACTCAGCTGGCAACATTTAAAATAAATGCCCATGTGCCTTCCCAGGCAGCCCTCTACAAAAAATAACTTGCAAAACAGTAATATTAATAAAAAGGTTGAAACAGTCCAGAGATGAAAGTCTCTGATGACACCTTACCATAATAGCAGTCAGCAGCTGTGTATCACTGTAGGTTGCCCAGGACCAAACAAGAGAGGGTTGTACCTGCATTACCACCATCTGTCCACCATCCAGAACTGAAATATCATTGCTGACATCTACACATAAGGAACTGTCTGACATTGAAATTGGGTCTCAAAAGAACTGGTGGCCCAGAAAGAAGCTCACTACAGACTGATGCATATGCCTTTCAGCATAACGATTATTGCTTGCCTCATTTTTGATTCTTATAAACATATTTCCAGTAGAACATGATCTCACTCATCTAGGAGAAATGGTGAACAACATAGACTGATGAACAAGAATAGACCCAGAGATAAGGAGCTATGAGTCTGACTTTGGACCTCAAAGGGAGGGTGGGGATAAAAAGAAGAGATCAACCAAAGGACTTATGTGCACACATATGAGCCTAACCAGTGGTCAAGGACAATAGGGGCTGGGGGCATGAGTGGGAGGGGATGGGGGATTGGAATGAGGGGTTGAGGACAAATATGTGATACCTTAATCAATAAAGAAATTAATAAAAAATTAAAAATTTAAAAAATAAAAAGGTTGACATAGGCATTTCTTAACCAAAAGCTTCCATTAATAATTCAATACAATGACTTGAATAAAGTATACTTTATTATTCAGAATAAAATTTTGAGGTTATGTAAGTTATATTTTAAAAGTCATAGACTCCTAGACATATTGATCTCTCAGATAAATTACAGTATATTCAGAGACAAAATAAATGGTGACAGAGAAAAAAAGTTTGACATGGCAGGGAAAATACCTATACACATTACCAACATAGTTTACATGTTTTAAACTAAAAAGATAAAATAAAATAAAACCTTAAACTAGAGTAATTATACTCAACTAAGCCACACTAAAATACTTTTTCTTTAAAACCAACCTGGTTTCTTAATTTAAAGCTTTCATTTCAGTATTTTCTTAAAATCAAAGGATGTTTAAAATATCTATTCATAGTCTTTTCAAACCAAGAATTTAAAAATTCTATTATTCCCTCTTTTTTGTTATTATTTTTTTCTTTTTCTCCTCAACCAGTGAACAATAATAATCTGGTCACTTATAATGAGCCTGAGTTTATTAACTTTACTTCTTTCTCCTCACTTCAGTAGTGATTTCATCCAGTAATTGCTTTTATCTTATACAAGTCTTCTGCAATGTATTGTAATACATCCAGTCTTTTTTTTTTTTTTTTTTAATTGTCTCTACTTATTTCTCTTCTTTATGTGCAGTGTAACTACTTTGAGATCATGTATAAAGAGAAAAATATACAAATGTGGATTGGGGTATATGTTTATTTATTCATCTAACTACTGGTATAAATATACTCCAACCTATATAATAAAAGCCTAATATGCTTAGTGTCCTGGTCGTCTGGTAACCAGTTGACTGTTCAATCAATCAAAGTGTAATATGCTAATGATATGCTAAGGCTATTCAACCATTCTGTATGACATGCCCTGACCACCAGGGAGCAGTCAACTGGTCAATCAGTAGCATACTGACCACAGATTATCCGACCAGTAAATTAGCTTGTTGCTGTGGTCCAGCAGATCAGGACTGAGCGAGACAGACCAGACAGGCCCTGGAGCCCTCCCATGGTCCCACCCTGACTGGCCAAACTCCTGCATCTTTCCCCAGGCCTGATCATGAACCAGTGGGGTCCCTCAGCCTGGCCTGTGCCCTCTAACAATCTGGGATACCTTGGGGAATGTCGAAGAGCCAGTTTCAGCCTGAACCTGCAGGCCAGGCCAAGGGACACCACTGTTGCACAAATTTGTACAATGAGACTCTAGCCTATATAATAAAAGCCTAAGTGACTGTTATGGCAGAACGACTGGAAGGACCAGTTGCTATGATGTGCACTGACCACCAGGCGATAGGAGCTGCCCCCTGGTGGTCAGTGTGCTCCTATAAGGGGAGTGCCGCTCAGCCAGAAGCCAGGCTCACAGCTGGCAGATGCAGCTGCCATGACTGGAGCCTTTCCCAACTCCACAGCAGCAGACACAGTGGGTCCGGATGAGTGCAAGTGGCACCCAGCCCTGACTCAGGCTCCTCACTGGCCACCTGCCACTTGGCATACTTCTACATCCCTCAGGGGATTTCGGACTGTCAGTTTAGGAATACACCCCAAGAAATCAGAAACACCAATTTCATTATATATATTTACTAGAGGAATGGTACACAAAATTCATGCACTGAAGGGGGCGTGTTTCTCAGCCCAGCCTGCATGCTTTTCAATCTGGGACCCCTCTCACAATCTAAGATTGCTGCCTCCCAACTGCTAGCCTGCCTGCCAGCCTGATCACCTCCTAACCACTCCCTTGCCAGCCTGATCGATGCCTAACTGCTCCCCTGCTGGCCCAATCACCCCCAATGCTCTACCCTGCTGGCCTGGTTGCCCCCAACTGCCCTCCCCTGAAGGTCTGGTCGCCCCTAACTTCCCTCTACTGCCATCCATCTTGTGGTGGCCATCTTGTGACCAATGGGAGCAGCCATCTTTTGACCACATGGGGGTCATCTTGTATGAGGGCATGACAGTCAATTTGCATATTACCTATATTATATAGGATATAGAGAGAAAAAGAGAGAATACAGTGAGCACACATAGAACATTTAAAAAATATATATATTTTATTGTTTTTTTACAGAGAGGAAGGAAGAAGGATAGTGAATTAGAAACGTCAGTGAAAAAGAAGCATTGATCAGCTGCCTCCTGTACACTTCCGACTGGGGATGTGCCCTCAACCAAGGTACATGCTCTTAACTGGAATTGAACCTGAGACCCTTCAGTGAGAAGGCCGACACTCTATCCACTGAGCCAGACTGGTTAGGGCCACATAGGACATTTTTAATTTAATTTAATTTAATTTTTTTTGTGGTCTATCTTTCAATTTATGTCTTTAATTTTTTCAACAATTTTTTAGATTTCAATATAGAGGTTGTGAACATCTTTTGTTAGAGTTATCCTAAATCTATGATGCTTTTATTTATTTTTTAACATATTTTTATTGATTTCAGAGAGGAAGGAAGAGGGAGAGAGAGATAGAAACATCAATGATAATAGAGAATCATTGATTAGCTGCCTTCTGCACACCCCCTATTGGGGATTAAGCCCTCAACCCAGGCAGGTGCCCTTCATTGGAATCGAACCCAAGACCCTTCAGTCCACAGGCTGACACTCCATTCACTTAACCAGATTGGCCAGGGCAGTCTATGATGTTTTTTGAGGCTAATGTAAATGTTATGTTTTTGCCTTCTTTCTGATTACAGGGAAAATAGCTTAATATTTTGCCATTAAGAATGATATTAGACATAGATATTTCATAGATGTTCTCTAACTGATTGAGATAGCTCCTTTTCATTCTGAGTTGCCTTTGAGTAATCATTATAAATGGATATTAAATTTTGTCATTTTTTTTTCTACATCTACTGAGAAATCAAATGATTTTTACTTCTCTATTCTATTAATACTAGAGGCCCAGTGCATGAAATTTGTGCACTTGGGGGAGGGGAGGTCCCTCAGCCTGGCCTACACCCTCTCACAGTCCAAGAGCCCTTGGGGTATGTTCAACTGCCAGCTTAGGCTCGCTTTCCACAGTCAGACATCCTTAGCACTGCCTTGGAGGCAGGAGAGGCTACCGCCACTGCTGATACACTCAATAGCCCTGAACCCGCCTCAGGGCTTCTGGCTGACCAGCACTCCCCCTGTGGGACTGCACTGACCACCAGGGGACAACTCCTGAGCTGAGCATCTGCCCCTGGTGGTCAGTGCCCATTATAGCGACTGGTCAATCAGTTGACTGTCTTCCCCCTGGTGATCAGTGCATGTCAGAGTGAGCAGCTAAGCAGCCTTAGCATATCATTAGCATATTATGCTTTGATTGAACAGCTGACCAGATGACTGGATATTTAGTATATTAAGCTTTTATTATATAGGATTATAATTTTCATTGATTAATTGATCTTTTATGCCTTCCTGGTATAAACTACACCTGGGTTAAGATTTATTGATTTTTAAAAATATTTATTGTTGAAAGTATTACATATGGTCCCTTTTACCCCAGTGACCTCTTCCTTCTGCCCCCACCCCCAGCCCCACTCCAGACCTTTACCACACTATTGTCTATGTTCATGAGTTATGCATTTACATGCATATGAGTTTGTTGGTTGATCTCTCCCCCATGTTCCCACCCACCTCTGCCTTCTCTCTGAGTCTGTTCAATATTTCTGTGTCTCTGGGTCAATTTTTGTTCATCAGTTTATGATGTTCATTAGATTCAATGTTTGAGTGAGAGCATGTGATACTTATATTTCTCTGTATGGCTTATTTCATTTAGCATAATGCACTACAGATCTATCCATACTATTGAAAATGGTAAGACTTCTTTCTTTTTACAGCAGTATAGTATTCCATTGTATAGATGTACCATAGCATTTTTATCCATGTACCTTCTGATGGGCACCTAGGCTGTTTCCAAATCTTAGCTATTGTAAATTATGCTGCTATGAACATAGGGGTGCATATATTATTTCTGATGAGTATTTCTGATTTAGAAATTAGATTAGATTAAATTAGATTAGATTACACAGCTGAGGGGAGTAGTCAAAGTGATGGAGATATGCATAGGCCAGCTCATGAGGCACCCACTGGAAATATCTGAGACATTTTTATTAAAATAAATTATAATAGTAATCAGTTAAACAAGTTGAATAAAATAAAAATCTATACTCATATAGAAAAATATATTTAAATATTAATAAATGAAAAAGAAAAACAATAAATAATAAAGGACTGAAGAAATTTTAAAAATTACCAATGGCTGTTAAAATAGCAAATTACATGTTTAATAAGGAACAGCATCTTTTCAGAGTATCAAAGAACCTTCCCACAAATTACCTACTAACTATAAAAAAAACAAAACAGACTATCAAAGAACCTTCCCACAAATTACCTACTAAGTGTAAGAAAAAAAAATTAAAGTAAAATCTAACTGATGCTACCTTAACCAAGTTACAAAAGTTAACATTGCCAATTTGCATACAAACCAACATCATTTGCTTCCTAATATGGTACTGACAAAGAAGAATCTTTTATTTAATATTACTACCCAAAATACACAACCTGAATCTAATTGTGAAGAAATATCAGACAAATTTAATTAAGGGACATCCTACAATATAATTTTCTATAATTTTTAGATATATTAAGGTTAAGAAAGAAAGTTTGAGAAACAGTTTTAGATTTTTAAAGAGACTAAATATTTATGGCAACTAAATGTAATACAAATAACTGGACTGGAAAGTAAATCATAAATGGTATTATGGAGATAGTGAAACTTGAATAATGAATGTGAATTAGATATTATCATATATCAATATCAAATTTACTATAATGTACTTATGTAAGAGACTGCCTCTCCTTCTCCTTTTAGTAAAAACTATATTGTTTGGGGATATAGGAGAATGAAATCTTCAACTTATGCTTCAAAGGAGAGAGAAAGATAGAGAAAGCTAGAAAGAAAAAGAGAGAAGATAAAAGAGGGTTTAAAAGAAGTCAAACTTGGGTAAAGGATATGCAGGCATTCCTTGTACTATTTTATTTACTTAAAAATGTTTATTCTTTAAAAAATTAGTTGCTTTTTATATACAGTTATACAAAGTTTTTAATGTTTCTTTGGCAATAGAATATAGCAAAATTTTACAATTATATAAAAATTTACCTTTGCTTACAAAATAGAATATACTATCTACACATAGCTGACTGACACAATCTGATACCATCCAGCACCCTAATTAATTAACAAAATAAGCTACCTCAAAAAGGATAATACAGGATTTCCCAAAAGCAAAAAAAAAAAAAAAAAAAAAAAAAAAAAAAAGCAAAAGAAAGACACATAATCTTCTATGGCTTAAAAGCTTAAAACACAGTATCATCACGACCTTATTGGCAGGCAAAGTGCAATAATTAGCTAATATAATTAGTGATAAGAAAAGTCCTTTCAGTGATGAAAAATTCTTATAAATCCCATTGAAGTACTTCTTTAGTTTAACTATATGTAAGACACTATTTAAACTTCTGCTACTCCAAATATTTTTACTGCTCATTTTTAAAGATGAGGCATCTCCTTCAAAGTATAACTACGTCTTGTATTTGCAATTAAGCAGAAAAACAAACAAAAACCCAGTGCTGATGACAAATATACAGTGCTGACAGAGGTGGCACTTTGTACTGTTCTTGAACCTTTTATGTAATATTGAAATTATGTGAAAATACAAATGTACCCCTCAAAAACAGATAAAATCAATACATAGTGATATAAATCAAAATAGAAGTTTAACCATTACTTTACTAAAATTTTAATTTTGTGCTATAATCTAGTCAGATTTGTAGTTTAAGGGCGAGCTAGCATTCTTCTCGCTCTTGCCTTGAAAAGTAGCATGTTTCTTTTTATAGCTATATTTCAAGGACTTCCCAGCTCTGTAAGATAAGGGCACATTAGTTAGTTTATAAGGTTATTTTATCAGGGTCAAGATTAGTTAGGCTGAAATGGAATATAAATGAAAAATACTGTGTTTTTGTTTGTTTATTTCCTTTTAAGAAATTACTCAACCTGAAACAACATAAAAATCAATGCAAATGACAAGAAAAGAACCAAATGTTTTATATTAATCTGTACCTTAATCCATCAATGTTTTGGTTAAAGAAGCTATGTTGTGTAACTGTACTTACGTATTCAAAGAATAAAGAATTTGGTTTAGAGAGAAGAGGGTAGGTTAAAAACACCTGCTTACATTTACTGAAAATGCCAAAAGAACATATTATAATAATTTATACATCACCCTTGTTTTATGATCATAACATAATAAATGTACAGTATATAGGACTTTTTGTGTACAATTATTTTTTTTCTTGTTCTACCAAAATATTTTTAGTGCAACTAAATTTTGTCTTAAGAAACACACAAGTAGTTATATGGTAAAAAATAAGAGAAAATGAAGGCTGCACATTAAAAATTAACTATATAAAAGGTGTCATATATTTCGTACTTAGATATGTTTTATTAACCTGTTAACCGAGCGGGACATATAAATACGTCAAACGTAAACAATATCGGGTACGGGCAGGACATATGAATACGTCCTTGAAATATATGTTGTGCACTGAAACCGGCGGGACATATATTTCCGAACAACAAAGGTATTAGTCATCCATACATGTCTCGTCATGAATTTAAGACATGGAGGGAATCAGTATAATTTCGTTATTGAGAGTGGTGGACGTGTTCTGGGTGAGCAGTGACGGGTAAGTACTTACACTTACCAACCTATTTTCGTATTATATATTATTTAATTATATTTTTTTATATCTCCAATCTTTATATAATAGAAAAACATATAAAATTGATCCAATCATCAATAATTTGTCAGAAAAGTTTAAAAGTTTTTATGTATGTGAACGAGAAATATGCGTAGATGAATCTCTTTTATTATGGAAAGGGAATTTATCTTGGAAACAATATATATCTACAAAAAGAGCTAGATTTGGAATGAAGTTGTTTATTTTGAGTGAAAGCCAATCTGGATAGGTACAAAATATAATTTTATACACAGGCAAGGACACAAATTATGGCTCAAACTACCCGCAAGAAAAACAATCAACAAGAATTGTTTTGGAGTTAACACATGACTTACTGAATAAAGGGTATAGGATTTACTTAGATAATTTCTATACGTCAATTCATTTGGCTGAACTCTTGTGTCAAAACAATACAGACATTGTTAGAACAATGAGGATAAACAGAGTCGGAATCCCCAGTGAAATAAAAACAAAAAAATGATAGAAAAATGAACATATAGTAAGAATCAAAGACAAACTTATAGTTTTAAAATGGAAGGATAAAAAAGACGTATTGATGCTCAGTTTTATTCATAATGACGAAAAGACAATGATTGAAAAGAGAGGAAGAAGTCAAGAAAAACCGAATGTTGTCCTGGATTATAACAAGAATATGGGCGGCGTAGATCTGGGAGATGGAGTTATGGTGGCCTACACGGCTGCCCGTAACAGGGTAAAAAAAATTTATAAAAAAATTTTTCTACGATTAATTGATATGTGCTGCTTCAATGCATATATTATATACAAAAAAAGATAAAGGTCATTTGGATCGATTACACTTTTTGATAGAGTGTGTAGAGAAATTGGTAGATAACAACATAGTGAAAACCCACCCAAAGACATCAACAAGCAGCTCTTCATCTAAACCATCAAGCCTAGTTGAAAGGCATTTTCCAGAACAAATGAAAAGCGATATAGGAAAAACAAAACCCAGGAAATGCCGAGTTTGCTACAAAAAAGGTGTTAGGAAAGAATCTACATACTGGTGTCTGGATTGTAAGGTAGCACTATGTATCAATAATTGTTTTAAAATATATCACACGGAAGTTGAATTTTGAATTTTTACATCTATATTTCAATTTTTTAAACTCAATATTTCTATTTTATTTGTGTGCTTTTGTTTATTGTTCGGTAATTGTTAATTTTTTAATATTTTTTATTGTGTATAGAAATAAAAAATATATATTTTTTGTAATCTTTATAATTGTTTGTAAAATTTATAATTTTTTAATTCGATGTTTCCATTTTTTTGTTGGTATTCTTTTCTATTTGTTTATAATTTTTTATTTTCCTTTGTGCTTTATATATATAAATAAATGAAAAATATATATATTTCATTTATTTTAATTAAGTATAAATAAAAAAATATAATATAAAATTAAGTCCACTGGGCCTGACGTACTGACACATCCTAGTGAAAGAGTATGTGCCCGTTGTATATTGCATAATTAAAAAGGGAACTCCCCGGTTAACAGGTTAATTTTTAATGACTTTATAGTACTCATTAAAGTACTGACTAGTCCAGAGTGATGGGACAAACACTCAGGTGTATCATTTTGTTTGAAAACAAAAATTAAGGAAGAAGAAACAAAAGATGAGAAGGAAATCACAATGCATCTATTATGTTCAAATATATTGAAATTAGAAGCCCCAAGTATGTAAAACAATAAACAACCAGATTGAAATGGAATAAATGGCCACAACATAATGACATAAATGTGAGTCTATCATCTAACATGTGAATTCCTCAGCCAGGCTTTCATTATTTTCCCTGACACAGTACAAGCTTAGTTCCACGTACAAGTTCTCTGCTTCAATCAAAGCATTGACCTCCCTGCCTCTTCCAGACACCCTATTGGTTCCTGCCTCCTCAACTGAACATATGCTGGCCTCTCTTCAAAACCTCTCTCACTTTCCCTCTCAGTCACACCCATCCTTGATACTATTATTATTTTTAACTGATAGAAAGAGAAACATTGATATGAGAACAAAATATGGATTGCTCTCCTACTAAGGACGGAGCCCACCACCCCAGCATGTGCCCTAACCAGGAATCAAACCGGCATCCTTTGAGTGCATGGGATAATGTCCAAACTACTGAGCCACATGGGCTAGAATTTAAGCCATCATTTTATCAAGAAGATTATAATTTTTATTTCTATCTATATCATAAAAGTCCTCTGGTCATGGTGCCATAATGGTGTCACAACCAAATGAGCAGTGGCTAGCACGGTGGGCGGGGTGGAGTGCTGGCAGCATCCGAGGAGTGAGCGAGGCATTGAGGGATGGCGGACATGGCTCTGACGTCAGCCTAGGCCTAGGGGACCCTATATGTGCATGAATTAATCATGTACTGGATCTCTAATAGTAGAATTATATCAAAGAAAATTCAGACCGAAGGGAAGACTAAAGAATTCTAGGAATATCTTACATAGCCACTTACCATATCTCAGCATATAGATTTATTAATTTTTAAAGTATTCAAATATCTACAAAATGGTACAGATATTTTTAATTATATCATGTGTTTATACTACATTTAATCATTTTATAACACCATTATCATTTTTTGGTCCTATTTCCAACAATAAAATATATAAGTAGCCTTAGCCAGTGGCTCAGTGGTTAGAGTGTCAGCCTGTGGACTGAAGGGTCCTGTGTTTGATACCAGTCAAGGACACATGCCTGGGTTGTGGGCTTGATCCCCAGTGTGGGCATGCAGGAGGAAGCTGATCAGTAATTTTCTCTTATTGAAATTTTTTTCCCTCTCCCTTTCTCTGAAATCAATAAAAATATATTTATATATGTGTGTGTATATTAGAGACCCAGTGCATGAAATCTGTGCACTGTGTGTGTGTGTGTGGGGGGGGTCTTCAGCCCAGCCTACCCCCTCTCACAGCCTGGGAGCCCTCAGGGGATGTCCTACTGATGGCTTAGCAGGGGTCCTCCAACTTTTTTAAGTGGGGGCCAGATCACGGTCCCTCAGAGAGCTGGAGGGCCGGACTATATGAACTACTAATTCCTACTGTAACACCTTGGCTGCGCTCACTGCCCAAAAAACCTGGCGGGCCGGATCAGACTCCTCTGCGGGCCGCATGTAGCCCGCGGGCCATAGTTTGAAGACCCCTGGCTTAGGGGATCAGAGAATGGGCCTAAGCCACAATCTGGCCTCCTTCTGCGGGAGGTGACCGGGAGGCTAATCAGGATGGTGTGGGCAGTGAGTGGCTAGCCCCAACTCTAATTCTGCCATGGCCACAGATGGCCTTCCTCTGTGGGAAGCAACCCCAGAAGGCCTATCTGAGGTTGGTGCTGGGTGCCCCTGTCTCAAATCACCCTGCCACTGCTACCACCCATGGCCTCCCTCTACCCTGCCGCCACTAGTTGCCACTGCCCTTCCCACTCCATTGCTGTCCCCTTGCCCTGCCCACTGACATGTGCCTTGGCTGGCCTAGGGACACCTGCTCGCCGGCCCTACCCCCACTGACTGGTTGTTCTGCCGTTCGGTCAATTTGCATATTACACTTTAATTATATAGGATTGCTTTACTTGGAGGAAGATTTATCCACCAAAATGAGCTCTAAAAGGAATGTTTTTCAAGGTGTGGTCCAACATTTTAACAGACACCCAGATGAGTGTTTTGCACTGTATTATTTGAGAGGATCTCCTTTGAAGGGTGACACTTCAGTAAAGAGACACTGGTATGACAACATTCAGTATCTGATTTTTATTGTTAAAAATTGAGCTCCCAATAACTCTTTATCAATCTATACAGGCTCCTAATGTTTCCACATCTTAAAAAATCCCCATACTCATAGAGCATTGAATGACTTCGATAAGTATTTTTAAGGGGTCATGCAGAAAAGCTAATTTAGGTGACAGGAATGTGTAGCAGATAGATGATATCCTAGATTAGGAGAAAAGATGGCACATTAACCTTACTTGGTGGTGGCTGAAGGCAGAAAATAAATGTTGCAACAAAGAAAGAGCACTAAGTCTGTCTTTTGTCCTAATTGTTTGGCTATTGCTGAACTAAGCAAGCTCCCTTACACTGTTCCTTTTCCTTGATACCTTCTCCCAATTATTAGAATCACAAATTCAACAAAGTTCCCCAAACTGGAAAACCTGGGCTAATACCATTTGCTTTGTTTGCTTTCATCCCTATGTAATCAGACAAATAGTTCCATCAGGTTTCCTCATAAATATGTCTCTGATCCACTGCCTCTGTCTAGTTCTAGTTCCCAACAGGAGTCTCTCTTTGTTGGGCC
The DNA here is from genome assembly GCF_964339955.1 of Pipistrellus hanaki. Taxonomy (NCBI): domain Eukaryota; kingdom Metazoa; phylum Chordata; class Mammalia; order Chiroptera; family Vespertilionidae; genus Pipistrellus; species Pipistrellus hanaki. The sequence goes on from NC_140503.1 coordinate 108,650,219, forward strand.
CCAAAACACTGTACTATCTAAACCGATCCTTCCCACAGACACCAGAATGGTTCACTAAAAATGAAAGCAAGACCAGATGTTCCCATGATTAACATTCTTCTCTTTTCCTCCTTCTGTGGAATAAAATCTAAGCACTTTGCTATGGTATATACCCTGTTTCTCCAAAAATGAGAGTGTCTTATATTAATTTTTTCCTTCCAAATTTGTGCTAGGTCTTATTTTCAGGGGATGTCTTATCTTTCCATGCGCTAGGTCTTATTTTCGGAGGATGTCTTATTTTCAGGGAAACACAGGTAAGACCCTCAGTGGTCTGTCCTCTGCCTACTTCTCAGGCCTCTGTGAGAGTCAGGGCCTGCCTGGTGCAGTGGGCGGCCAGGACCCGGGCCTGACTTCCGCCCCAGCACCCCCACTCCCCTGTCTCCAGCCTGCGTCCACTCAAGGGCTGCCTGAGCCGGCACAGCAGCTCTGCCAGCCCCAGGTCCCCCCCACACACCGCTCCCTGTGTGTGCTCTGGGGTTGTCCAAGCCAGCGTGGCGGCGGGGCAGCTTGGGCAGACCCCTCTGTTTCTGTCTTTATCTCTGCTCCGGGCCTCACCTGCAGGTGCAGGCTCCTCCTGTCTGGTCATGATTGTTATAGCGTCCTGCCTGCTGGCCTGCTCACCCCAACTGCTCCCCACCCCCGTCACCGGCCTGCTCTCTCCCAAATGAACCCCACCAGCCTGATCACCCCCAACTGCCCCTGTGCCAGTGTGCCTGTCCCCAACTGCCCCCTGCTGGCGTGCTCACCCCTACTCTCCCTCCCCACTGGCCTGCTTGCCCCAACTGACCCCACTGATGGTTTACTTGCCCCAACTGGCTCCCCTGCTTGTCTGCTCAGTCCCAACTGTCCCCCCTTCCCACCAGCCTGATTATCCTCAATGGCCTGAACACTCAAAACTGCCATCTGGTCCTGGCCTGATCACCCAAACTGCCCTCCCCTCTTGGCCTCTAACCACCTCTACCTCGGCCCCACCACCATGTCTTTATCCAAAAGAACATCTGGAAGGTCTCCCAGTCTAATTACCATATTATCCTTTTATTAGTATAGATAGAGGACTGGTGCACTGGTGGGGGCCAACTGGTTTCTCAGATCAGGGTGGGTGTTCCCTCGGGGCATGGGGCGGCTGGGCTAGGAACGTGTGGTGGTTTTCATGCCAGCCATACCCCCATGGGGTGAGTGTCCCCATTGGGGTGGCATGTCCAGCCTCGGTAAGAGGCTGAGGACTGTTTTCAGGCTGGCCACAACTCCTTCAGGGTGGGGGTCTCTGCTGGGGTGCCTGGCCAGCCTGGGTGAGGGGTTGAGGGCTGTCCCAGGCTCCCAGCCACCCCTTTAGTGGCGGCCAAGGGGGTGGGAAGCTTGGTTTCTCCGTCACTGGGAGAAACCCAAAACTCCTGCTCATTCCAGCTCCATGGCCACCACCATCTTTGTTAGGTTAATTTGCATACTCATTCCTGATTGGCTGGTAGGCATGGTGGAGGGATTGTCAGTTTGCATGCTTCTCTTTTATTAGTGTGTGCATATATATTTCCTACCTTATAAAAGAGTAATATGCAAATTAACCATCAATTCACTCAAGCCACACCCACCAGCCACGCCTACTAGCCAATCAGAGCTAGCATGCAAATCAACCCCAAACAAGATGTCTGCTGCCACAGAGGGCAGTTGAGTGGTTTGGGTTTCCCCGGCAACAGAAGCCAAGATTTCTGCACACCCTGGCTGGCCTAGGCCTCCACTCAAGGCTACAAAGTTTCAATTATAGAAGGTACATAAAACCAAACAGAAACCACTGCTGGCCACGGAGTGAGCAGGTGGCTTGGCTCTGTTCCAGGCTATAAAGTTTCAATTGTAGAAGGTAAATAAATTCCAGATACCAGGGCCTCTGCTTAGGTCATGGGGGGGGGGGGGGGGGGAGGGGGGACATGGCCGGCCTGCAAACCACCACAGACACCTCACCCAGGCCACCCCACGCCCCAAGGAAACCCTCACCCTGATCCAGGACACCCTTCAGGGAAAACTAGCCGGCCCCCACCCGTGCACCAGGCCTCTATCCTATCTAATAAAAGAGTAATATGCAGACTGACCATTGCTCCAACACAGAAGATGGCTGTCCCCATGTGGTCAAAGATCCTGCCCCCATGTGGACACAGGATGGCCAGCAGGGGAAGGCAGTTGGGAGGCACCAGGCCTGCAAGGGAGGGCAGTTAGAGGTGATCAACCCTGTAGAGGAGGGCAGTTAGGATTGGCCAGGCCAGCAGAGGAGGGAAGTTGGGGGCAAACAGGCTGACAGGGGAGCAGTTAAACATCAATCAGGCTGACATGGGAGTAGTTAGGAGGTGATCAGGCTGGCAGGCAGAAGCAGTTAGGGACAATTAGGAAGGCAGGCAGGAGACCAGTTGGGAGCCAGCAATCCTGGATTGTAAGGGGGATGTCCGACTGCTCGTTTAAGCCCGGAGCCACCAGGATTGGGTCTAAACTTGCAGTCAGACATCCCTCGAGGGGTCCCAGATTGGAGAGGGCGCAGGCTGGGCTGAGGGACACTCCCCCACCCTGTGCACCAATTTCGTGCACTGGGCCTCTAGTATTCTAGTATGTGTGTGTGTGTGTGTGTGAGTATATATATATATATATATATATATATATATATATATATATATATATATATATTAGAAGCCCAATGTATAAAATTTGTGCAAGAGTAGGCCTTCCTTTCCCTGGCTGCCTGCCAGCACCAGCTTCCCTCTGGCACCCAGGACCCAGGTTTTTCTTTCAGCCCTGACTTCATCCAGAAGGACATCTGGTCTAATTAGCATATTATGCTTTTATTATGATACATATATGTGTGATTACTAATCTTTCCAGGGCAATGCATATTATATATTCACCTCTGGGTTAGACACATCATCCTAATTGCTTCTTTTGCTTGCATCCATGCTATTCTGGCATTTCATTATTTATCTCTTGCCTAGAGAGCATCAGAAGCTTCTTAACTAATCTCTTGCTTCCTGGCTTTCTACACCAATGAATGCTTCATATGCTTAGGGAATAACATTTCTTAAACATACAAATTGCCTCCTTCAACCTCTGTGGTGATTGCTCATCTTCTAAAAGATAAAACCCCAAGTCCTTGATACAGCCTGTGAAGCTCTCTAGTATATATCCTTTGTCTCTGTTTTTCTTCTGTTCCTCTCTAACCAAAATGTGAACTCTACAGTATTGCTTCTGTGAAAGACTTTCAGATCTTTAATCCTGTTGTATTTTTCAATCTTGTATGTGCTTTTCTCTTCCATAGTCAACACACACACAAATACACACACAAACACACACCTACACACACCCATCCTTACCTGAAATACCTCTCATTCTTGGTTTCTCGGGTGTCTATTTTTTCTCTGGGCCTCCTCAAACATTTCCTCCTCTCTAAAGACTCCCCAGACCCTCCCAGGTCATCCCTCTATGACATCAACATTTTATATATCTGCATTGCAAGACTAACAGCAAGAAAATGCAGGAGACTTGTGTATGTGTGCTTCTAGTATAATCTGGCTTGTGATTGATGAGATATAAAAGTTGGTTGTCTAAGCAAATAAAATTGTGCTTCATAAACAGCTTTTGTTTGATTAGTTATAGGCATATTTTGATTACCAGTAACGGTGACTCTAACATAAACATAAAGAGAAACTTAACAGTTTATCTAACCATGAGGATCATGGTTACAAAAACAAATATGAATAAATTATATATAACTAGAGGCCTGGTGCATGAAATTAGTGCATCAGGAGTGTCCCTCAGGCTGGCCTGCACCCTCTCCTATCTGAGCCCCTATGGGGATGTCTGACTGCTGGCTTAAGCCCAATCACTGCTGGCTCCTAACTGCTTGCCTGCCTGCCTGCTTGATTGTCCCAAACTGCTTCTGCCTGCCAGCCTGATCATCCCCTAATTACTCCCCTGATGGCCTGAAAGACACCTAACTTCTCCCCTGCCAGCATGTTGGCCCCCAACTGCCCTCCCCTCTGACCTGATTGCCCCTAACTACCCTCCCCTGCCAGCCTGATGGTTACCAACTTCCCTCCCCTGCAGGTGCCCTCCCCTGTTGATCTGATCACCCCCAAATGCCCTCCCCTTCAGGCCTGGTCACTCCCAACTGCCTTCCCCTGCCAGCCAGGTTGTCTCCAACTGCCCTCCCCTGCCAGCCTGATGGTCCCCAGCTGCCCTCCCCTGCAGGCTCGATTGCCCCCAATTACCCTCTCCTGCTGGCCTGTTCTCTCTCCCCCTCCCCATTGCCCTTCCCTGCCAGCCTGATCACCCACAACTGCTCTCCCCTGCCAACCCTGTTGTGCCGCCCCTTTGTGGTGACCATATTTAATGGTTATCTTGTGACTGCATTGTGGTGTCATTGTGATGATGTTGTGATAGGGCATTGCGCAATGCCACCAAGGCTTTTATTATATAAGATTACATTTGTCAAATTTGTAAAAATATTCTGTAAGTAATGCATGGATATAGAGCACCCCAAAATATATTAAAGGTACACAGCAATTTTCAGCCTGAAAGAGTAACTCAATTCATCAATCACTGCAAGTTGATTAAATTTTTAATGTTAAAAGTTAACATTTCTATGTTTTAGAAAATAACCAAGTTCTCTGGAATATACCAATCTGTGTCATCTTCTCTAAGCAGGAACATGGGAAAATCCTCTCACTAGATTTCACTAGGTCAGGGGTAGTGAACCTTTTATCTGCCAAGGGTCACTTGAATATTTGTAACATCACTCTTGGGCCAGAAAAAATTATCAACTTAATATATTTGGTCAAGCATTTAATTAACTCACCCCTAATGCCTTGGCAGGGCCAGTCCTAATGATTCCTCAGGACTTATATGGCCTGTGGGAGGAACATTACCCACCCCTGCACTAGGAGAACACAGAATGATACATCCAATTATACCCACCACAAATAGCTAACTAAACTCAATGAGAATGAGAAATTACATGTAATTTAGAAATGTTTCAAAAAAAGAAAGTTTCTTTCTTCTAAGAAAGTGCATGGTGACTAAAATTTTTATACTTTTGAAAAAAGTGTTCCTCTTACATAAACATAGGTAATGAAAATCTTCTTAGTTTGGGGCCAGGTCTAACCTAATCCTTTTTTGGGATAATAATGAGATTTTTTTTAGCTTAATTTGAGGAAAGTGCTGCTTAAAGCTGTAGGTGTCCACAAAAATATAAGATTATTTGGTTAGAATGTTGCAGAAGAGCAAAGAAAGCCAAGGACGCTTCAAAGAAATGGAAGGACACTGTTTAACACTCCAGCGGACTCAGGGAACAGCCTTCCAAATTTGAGTGAAGGAACATGCATGGGGCCCTCCCTTATATATCCTTCCCTGTGGTCTTTAGCCCACAAACATGGATTATGCTTCTGGTCTTGCAAGAAAGCCCCCAGGTGTTGGGGGTCTCCAAGCCATATCTGATGGTCTGGTCTGGTGTCAGAGTTAATAGCCCTCCCTCTGGGCAATGCACTCTCCTCAGCCCAATGGCCTCTATAATCAGTTCTGAAAGACAAGTGTCTGGGAAAGAGATAGTGACTTAATTATACGTTATCAGGAATGTACACTGAGCTTACTGGCATGGATTCAGATCACTATCGTGCAGATATCAGGGTTATATTGGAATTATCCCTTTTTGGCCTTCTCAAGAAAACAAAGCATGAGAATGAATTGAGATACAGTTGCCAACTCTTTTGGGAGTTGCACTGTGGAGTGCTTGTGGGAATTTGGAGGATGCAATCAAATACTTTGCAGAGATCAAAATGCTGTGCTTTACCATTTCCCCCTAATCCTCTTGGATCCATTGCAAGCAGCATTCACTGTAATTGACTAAGACAACCACTAAAATGATTCTGCAAGCTCTCATAACCCTCACCAGGCAATGTGGTCAGAATACTATTATCATAACCTCTTTATATAATATGATACTTTATTGAAAATAACTATAAAAGGAAAAAAAAAGACATCCAATAAATGTATACTCATTTAGAATAGATTCACCAGAATAGGAAGACTTAATAATAGGAATAATATATTAAGACAGCTCCGGATCCTTGGAGAACAAAATCTGAATTTTGAGGAAGTTGCAACCTTGGTATTATACAGCAGAAAAGTTTTCAAATAAAATATTACAAAAATGTAACTTTGAAAAAAACAACAAACTAATAATCAATCTAACACTATCTAATTAAAAATTGGCTCTTTCAATTACCCTTAAGATTTGTTACCAAAAAAAAAGCCCATGGGGATCTCATGCTTTGCAGAGTTAATTATATCAGCAATTTCTCCAAGTAGAAAGTATTTTCCAGAGTGGAGTCTTGAGGGTCCTTATATACTTAGAAAGTCTGAGTCATTCTTAGAAAATTAGTTTGCCTGCTGAAGAATATTACTGAATATTAATATGTGGTAAAAAAAAAAATTCATTCTGATTTCACTAGATGTTTACCATATTCAAATCTATATTCAAATTTTTAATTTTCCCAACCAAATTATTCCTTTATTTTGCTTATTCTAGGCAGATTGTTAGTTCATTTATTTTTTTATAATTAGTTAAGCATAGCATTATTTTTGAATAACCCAACCTTCCAAATTATTTAAATTGAAGAAAAAGTGGTAAAATGACCAAAAAGAAAATATTTTTCTTCAATGTATTCTATACACATCAAGAATAAGCACAACGAAGTATAATAGATGTTTTTTCACTTACTATTTCATTCAAATCACATTTACTGAGTATAGTTTATACTATACTATGGACTTATTAATGTAAATCAGACTCCCTGTATATCAGAATGCCAATGTGTTTATTTCCAAAAAGGAATATTAATGCCCATTATCTCATGGGAGTTCTTATCAGGATAAAACTTCTAAATAAATAACCTCAAGGTCTCTTGATGAGCACAGAACCAGAGCAAAGAGAATTAGATTGTCTTGAGTGATACTTCATTCTGTCTACAGAAAAGCCTGATGAACTATCTCGACTTCACAACAAAATAGATTTCCCTTGTGAATTAAGTATCTGTGTCTACCAGGCACATTTTCTCTTTCCTTTGGACTGTGTTGACTAAATAGTTAAAAATTCTATCTACTTTTCTATTACCTACTAACACTTATCACATCATTACTTCTGAAAATAAGATTACAATACAATTGAATGAGTTCATCTTTCCTTAGTCTAGGATACATTCTAATCCTTTTGATTGGATATACTATCACTCAAGTCTCCAATGACAACACTTACAAAGACTTCTCTTAGGTTATTTCTGAAGATAGCTAAATTGTCTACTTTATAAGGGATTGTGCTTGCTTTTTACTACTTTTATTCCAAGTGTATAACATTTTCTCTAAATCCTGAGGCTAGCTTGATGACTTATATATACTGCTTTATGAAGTTCCATCATGTATTATGGATTTAATCAGAAAGGTTACTTTAAAACTAAATAAATACAAAATACTGATACATGTTAAAATGTGCATAAACATAAAAAACATTACTCTTAGTTAAATAAACCATTTTATATTTATATGAAATATCCAAAATAGGTAAACATATAGAGATTAAAGCAGATAAGTGGCTAGTATTAGCCAGAGGCTAGACTAAAATGTTTTGAACTAGAAATAAATGATAGGTACACAACATTGTTACTGCAGTAATCGTTTATGTTACAATAGTTTATTTTTATTATATGAAATTTTATCTCAATAAAAATGCTTTAAAAATAAAAATGCTATGCTGAAGATTATTTGCCCATATACATGTGGATTTCTGAGCTTTTAACTCTGTTGGTCTATCTGTTTTTCTGCAAATATCATGCTGTTTTGTTCGTTTGTTTGTTTAGCCCATAGCCTATATTTTTAATTTCTTTATTGATTACGGTGTTACATATGTGTCCTTATTACCCCATTACCTTCTCTATCTCCTCCTCATGCCCTTACCCCCCTGTTGTCTGTGTCCATTTCTTAGGCTTATATGCATGCATACAAGTCCTTTGATTGATCTCTCCCCTTTACCCCCACCCTCCCCTACCTTTACTCAGAGGTTTTATGGTCTGATTGATGTTTCTTTGTCTTTGGATCTATTTTTATTTATCAGTTTATGTTGTTCATAAATATCAGATCATGTGATATTTATCTTTTTCTGCCTGGCTTATTTCATTTAGCATAATGCACTCCAATTCCATTCATGCTGTTGCAATTGGTAAGAACTCCTTCTTTTTTTTTTTTTTTTTTTTTTTTTTTTTTACCACAGCATAGTATTCCATTGTGTAGATGTACCATCGTTTTTTAATCCACTCATCTGCTGATGGGCACTTAGGCTGTTTCCAAATCTTAGCTATTGTCAATTGTGCTGCTATGAACATAGGGGTCTATATGCCCTTTCTGATTGGTGTTTCTAGTTTCTTAGGATATATTCCTAGGAGTGGGATCATTGGGTCAAATGGGAGTTCCATTTTTAGTTTTTTGAGGAAACTCCATACTGTTCTCCACAGTGGCTGCACCAGTCTGCATTCCCACCAGCAGTGTACAAGGTTTTCTTTTTCTCCACATCCTCGCCAACACTTGTCATTTGTTGATTTATTAATGACAGCCAATCTGACAGGTGTGAGATGGTACCTCATTGTTGTTGTGATTTGCATCTCTCAGATGATTAGTGACTTTGAGCATGTTTTTGTATGTCTCTATACCTTCCTTCTGTCTTCTTTCAAAAATATCTATTTAGGTCTATTGCCCATTTTTTGATTGGGTTGTTTATCTTTCTTTTTTAAATTGCATGAGTTCCCTATAAATATTGGAGATTAAGCCCTTATCAGTAATAACATTGGCAAATATATTCTCCCCATGCAGTGGGCTTTCTTGTTGCTTTGTTGATGGTTTCTTTTGCTCTGAATAAGCTTTTTATTTTGATGTGGTCCCATTTGTTTATTTTCTCTTCAGTTTCCATTGCCATAGGAGCAGTATCAGTGAGGAAATTGCTTCAGCATATGTATGAAATTTTGCTGCCTATGGATTCCTCTAGTATTTTTATGGTTTCCCATCTTATGTTTAAGTCCTTTATCCATTTTGAGTTTATTTTTATGTATGGTATAATTTGGTGATCTAGTTTCAGTTTTTTGCATGTATCTGTCCAATTTTCCCAACACCACTGATTGAAGAGACTGTCTTGACTCCATTGTATGTTCATGCATCCTTTGTCAAATATTAATTGGGCATAGTGGTTTGGGTAGATTTCAGGGTTCTCTATTCTATTCTATTGATATATTTGTCGGTTCTTGTGCCAGTATCAGGCTGTTTTGAGAACAGTGGCTTTGTATTACAGATTGATTTCTAGTATTGAGATCCCACCTACTTTTTTCCTTTTTTCTCTGAAATGCTACAGCTATTTGGGGTCTTTTTTTAATCTACATAAATTTTTGGAGAGTTTGTTCTAGGTCTGTAAGATATACCATTTTTAGTGGGGAGTGCATTGAATCTATGGGTTGCTTTGGGTAGTATGGACATTTTAATGATGTTCATTCTATCAATCCATGAACATGGTGTGTTCTCCCATCTGTTTATGTCTTCTTCTATCTCTTTTTTCAATGTCCTATCTATTTTTTCTATGTATAGGTCTTTGATCTCCTTAGTTAAGTTTATTCCTAAGTATCTTAATTTTTTTGGTATGATGATAAGGGGATTGCTTTTTAGTCTCTCTTCCTAAAAGTTCATTATTGGTGTATAGGAATGCCATAGATTTATTGGCATTAATTTTGTGTCCTCCTGCATTATTGAATCCATTTAGTAAGTCTAATAATTTTTTGATGTAGTCTTTAGGGTTTTCTATGTATAGTATCATGTCATCTGCAGATAAAGAAGCTTTACTTCTTCTTTCCCAATTTGGATGCCTTTTATTTCTTCTTGTCTGATCATAATGGTTAGTACTTCCAGTACTATGTTAAACAGGAGTTGTGAGAGTGGGCATCCCTGTCTTGTTCCTGGTCTTAGGGAAAATGATTTTAGTTTTATGCCCATTGAGTATGATGTTAGCTGAAGGTGTGTTATTATGTTGAGGTATGATTCTTATATTTCCACCTTGCTGAGAGTTTTTATCAAGAAAGGGCGTTGGAATTTGTAAAATGCTTTTTCTGCATCAATTGTATGACTGGTGGGATCAGGCCTGAATGGGCAGTCGGACATCCCTTGAGGGGTCCCAGATTAGAGAGGGTGCAGGCTGGGCTGAGGGACACCCTCCACACCCCGTGCACAAATTTCGTGCACTGGGCCTCTAGTAATGCTTTAATAAAAAGTGAAAAAATAAATGCTATAGATTACAACAGAATTATAAGCATTACATAAATAGGACAGTAATAAAATAAATAATGCACACACATACATCAGACTGTGTTGCTCAGTTTTAGTGCAAAACAACAACAAAAAGATGGTCATTGTATGCTTAAATAATACAATTGGCAATTGACGCAGATAGTATTTCTAGTAAAGAGAAGGTTTTGCCATGGAGTAGTGGGGGTAGAGAACTGACCTTGTTTTGAGATGTGTTGGATTTGTTTTTCAATATTTCTAGGCAAAGAAATGAAGCAGATAATTAGAAGTTCATGTTTGAAATTTTTGAAGTTTACAGCACAGGCTTAAATTAGCAATATATATTTAATAGTTAAAAGCCTATAGCAGCCGAAACCGGTTTGGCTCAGTGGATAGAGCGTCAGCCTGCAGACTGAAGGGTCCCAGGTCCTATTCCGGTCAAGGGCATGTACCTTGGTTGCGGGCACATCCTCAGTAGGGGGTGTGCAAGAGGCAACTGATTGATGATTCTCTCTCATCAATGTTTCTGACTCTATCCCTCTCTCTTCCTCTCTGTGAAAAATCAATAAAATATATATTTTTTAAAAAAAGCCTATAGCTGACAGGTAGATATATTTAAGTGAACAATTACCTAGAAAAAAATACATAGAAATAAAATCAGCACCCTAAAGATTACAGACTTCTGAAAGGAAAGGGTAAACAACAACAAAAGATGAGTCAGCAAAATTTTCTGAGAGTGTGAAGTGAGAAAACAGAACTATTTATTTAACAAAAATGAAATCAGTAATCACCAGGTACCTATTCATCCCAGGTTCCAGAGACACAGCAAGGGACAATTAATTCTGTATGTTCAATAAGAACAAGTATCCTGTCAATTTGGTTCATTGTTGTACTCCAAGATTTTAACCAAGTATCTGGCATATGGAAGTCACTGTTGTGAGATATGTTATTGCAATTGAAGTATATAAGGAAAACAAACCTCACACAATAGAGTATTTTAGTAATCTTTTCAGATAATTCTAAGTGGTCTTCTTTAATACTACATTAAAAGTCACCAAGTGTAGTTTTCTAAAGGTTAGCTGCATTCTGGAATATGAAATTATACCAATGAACATTTCTTACTCTTTTAATATTAAATTCATACAGTATATGTACTTCATTAATTATTTCACCCATGTATGATTTTGCAATGTTATGTTTGGGTCATCAGAAAAATATCAGTTTATTATAGAACTAGAGGCACGGTGCATGGGATTCATGCACTTGTGGGGTTTGTGGCTTGTGGGAATTGGTGGTGCTCCCGCTGCGGAAGCACACTAACCATTAGGGGGCGGCTCCTGCATTGAGCATCTGTCCCCTGGTAGTCAGTGCGCATCATAGCAACCAATCGTTAAAATGTTTGGTCGATTTCCATATTACCCTTTTATTATATAGGATATACAATATAAAAATATTATGTAATAAAATTTCCAATTGGTTAGGTGAGATTATCCAATATTTATTTGCTTTTTTAAAATGTCACATCCAGCATTTATTTATTGATTAATTCTGTTTTCCTAATTCAATCATTCTACTCCCCATGCCACAATTTTATTGTTATTGCCCTCAATGTTTAATGTATTATTTAATTTATTTTCAATTATCTTTTATTTATTAGCATTATTAGTTGTAACTATAAATTTTCCTCTGAGCCCTATTTAAATTATATCACATCAATGATCTATGTTTTTTCATTATTACTTTAGATATTTTTATATTGATTTGTATTTACTCATTGATTTGAAGTTTTTATATTTCTATAACAGTTTGAGTTCATAGCCAGGGAATACTTTATAATCAAGTCTAAGAATCTTAAAATAGAGGAATTTTATCCCATTGACATTTATAAGTATGGTAGATATACTGTATAAGGAAGGAGAAGAATAGGTTTTTGTTGTGAGTATGCAAAACACAAAGCTTATTCTTATATGATTACTTAGTAATTATTTTATTATGTTCAGCACTAACAATTATAAGTCTATGTGTCCCCCACCCTGTATATACTCTCAGCATTTATATTTTATTTTATGTTATTTTTTTCTGCTTCTATATGATTTTCATTTGACAAGTATTTCACTACATGGTTTGTATTAGTTTTATTTTGTCTATACACTCAAACATATGTAAATATATATAATATATATTTTCAGAAAACATATATCTTATGAAAATTTAGTTATATTTTTCTAGTGATTACATTTACAAACATAAACATAATAAAACACTCTCTATGCTAGTAATTACATTAGAATGTTAGTATTTGTTCTCTTCCCACCAATCTGCAGTACAATTATAACTGATTATATAATTTTTCTTAGTGTTTCCTTTGATATTTTAACTATTTTTACATCTACATTGTTTTCTTTATTGGGTTTTAATAAATTATTTAACTGCTAGTGATAAAAGTTAAGGTAATACTTCACTATTTATCACCCTCCCTAGCATTTTCTCTTCCAACTTTTGCTACTTATTCTTATTAGAGGCCCATTACACAAAATCTGTGCATGGGGAGGTGTCCCTCAGACCAGCCTGTACCCTCTCCAATCTGGGACTCAGTTAGGAGCCAGCAGTCGGATATTCCCTCACAATCTGAGACTGCTGGCTCCTAACTGCTTTCCTTCTTGCCTGACTGATTGCCCCTAACCACTCTGCCTGGCAGCCTGATTGCCCCCTAGCCACTCCCCTGATGGCCTGATCATCCCCAACTGCCTTCCCTGCTGGCCTGATCACCTCCAACTGCTCTCTCCTACTGCCCAATCACCCCCAACTGCCTTCTTTTGTGGGGCTGAGGGAACTGGGGGACTCAGCTGAGGGGACTGGGAGATGGATGAGGCAGGGTTAAGGGTACTGGGCACCACCATCTTGTCGGTGTGGGCACCACCATCTTATGAGGGCGTGACAGTCAATTACCATATTCCCTCTTTATTAGATAGGATTATCAATATTCAAAATATGTATATTTGTCTTTGGAATACTATTTTCCACATCCTATATAATAAAAGGGTAATGTGCAAATCAACTAAACAGCGGATCGACTGGCTATGATGATGCGCACTGCCCACCAGGGGGCAGACGCTCAAAGAAGGAGCTGCCTCCTAGTGGTCAGTGGGCTCCCACAGCCAGAGGTGGCAGTGACTGGAACCTCTCTCATCTCTGGGGCAGTGCTAAGGATGTCCAACTGTTGGCTTAGGCCTTCTCCCCCTGAATGGGCCTAAGTCATCAGTTGAACATCCCCGAGGATTTCTGGACTGTGAGTGGTTGCAGAATGGGATGAGGGACCCCCCGGAGTGCACAAATATTGTGCATTTGGCCTCTAGTTTAATTATATTTCTGTCCAGTGTCAAATGAAAATTATGCTCATTGTTATTTCTTCGGACACAAGTTCTTTGGTGATGTTTTCTAGTATATTCTTTTTTAAGTATTATAGGTATTGAAGAAACTTAATTCCATGAGTTCTTACATATTAAAACATCTTTTCTTTTAAAAATATATTTTATTGATTTTGTACAGAGAGGAAGGGAGAAAGATAGTTAGAAACATCGATGAGAGAGAGTCATCGATCAGCTGCCTCTTGCACACCCCCTACTGGAGATATGCCCGCAACCAAGGTACATGCCCTTGACAGGAATTGAATCCGGGACCCTTCAGTCCTCAAGCCGACGCTCTATCAATTGAGCCAGACCGGTCTCGGCCATCTTTTCTTTTATGTCTTTGTCCTTAAACAACTTTTAAATTATATATGCAATTTATTTTTTTAAAATCTTCATTGTTGAAAGTATTGCATAGGTCCTTCCTTTCTCCCCATTAATCTCTTCTAGCCTGCTCCCACTCTCCCCCTCCCCAAGACTCTTCCACCTCATTGTCTGTGTCCACCATCATGCATATAGACAGAGAGCAGACAGTGGAGATTGGGGGCTTCATCACCACAGTGGCGGTGAAGCTCCTGGCCTGGAAGACAGAGAGTGGACAGCAGGGCGTGGTGGCTTCATTTGCATGGCAACAGTGAATCCCCCAGGCCCATCAGGGAGAGTGGAAAGGGAGGCATGGCAGCTTCATTCATGTGGTGGCAACAAAGCCTCCAGGCCCCGGGAGAGAGAATGGACAGTGGGGTGTGGCAGCTTCATTCACGGGGAAGCAGCAAAGCCCTCAGTCTCTGCAGACCAGAGAGCAGACAGCGGAGCATGGCAGCTTTGTTCACATGGCAATGGCGAAGCCTGCAGGTCCCGCAGACAGAGAGAGGACAGCAGGGCATGGTGGCTTCTTTGCCACAGTGGTGACGAAACCTCCTGGCCCTGCAGAGAGCGGAGAACCAAGGGGAGTGGGTCGAAACCATCAGTAGGACATCCCCTGATGGCTCTTGGATTGGAGAGGGTTGCAGGTTGGGCTGAGGGACACCCCCTTGCATGAATTTCGTGCACTGGGCCTCTAATAGTAATATAAATATGAAATATTAAATTTCTATGGCATATATTCAGTATAAAATATTGTCAAAAATGTAAGCACTTTGTTTTGCTAGTGACTATATATATATGGATTTAAACAGGAATGAAGTATTAACTTTTAACTTAGATTGGACTTTTCAGTCACCTTTTATTTGATGAATACATGTAAGCAACCCCACTTAAATCAGTTTTAAAATGCATGTAAAAATAAGACAACAGCTTCTTTAGTAAGTATAGAAATACCCAAGATATTTAGAAGTTTAATTTTTCATTGCTAAGAGGGAATAAATTTTAAGTTGTCGCTTTCCTTTGTCCCTTTGTCTAACTAAGTTCAGAAAACACAGTGGAAATATATGCAGCACTCTGTGGATCTGTTAACAATGAGGTGAAATGGGTGATTTTTAAAACACGGCATTTTACTCTCCATTTTATTTTCTTGAAAATTCTTGACCTTTCTAAAGTTTGCATGATTCACGTGGGTATTATTTTGGCAGTTTGTTTCCCTTTGAAATATTTCAGGAGCAACTGTCATTTCATTTATGTATTCCTTCCTATTAATATCTTTCCAACAATTAGGAATAGAATATGGTGATATCTTCATTTATTTTAGCAGAAATGTAGGATTTTTAACTTTTTAAATTGTTTCATGGCACCTCTGGATGGAACATGTGTATATACACTTCATATTTTTACATTTTTTTCCTTAATGTTACTTAGTCAAGCAAAAATTGTAATATCAGCTATCCTTCTCATTTAGACTCTGTTGTCAAGGAAGGGCAATATGGGTATATCCTAGTACTATCTTTCCCCTGCCAAGGAAAAAATTAGCATGGGTAGTCTTTTCTCTTCTTCTACTACATTTCATTCATTTTTTAGATTCTTGTTTCCTCAGATATTTATAGTACAGTAATGACCTGGTGCACGAAATTCATGCATGGAGGAGAGTTCCCTCAGCCCAGCCTGTACCCACTCCAATCTGGGACCCCTCGGGAGATGCCTGACTGGGATTGGGCCTAAACCGGCAGTCAGACTTCCATATCACAGTCTGGGACCACTGGCTCTTAATCACTCACTTGCCTACCTGCCTGATCGCCCCTAACCTCTCTACCTGCCTGCCTGAATGTCCCTAACTGACTCTGCCTACCTGATTGATCATCCCCAACTGCCTTCCCCTGCTAGCCTGATCTCTCCCCCAATGGCCCTCCCCTGCAAGCCTAATCTTGATACCAGATACCCTCTTCTGCTGGCCTGGTTGCCCCCAACTGCTCTCCCCTGCCAGCCTGATCACCCCTAACTGCCTCTGCCTGCCTGATCACCCACAACTGTCCTCCCCTGCTAGCCTGATCTCACCCCCAACTGCCCTCCCCTGAAGGCCTGATCTCGCCCCCAACTGCCTTCCCCTGCAGGCCTGATCTCTCCCCCAATGGCCCTTTCCTCCCAACCAAATTTGTTCTAATTGGTCATTTTCTATGCAATCAGCATCAAAAGCTCCGCCTTCTAGACAGCCATTGGCTCCTCACAGTTCACCCAGATTTGGGTCTGATTGGTCAGTTTCCATGCCAGTCAGCATCTCGGGACATATCTCCGGGCCTGATCAGAGAGGCAGGGCTAATCAGCAGCCCCTGTGGAGGCTCTGAGAGAAACAGAGGCACAGCCACAGCAACCCAGCACTGACTATAGGACTGACTTTCCATAGGTCAAGACTTTGGTCGTTTGGGATGTTATGGACCCTGGGTTTTTATATATTAGGATAAGCTGAATATTTCCTGTTGTGTGTTGTGTCCCCCCCAATACATTTTTCTATTAACTTAATTCAATTAGACAGCAACCTACCAGAGCTTCTGCTTTTGGGTGGAAATGGCATCACAAGATATATCAACTACAAAACAGTCATCCCTGATCAACTCATTCTCTAAAAAAACACCCTGTTTTGGGGCACTTTAATATCTGTGCTTTCTTTCTTTTTTTTTTTTTTTTTTTTTTTTTTTTAATATATTTTATTGATTTTTTACAGAGAGGAAGGGAGAGAGATAGAGAGCCAGAAACGTCGATGAGAGAGAAACATCGACCAGCTGCCTCTTGCACACCCCCCACCGGGGACGTGCCTGCAACCAACGCACATGCCCTTGCCTGGAATCAAACCTGGGGCCCTTAGTCCGCAGACTGACGCTCTACCACTGAGCCAAACCGGCCTCGGCAATATCTGTGCTTTCATCCTGGCCTGAATCCTATAGATGGCTTGGTCACCTGTAACTGCTTTGCCACAGTATACCAATTCTTTCCTTTTCTCAGTGTCCTCCCCTCACTAGAGCTACAATGATCACTGATCTTCCAGCTTCAATATTAGAATGTATTTGAATGGCATTTGCATTCTAATAACTTACTTGTCTAGCCTCTTAAATTTGTCCTTTCATTTCAAATGCTCCACAGTACCAATAGAACTTGCAGTAAAAGACAAGTAATGAG
The DNA here is from genome assembly GCF_964339955.1 of Pipistrellus hanaki. NCBI lineage: Eukaryota > Metazoa > Chordata > Mammalia > Chiroptera > Vespertilionidae > Pipistrellus > Pipistrellus hanaki. The sequence goes on from NC_140503.1 coordinate 108,667,543, forward strand.
AAACTGGTAGAGTTGGTGGTTTCTAATAATTGCCAGGAGTATTTTAAGCATAGGTAATCAAAATAATGAATATGTCTAGATTTCTGAGAAGCATGCTACACAAACAAAAGTTACAATGTTAGATACTAAAATCTAACTTACAGTGATTCCTTTTTTCCAGGGTTGTTCTTTATTTTTACCTTTATTAATGTATTAATAGGGCGACACTGGTTTATATTAGGTCTAGTAATAATTAATGTCGTTTTCTAATACTTTTTAAATTGAATTTATTTAAACAATACAACAAAATTCAATCAACAATATAGTTGCCGTTGTTTTCTACTACTTGTGCCCAACGCTCTGGAAGCATTTTAATCCCTCTGTTGTAAAATTCTTGTGATTTTGATGCAAAAAATTCGGTCAATGCATTTTTGAGGCATTCTTCATTATTAAATTTTTTTCCAAGAAGAAAGTTTTGCAAAGAACGAAACAAATGGTAATTGGAAGGGGCAATATCAGGAGAATATGCAGGTTGAGGGAGAACTTCCCATTCCAACTGGCGCAGTTTTTCAGCAGTGATTCTTGCAGTATGCGGTCATGCGTTATCGTGGTGAAGAATTATGCCCTTGCGATTAATCAGCGCGGGTTCTTTTTCTCTTAAGGCTTGGGCTAACCTTTCCAATTGGGCACTATACACTGCACTTGTAATGGTTTGGGTAGATGGTAAAAGTTCATAATGAAGAATTCCTTTAAAATTCCACCAAACACACAACATCACTTTTTTCGCATGCAAGTCAGGTTTTGGCGTGGGCTGCGGAGCCTCATTTTTGTCCAACCATTGAGGCCACCTTTTCAAATTAACATACAGCACCCATTCTTCATCTCCGGTAACAATTTGCTCTAAAAACGGCAAACGGTTTTGACGAGAGAGGAGCGAACTGCAAATTGTGACTCTTTGATTACGGTTGTTGTCGGTCAACTCATGAGGAACCCATTTTCCAAACTTTTGGACTTTGCCAAGTGCACGCAATTGATTGGAAATTGTTTTTTGTGAACACTTTAAAGTTGTCGCAAGCTCTTGTTGGGTAATTTGAGGATTTTGCACCAAAAAAGCTTGAAGAGCTTCTTGATCAAAATTGGACACACGGCCTCGACCACTCTTGTCATCTAACGAAAAATTTCCCTCGTGAAATTTCTCAAAACAACGCTGGCATTTTCTGGCGCTAACTGCATCTTGACCAAGAGCACTACAGATGTTTTTTGCAGCCTCACTTGCTTTTCTTCCTAATTGGAACTCGTAAAGCATGCAGTGCCGAATATGCTCTTCATCCGCCATCTTCTTAGCCCTAGTTTTGCAACAAAAACCAAACCAAACACAAACTTTTTCAAGCAAAACTCGTTAATTGCACTTCACACATTCTGTAGATACCACGTGTTTGAAGGTTATGTCAATACAAGTCAACGCCAAGCAAGATTTTAAATGAATGTTTAAAAACGACATTAATTATTACTAGACCCAATATAATCATACTAGGATCCCAGTGTACAAATTGTGCACCTTGAAAGGAACAATGGGCTTTGAGGCTGCAATGGGCACAGGGTGGGTCTTGGCCCATCCTCTGTGCCCCCACCCATTCCTTCCCACCACAGCCCCCAATCCCCTGTCTACCAGCAGCCCTGCTCCCAACACCTCTGCTTACATCTACTGATGGTGTGGAGCAATTAGGTCTGGCGCCAGCAGCAAGTGTGAGCAGGGCTGGTACCATCAGCGGGTGCGAGTGGCAACTGCTTGCCCCTCTCGCCTTTCAGGAGCAGGGGGAAGTGGATAAGCTCTCAGGGGCGATTGGGGCTGGCAGCCACCACTCGCACTCACTGATGGTTCTAACTATTCAGGACTGGTACTGGGAGCCAGCAATGGGTCCGGTGCCAGCTGCAGGTGAGAGCAGCACCAGCACTGGCAGCAGGTGAGATAACCTAGTGGGACTACACCTAGTGGAAGAAAAGAATTTTCAGTAACCACCAGGGTCTCAGCCTGATGACAGCAACCAGTGCCCTGCCTTGATCTGGAGCCCCCGCTCACCTGCTCCAACATCCTGCCACAGCTGATGCCCTCCATGTTCCACACTCACCCCCTGGTGGTCAGTGCACATGATAGTGACTGGTTGTTTGGTTAATCTACTGTTTGGTCTATTTGCATATTAGGGTTATAGATAGATGATAGATAGATAGATAGATAGATAGATAGATAGATAGATAGATAAGATGAGATAGATAAGTTTCAGGTGTGGGATTCTATTGCACTGTTTCCATCATCCAAGTCAAATCTTCTCCCCTAACCATATATTAGAACCCTCTTCACCCCCCACCACCTTCCCTCTGACAACCACCACACTGCTGTTTGTGTTCACCAGTTTCAGTTTTATATCTCACATATAAAAGTTTTTAGCTTTTTCTGACTGACTTATTTCAATAAGCACAATGTTCTCAAGGTCCATCCATGTTGTTGCAAATGGCAGTATTTCATTCTTTCTAGTGGCTGAGTAGTATTCCATTGTGTATATGTACCACATCTTTCCTATCCCAGTTCTTTATTGTAAGATATTTTGGTTGTTTCCATGTGTTGGCCACCGTGAATAATGCTGCAATGAACATATGAGTCCATATATCTTTGCAAATACATGTTTTCAAGTTTTACAGGTATAACTTGGGGGTATAGTGTTACATAATAAAGACCATATATGATAACTCCTCAGCTAATAGTATCCTCAGTGGTAAAAACCTGAAAGCTTTTCCATTAAGATTAGGAATAAGACTAGGATATCTACTCTCAGCACTCTTATTCAACATAATTCTGGAAGTCCTAGCCAGAGCAATAATGTAAGAGAAAGAAATAAAAGTCATCCAAATAGAGAAGGAAGAAGTAAAACTGTCACTTTTTGTTGTCAACATGATTCTGTATCTAGAAAACCCTAAGGACTATACCAAAATACTATTAGAAACAATAAATATACAATCAAGTAGCAAGATACAAAATGAATGTACAAAACTCCATTGTTTTTCTGTATACTAACAACAAAACTTCAGAAAAAGAAATGAAAAAACAATTCATTTTGCAATTGCAACCAAAAGAATAAAATACCTAGGAATAAATTAAACAAAGAATGTGAAAGACCTATATTCTGAAAATTACAAAGCATTATTAAGAGAGATTGAAAAAGACAAAAAAAAATTGAAAAATATCCCATGTTCATGGATTGGAAGAATCATCATAGTTAAAAAGGCCATATTACCCACAGCAATATACAGATTTAATGCAATCCCCATAAAAAATCCCAAAATCATTTTTTAAAAGAAAGAGAACAAGAAATCATCAGGTTTGTATGAAGCCACAAAAGACTCCGAATATACAAAATAATTTTGAGGGGGAAAAAACAAAGCTGGAAGTATCATATTACCTGACTTCAAATTATACTACAGAATTACAATAATCAAAACAGCATGGTATTAGCAGAGAAACATACACACAGATCTTTGGAACAGAATAGAGAGCCCCGCTATAAAACCATACGTATATGGACAGATAATTTTTGACAAAGGAGACATAAACACACAATGGAGTAAAGATAGTCTCCTCAATAAATGGTGCTGGGAAAACTGAAAAGCCACAGGCAAATGAATGGGACTGGATTACAATGTGTCCCCAAGTACAAAAGTTAATTCAAAATGAATCAGAGATCTAAATATAAGATCCAAAACAGTGTTACATAGAAGAAAATATAGGTGCCAAACTTATAAACCTTGGTTATAGAGAACATTTTATGAACTTGACCCCAAAGGCAAGGAAAGTAAAGACAAAAATAAATGAATAAGACTATATTGAACTAAATAGCTTCTGCACAGCAAAAGAAACTAACAAAAAAACCCATAAAAAAAAAAAAAAAAAAAAAAAAAAAAAAAAAAAACAAAAACAAAAAGGCAGCCAACCAGATGGGAGATGATATTTGCAAACAGTAGCTCCAATAGAGGTTTAATTTCCAAACTATATAAAGCACACTTAAAACTCAATACCAAACAAGTAACCCAATCAAGAAGTGGGCAAAGTCCTGAAAATACCTCTCCCAAAAAGACGTATGAACAGCCAATAGATATATGAAGAGATGTTTAACCTTACTAGCAATTAGGAAATGCAAATCAAAAGTACAATAAGATACAACCTCCATCTGTTAGAGTGGCCATTATCAACAAGACAAGGAATAATAAATGTTGGAGATGTTGTGGAGAAAAGGAAACCCTCATCCACTGCTGCTGGGAATATAGACTGGAACTACCACTATGGAAAGCAGTCTAGTAATTCCTTAAAAAATTAAAGAAGAGAGCTACCAAATAACTCTTAAATATAAAAACATTAATGCATAAAATAAATGACATTCATGCATAAGGTATATTTGGAATTAGTTTATTTTACATGAATATTAAATATATATTTTCAAGTATTTTCCTTATTGCTGAAGTGAATACAAAAGATGTGTCAGACATAATTTCAGGAACACTAACAATTAAGAATGATTATATTAAGACAAAAGGCAGTTTATGTTCCTAATACTTAATCTAAAGAGAGAGAGAGAGAGAGAGAGAGAGAGAGAGAGAGAGAGAGAGAGAGAGAACTAGAGAAATGTCAGGTAATTAGAATGATCAGTTAGAAGAATTAGCAAAGGCTTTAGTGATCTATTCAAGGGTCCTCATTTCGCAGAGGAAGTGGTTAAATGACCTCCTCAGTGACACAAACCAGATGAGTGCTACATTAGGTCTAAATAGTCCATCTTAAATCCTAATGAGGACTTTGTGTATTACAACCTACATTCTTATTAACCAAAGTGATATTCTAGTTATATATTTGAATGGCAATTCAGATATTTACTGCTGATAGTTATGTAAGCATAAGGTCTAGCACTGATTAAATATTCTAGAATAAATCACTTATAATATTTGTTTTCTTTCCATTTATAAGCTAGGAAGGCAGAGGGCAAGTGAGATCCATTTACCCAGTTGTCCCTTACTCTTGTATGCTCAGGACCATATCTGTTAACAATCAGCATGGCCTCATCCTTCCTCTGGTCTCAAGCTCAAAGTCCCTCTGATTTTGCTGTAATGAAAACTCTGCTGTTAAGCCTAAAGCTAGACAAGGTCTGTCAGCACTTTACCACTATTTTGGTCTTGAAAAAAATATGGTACATTGTCCTTGTAGCTTTAAAAACTATGCAAATGAATTAGAAAGCTAAATTAAATGTGTGTGCGCATGTGTGTGTGTGCATGTGTGTGTACATGTGCATTCCAAAACCAAAGCACACATCAAATATGCTGTATATTAAAATTCTATGCTTTTTGGACTGGTAACAAATGCTAAAGTAAGATGATGTTGCCGAAACCGGTTTGGCTCAGTGGATAGAGTGTCGGCCTGAGGACTGAAAGGTCCCAGATTTGATTCTGGTCAAGGGCATGTACATTGGTTGTGGGCACATCCCCAGTAGTGGGTGTGCAGGAGGCAGCTGGTAGATGTTTCTCTCTCATCGATGTTTCTAGCTCTCTATCCCTCTCTTCCTCTCTGTAAAAAAAGAAAATCAATAAAATATATTAGAAAAAAATTAAGTAAGATGATGTTAAATCTGGTGATTAAAAAACAACTTAATTTTCTTTATTAATAACAACTGCCAAACAATAGGTTAGCTATTAAAATGCTATTTTAACATTTATGCAAAGAATAAATAGTTGCATAAAATTTTATACAGAGGTCATCTGAACAGATTAAAAACAAGCTTAACTGATTTTGCCAATTATAATCACAAAGCTTTGGCTCCAAAGTTTTCTTTAACATAATAACTTAATGTCTCTAGTTTTGGAAAATATGAAGCAATATAGTACTTTTTTCATTTTGAACCAGAATTTCAAGATCCTAGAGCTAGAAGCCATCTATCCAGCAAATGCTCATTGCCTAAAAATCAAGAATAATTTAGTACAAGAATTCTATGGACCAAGAAAATTTATTGAAATCAGTACTAATTGGTTTCCTTTAAATATCAAAATTAGTAGTTTTATGTTTTGATAAAATGGTTTAGGTAGTAGGCAGAATAATGAACCTGTCCCCAAAGATGCCCACATTGTAATGCCCAAGGAAAATACATTTGTTATTTTAAGAGGTAAAGGCAATTAAGATTACACATAAAATTAAGGTTGATAATCAGTTGACCTTAAAATAAAAATATTCTGAATTATAAAACAAGAAAAAGAAATGGATTATCTTTATATTATTTCCTATTGTTACTGAAACAAACTACCCTAAATGTGGTGGTTTAAAACAACACAAATTTATTATTGTATTAATCAGTGTTCTCTAGAGAAACAATAAGGAGTGGGGGGGGGGAGGGCAGTATTCACACATACATATATTTATATTTGGGGTCTGTTAAATCCAAAATCTGCATGACACATAGGCAACCTAAAGAATAGTTATGTTGCAGCTCAAACTCTAAAGCAGTCTGCTGGTAGAATTCCCTTTACTTTAGTGGAGATCAGTCTTTATTTTAAGGCCTTCAACTGACTGGATGAAACCCACCCACATTATAGAGGTTAATCTCATCTATAAAGTACCTTCACAATGGCATCTGGACTGGTCTGTGATCAAATACCTTAGTTCCTTGCACTGTGGCCTAGTGAAGCTGAGACATAAAATTAATGTTCACAATCATCTTAAACTTCTGAAGGTCACAAGTCTGAAATAGGTTTCACAAAGTTCCTAAGGGCTACAGGCCATGAGAAAGCTCTCGGGGAAAATCTATTTTCTAGACTTTTCCAGCTTCTGCAGCCTGAACACGTTTCTTGGCTTGTGGCTGTCTTTGATCTTCAAAACCAATAATGGCTAATTGTATTTCTCATGCTACATAAGACATTCATCCTTCTTCTACCCCCTGCTTTCACTTTTATGAACCTACCAAAATAATCCAAAATAAACTCTACTTCAAGGTCAGCTAATCAATACTTTTAATTCCACCTGTAATTCTAGTACCCTCTGCCAGATAATGTAACACAAATTCCAGGGATAAAAGAATTTGGGCACAGATGAAGGCCCATTATTCTTTCTACCATAGAGACTTTCAGAAAAAAATGCAGCTCTGAAAGTACCTTATTTGAGTCCAATCACTAGCCAGTCAGACTTTCAATAACCAGAGCTTTCACCTAATAAAATGGTGTTGTTTAGCAACTAAATCTATGGTAACTTACATCAGCAGGCATAAGAAACTAATATAGTTGTCATAACAAAGGAAAGGAAGTTTAGACAACAGAATTTATATCTAAACATAGTACGGACTCTGGGGGAATTTTCAGTAAGCCAGAGGGATTCAGACATTTCATCAACTTTACATATAATACTTACATGGTGATAAAGCCATGTAATAAGAAATAGAAGAAAAAATTGTCATATGAAAGAAGAAAAGAGAATTGACAGTAGACTTGGATATTTCCTTATGTCAAGTTTCCCAAAATGTTTCCAAAAATAATTTAAAAAACATTTATAACAATTTCACAGAAGAAGAAGTCCAAATGGTCATATTTTTAATGAGAAATGAATGCACTTACCTAGCTAATAAGCAAACTCTAAAAAGAAGCTCACTAAATCAACTGGAGTTTCAACCCAGTTCTATCTTGGTTCAATATCTGATTAGACTGAATATAAGTTTTACAGAATATCTGCATGAGATAGTACATTTATTGAAAATAAATGGCATCAATTTCTCCCTATGGATATCTATCGATAGCATATGACCAAGTATTATAAGATATAAGAAGATGCATTAAATGTGATGAATGTAATCATGAAGGCAAAATAGACAGTGAAAGGAAACTTAAGGATTATCAACATATTAAAACTAATGAACAGGAACTGAAAATGACAGTATTAACACATTAAAGAAAATGGAAGAAAATTGACAAAATAAAGATCTCAACAAGTAATTAGGATATATGAAATAAAAAATGGAAGCTATAAGACTAAAAAAAATAAGTACTATGAAATTAAAACCTCAAACATGACAGAAAGCAAGATTAGTAAATAATAAGTTAAGTAATAAAAAAATAACAGAGAAAGCATGTAAGAAATAATTTGAATTTATTTTAATAATCATATATGTAGGAAGGTAAAAACAACAAAAAACACACATAAGAATAAAGGCGTGAAAATGAAAGAAAGGGAGAAATTTTCCACATAACTGAAGATAAAAGATCTATTGCATACAAAGGAATAGGAAGTTGAATGATAGATCTCAATGACGAGATACAAATTATTGCCAACATAGAATTCTATGCCCTGGAAGAATAAGAAACAAAGAAGGAAGTTGAAGCAAAGAGCAGATGGAACAAATGAAAAACAAATACACAAACAATAAACTTAAAAAGAAATATATTAATAGTTACATTAAATATAAGTATACTAAAAATTATAATTGAATGATACAGATTATAGATTGTATAAAATAACAAAGCCCAAATATGTGCTTTTATAAGACATACATGTTGATAAAAAGCCACAATATGAATGAAAGTAAAAGAACACAAAATTACATCACACAAATACTAACAAAAATTAATGAAGATATATTAATATCTTGCAAAAATATGTTTTATATGAGTCAAAACCAGAAATATTTCTAACAATAAAGGATCACTTCATCAAGAAGACAGCAATTCTTAGTTGGTATGTAAATAACAAAACTTTAAAATATTTGCAGCAAGATTTGACAGAATCAAAGAGAAATAGATAAACTATTTCTTCAACTTCATTTTTAAACCCCTTTCTGAGAAGTAAAACTATAAGTTTTTTAGAAAATAATATGGAAAAATATATTCAAGACCTTGGAATCAGACCAAGATAACAGGACAAAAAATATATATAACCATAAAGGATATAACCAGTAATTGAACTACTTAAGTATTTTTAAAAGTCTCTTATTTTTAGACATTAAGAAAGTTACAAAGTGGGGCACAGAGTAGAATAATATATTTTTAAACATAACCAGCATACTATCGATATTTATATCCAAACCATATGAAATTTGCCAAAAGTCAGGAGGGGAAGAGAAATAATCAAAACAATAATCAGTAGTGAAAAATGATCCAAAAATAATTTAAAAAACATTTATAACAATTTCACAGAAGAAGTCCAAATGGTCAAAACTCAAATGCCCTATTTCACTAATAATCAATGAAAGCTAAAGAAATAGATTATGATATGCAACTACCTCTCACTGTCACAATGGCTAAAATGATAAATATTGAGAGTCACAAATATTGGTAAGGATATTGAATAACTGGAACTCTCCTATACTGTAGGTAGAATGCAAATTGGTACAAGTTCTTCGGAAAATGGGTGATATATGTCAAAGATAAACAGATATAGTCCATGACCTATCAATTGCAATCTTATGTGTATTATTACTAGAAAACCATATTAAGTACATAAAAAATATAATTTTCAAGGCAAGATTTTAAAAAAATCTAGAAAATTGTCTATAAATCTATACAAATACACCAAAAGGCCCAATAATTGGTAGCTTTAATGTGTGCTGACCACCAGGGGGCATGTGCAGAACATGGCAGGCATCAGCAGCAGGCAGCAGAGTGGGGAACATGGCAAGCATCAGCAGGATGGTGGAGCAGACCAAGACTGGGCACTGGTTGCTATCATCAGGGTGAGATTCTGGTGGTTACTAAAAATTCTTTGCTCCTGCACACCAGGGTCCCACCTGGCACTTGCACCTGTTGCTAGTGTTGGCTTCACTTGTACCTGCTGGCAGCGCTCAGCACCAACCCCAATCACTCAGCACCATCAACAGATGCAAACAGCAGCTGATGGCCCTGATCATCCCTCAGGGCTTCTCAACGTCCCCCTGCTCCTGGGGGGCAATCGGGGTGGCAGCCGCCTCTTGCACCCAATGCCAGCGACAGCCTCGTTAACATCCGCTGCTGGCATTGGCCCTGTTAGCACCTGCAGCCAGTGATAGAGCCACTGCTCACACCCACTGCCAGTGCCTGGTGCTGGCCCCAATTGCCCCATGCAGTCAATGGGTGCAAGCGGGTCCAGTGCCATCAGTGCATGGGAGCAGTGCCAGCAGGAAGCAGGGTTGCTGGCAGACAGGGGACCAGGGGTCATGTCAGGAGGGGCTGGGTGGGGCATGGAGGATGGGCCAAGATCTGCCCCTTGCCCACAATAGCTTCATGGCCCACAGTTCCTTTCAAGGTGCACAAATTTATGCAATGGGCTCCTAGTATACAATAAAATGGATTGGCAATTTGAATAGGTTCACAAAATGGTACACTATCCTGCAATAAAAATCTATGTAGTACTATTGTTCACAATAATTTTTATTAATCTTGCAAAGATAATATTAAGTGAATGATATCAGAAACACAAAGTAACAACAATTATAACATTAAATTTATATAAAAGTATTAACACAAAATCAAGAGTAAACTATGATGTTAAAGCTAGAAAAAGTTACTTTCAGGGAAGAAGGTATAGTTAATTACTTGAAGAAATTTGAGCTGCTGGTAATATTCAATTCATGATTGGCACAGTAGTGCATGATTGTGCCCATCATCAATCTAAGACTTGGGTTTTGAGCATTTTTCTGTATACACTTTATACTGCAATTTAAAATTATTTAAGAGATAATACTTCTTCAATAGTATAAAACAGTTTCTTAACTGAATAAATAATCATAACTAATAAACATTAATTAGCTAATGTGTATAAGTCTACATTCTAGACTTACATAGGACTCTTTTCAAAAATGATTTAGTTAACAATTTATATTAAAAAAAACAACAACAACTAGGAAACAATTGACGGTAATTATGTGTTAAGATTATACAACCTGGATGAAGCAAATACATAAGAGGATAAAATTATATCCAAAACAATTCTGAAAAATTCAAATTCAATATTTTATGGTTAATTGGGGAGGAACCAAAATGGCAGCCTAGGTAAGCACCTAAGCTGCAGCCTCACACAACAATTTAAAAAACAACAACTAAAATCAGAACAGACTTCATCCAAAAACACAGAAAAGCTGGCGGAGTGGGAAATCTACAACTAGAAAGAAGGATCAGACTGGGAGCCACAAAGCGCTAAGGTAGGGAGACGCTCGCACACATGCAGAGAAGAAATGTGGCCGAATGCCTGGCTGGCGGGAGGGGAGGAATTTCCAATTGCACTGAATCCTTTCTAACTGTACTGAACCCCACCCCCGGCTGAAACCCCATGGACCCAGGCTCATACGGGTAGAGTCTGGACTGTAGAGAAAGGCACCTGGAGACTCAGAGACTGGGAGACCAGGGGAGCCGGGAGCCTCAGCAGGCAGGGTCTACAGTCGTGCGCACTTGAGTGAGTATGTGCAGAGATCTGACCACGGAGGTTGCCGCAGCCTCTCCATAGCTGGAAGAGTCAGAAGCTCCAGACTACAGAGACCCAACCCAATTCCGGGCAAGCCCCTGGGTCACCCACGCTCTTGCACGGGGAATCTGGGACAGTCAGGCGGAAACTCAGGCAAGCACAGAAGGGCAGGGCTGTCAAGAAGCCAAGACTGTCAGCTCAGCCCTGAGACTCTACCCTATCCAAGCTGAGCACAGAGGCTTCTGCAATTTTGCAAGTCTGATCCTATAAGACTGTCTCCAATACAGAAGGTATCCCAGAGTAGACACAGCTGATACCCACATCCAATTGGCTTGAAGGTCAATTCCTCCCAGAGATACCAACAACAATAAAGACTTAGCTACAAGAAGGCTGTACACGCAGCCCACCACAAAGGGGAGCACCAAGAGTGTCTACCTCAGGTAACTGAGGAGGCTGACCCACTAGGCCATATAGGACACCAAACACACAAAGCCATCCTACCAACCTGGGAAGCAGCGAAAATGCTGAGACAAGGGAATAGATCTCAAACGAAAGAGATGGAGGACATAGAGTTCAAAACCACGGTTTTAAGGTTATGCAAGAATATCCTAGAAAAGGCCAATAAATTTCATGAGACCCAACTAAAAATTAAACATAAACTGACTAAATTGGAAAATATTATACAGAGATCCAACAGCAGAATGGAGGAACACAAGAATCAGGTCAAAGTGCCAAAAGACACTCCTTTGGAGAAGCAAGAAAAGAGAATCCAGAAAGTTGAAGATAGTGTAAGGAGCCTCTGGGACAACTTCAAGCGTACCAACATCAAAATTATGGGGGTGCCAGAAGAAGAGAGAGTGCAAAATATTAAAAACATACTTGAAGAAATAATATCAGAAAACTTCCCCCACCTGGTGAAAGAAATAGACTTACAAGTACAGGAAACGTACAGAACCCCAAACAAGAGGAATCCAAAGAGGAACACTCCAAGACACATCATAATTAAAATGCCAAGGGCAAAAGGCAAAAAGAGGATCTTACAAGCAGCAAGAGAAAAGCAGTTGGTTACCCATATGACTATCAGCTGATTTCTCAACAGAAACTATGCAGGCCAGAAGAGAGTGGCAAGAAATATTCAAAGTGATGAATAGTAATAACCTACAACCAAGATTACTGTATCCAGCCAAGTTATCATTCAGAATTGAAGGGCAGGTAAAGAGCTTCACAGACAAGAAAAAATTAAAGGAGATCATCACCACCAAACCAGTATTATGTAAAATGCTGAAAGGTATTATTTAAGAAGAGGAAGAAGAACAAGTGAATTAAAAATATGAGGAGCAGAATAAACTGGTGAATATAATAGAATCAGGGGCAAAGAAAGGGAGTGGATTGATAATTATCAGGGGGAAAGGGGTGTGGGGATTCAGAAAGAGACTGGATTAAAATCGTATAACCTATAGATGAGGACAATGGCGGGGGGGGGGAGGAGGTAAGGGAAGAGGGTGGGGGGAGAACCAGGTGGAAGGGAGCTATGGGGGGGGGGGGGAGGAGGAGAAACAATTGTAATAATCTGAGCAATAAAGATTTATTTAAAAATATTTTATGGTTAAATATTTTTAAAATTACATTTAATATAAATAAATAGAGGGTCTCCACTTGGTTCAAAATTCATTCTAAAGTAGTTTGGACAAAGAACAATATAAGTAGAAAGAAATATTGTCTTAGATTAGGTTGTCTCAAAGTAGAAAATTAGATCAAATTTGAAGTACAAGATGTTTATTAAGGCTCAAGATAGGTGAAAAGGCAGTGTGGGAGAAGAAACAGTACTAGGCAGAGAAGTGAAACAAAGCTTTAGCCAACCCAGTGGGGCACTGGGGAGCTAGTATTGGTCATCAGTTATTCCTCCTTGGGCAGAAAAAAGCTGAGTCCTTATACCTCTGCCTCCCTCTGTCAAAAAAGATGAGCTGCTTTGGGAAGTATATGGCCTTGGTTAAGTCTTTGCCCTGCAGCTAACTCTGATTCTGAAGGAACTGACAGCTGAAGGCTCTTTTTTTTTTTTTTTTTTTTTTTTTTTAATATATTTTATTGATTTTTTACAGAGAGGAAGGGAGAGGGATAGAGAACTAGAAACATCAATGACAGAGAAACACCAACTAGCTGCCTCCTGCAAATCCCCCACCGGGGATGTGCCCACAACCAAGGCACATGCCCTTGACCGGAATTGAACCTGGGACCTTTCAGTCCACAGGCCCATGCTCTATCCACTGAGCCACACCGGTTTTGGCTGAAGGCTATTTCTGAACTCACTCCCTTCACCTGGGCAGAAGACCTAAGAGGGATCTGAGTAGAAATTTTCATATCTATGAGACATATGAAAAAAATTGGAGCATATAAAAAAAGTAACTAGGTTAGTGATTATGTTGGATATTCATGAAACTATGTCATATAAGTAAACTACCATGCTTATCCAAGAGAAAGGAAAAAGTTGGGGGGGGGTTAGTATAAGGCAAATGTTTAGTTGAATGAGATTTTAAATTTCATGTATCAGAGGAGAAAATTGGGACCAACAGACAAAAAATATTTAAAGTCACATATAGGTATAATATATGAACAATATTGAATAATATCACTTAGATTGCTTTTGTGAAGTAGTAAGCTCCCCACCCTGAGGCATCCAGGCAAACGTGGTTAACCAATTGTCTGGAATACTATAGAGAACCTTCAAAAATCAGAGAGAAAACTTGACTACTGACATCATGGCCCATATCAGGTTTATTACTCCATGATTTTCAGTAGCCATGGGTCAATAAACTTTAAAACAAAAAATGTAAATAAGTTAGAGGCCATGCAAATTGGAGAATAAGAAGTATTAGAAAAATTTTATTTTGATAAGTGGAACTATTGTTATTAAAGTTAAAAATATCATATACAATTATCTACACTAATAAAAGAGAAACATGCAAATTGACCATTACTCCACTATGCCCATCAGCCAATCAGGAGTGAGTATGCAAATTAACCCAACAAAGATGGTGATGGCTATAGAGCTGGAGCTAGCAGGAGGCTTGGGTTTCCTCCAGCTCAAGGAAGAAATGGGAGCCTGGGTTGCTGGGGCATGGACAGCCTGAAAACAGCCCTCAACCCCTTACCCAGGCTGTCCACAGACCCATGGGGTGAGGGTCCCCACTGGGGTCTTAGCCAGCCTGCAAACAGCCATCAGCTCCTCACCCAGGCTGTCCAGGCACCCCAATGGGGACCCCCTCCCTGAAGAGGGTGGGCCAGCCTGAAAACCACTATAAGCCTCTCACCCACACTGCTCCACACCCCAAGGGAATCCCAACCCTGAGCCAGGATACCTTTCAGGGCAAACCAGCCTGCCTCCACCCATGCACCAGGCCTCTTATCTATATTAATAAAAGGGTAATATGCTAATTAGACTGGGAGACCTTCTGGATGTTCTTATAGACAAAGCCATTGTGGCAGGGCTGAGGTAGAGGCGGTTAGAGGTCAAGAGGGAAGGGAAGTTGTGGGTGATCAGGCAGATGAAGGGGGCTGGGGGTGATCAGACCAGCAGGGGGGCCAGTTGGGGGCAAGCAGGCCATCAGTGGGGGTCAGTTGGGGGTGATCAGGACAGCAGGGGGGCAGTTTGGAATGAGCAGCCAGCAGGGGGCAGTTGTGGGTGAGCAGGCGAGTGGGGAGGGAAGATGGGGGTGAGCAGGCGAGTGGGGAGGGAAGATGGGGGTGAGCAGGCCAGCAAGGTGGGGGGGGGGCAGTTGTGGGTGAGCATGCTGGCATGGAGGGGGAGTTAGGGGTGATCATGCTGGCACGGGGGGGGGGGCATTTGGGGTCGAGCAGACCAGCAGGCAGAGTGGTTAGGGGCAATTAGGCAGGCAGGCAGGTGAGTAGTTAGAAGTCAGCAGTCCCGGATTGTGAGAGGAATGTTCAAGGAGCCTCCCGCCTCCTTGGCAGTGCTAAGGATATCTGATTATGACTTAGGCCCACTCCTCCCATCAGTAAGACATCCCCTCAGGGCTCCTGGGCTGCCAGAGGGATGTCTGCAAGCTTAGACCCAATCCCCCAGAGAGCATACCTAACCCAGCAGGTGGACATTCTCCAACCGATCCCAGACTGTGAGAGGGCGCAGGTTGGGCTGAGGAACCTCCCTGAGTTCACAATTTTTTCCTGCACCAGGCTTCTAGTAATTTCATAAAAGATAAAGAGAGATGGAATTGCTTAGCTAATGCTGATGAAGAAGAAAGAGCTATCAGAATTAGACAATGTGGAGCAGGAATGTCAAGCATAGGACATGTAATAGAATGTAGGAAGGGGAGGAAAGGATATTATGCAAAGATGTGATGGGATCGAGAGATAATGTCAATATATAGTTATTTTTTCTCATTCCCTTCAATGGTTTATAAGCTGTGGCATAGAGTTGCTCAGTTACCCTTTAGTATGACCACATGTGCAAGAAGTTCAAATAGTTTTTAATCTAGAAAATTTATTGAAAAAATCCTCAAAGGTTTGTGAATAGACTCAACAGAATAGTAACATCAAAATAATAGACTTGGTTGTTTCAGTGTCTATT
Source organism: Pipistrellus hanaki (assembly GCF_964339955.1). NCBI lineage: Eukaryota > Metazoa > Chordata > Mammalia > Chiroptera > Vespertilionidae > Pipistrellus > Pipistrellus hanaki. The sequence continues at coordinate 108,683,550 of NC_140503.1, forward strand.
TTTATTTAAGGTGCTGCTTTTGTTAATTATTTCAGTCTAGTATGTAGAATATCTCTGTGTTCCAATCTTCAAAGTATAGGATAGACCAAAATGTAATCTTTCTAAAATAATAAGCAACTCTGAAAATTGTCTGCTCCTTTAAGCTGCTGATTCCCAAGTATTACAATGTTTGGTTGTATTTTGAAATCCTGATTAAAACAGTATCTGTTAGGCAGGTATGTTTTAGAACTGAAAGATTTAGAAATAGCTAGTCCTTGCTCCCATGATCGCCTCTCTGTCTCACCTTCCAATGATGAAAGGAATAAATATACTAGTATTTTGCTTCTGTACTATAATAATATGTAAATGCACTCTCTGCATTGAGAGTTCTGGAGTACATATTGTGACTGATGGGAAAGTAGAAGTTGGTGGAAATGCTTCTCTTGGCCTTGGGATTAGAATAAATGATTACAATAAAATTGCACCACGCTGGTGGTGTTAAATATTGGCCAGATGCCCAAGTTCAGTGGTGCACATTCCAGATAGGCTTAAGTTTCTCTGCTGACACACTGCACCACTGAGCACAGATTTTTCTCGGCCTGTACTTCAGATGTGCTGGAATTGATATGTTTATCCCACCTCATTGCCCGTGAGCACCTAAGCATTAAAGAAAAGATTAACCTGAAGGTGTGATAAACACTGGGGACTCTTACATTAGATGTCACTTCTTGAAACATTGCCTTTCAAAGATGACACACACACAAGTGAGATCAAAATGGAATCAATACTGTGTCAGTAGCTTTAAACATTTGCTAGAAGTTTAAAATTGTATATGTATAACATATCATAAACCAAATATAGTTTTTGTATACTTTATATTCATAGCCCCAGGCATTATGGTCAAGAGACATAATAGTATCAAAGGGTTCAATGAATTGTTCAGGGAGAAAAAAATCTATAAAAATTATTGCCTTATGTAGCAGACCAAAAACAAAATGTTATATTAAAACAAATTTAAGAAAAAATTTCCTTTCCCCACTTATAGTCTCTACTGGATTGATAGCTTGGTTGCATTTTTTAGATTTGACTATATATTGCTGCACAGAATATAAATCATTATAGTATAGTAACTGAGAATGCAGGTGAAGAATTGCCAGAATTGTGATTGTGATCTAGGGTGGATTTCTAACATGTCTTAACGTATCTGTATTTCAGTGTCCTGATCTATAAAAAAAACAAGTACTTTCTATTAATGTTGCTGTGAGAATAAAATGACTCAGTACATAACTAGCACTTAGAACAGTGCCTGACACATAGTGGATGCTTGGTCAAAGTAGCTGCAATATAATTATAAACTGGATAGTGAGCATAATGACTATTCTTGAAACCATGGCATGTATGGAACTCCCTGTGTTTATCCCAGAGAAGGAAAAAATTGGAGGCTGTCTTCAAATATTTGAAAAGTTAAGTGGTTATGGCTTTAAATTTAATATATGTATCAGAGAAGAAAAGTAATGCCAATACACAATTACATATGTGTGATGCATATGTGTATATTTTGTGTGTATCTATACACACAGGCACACACATACATATATACACACATGCACAATAATCATCTCTGTTTCCAACCAAAATCCATGCCCCAAGGGTCTTGAGTTAATATAAATTTAACTAGAAATCATTTGGATTGCATAATTTACCAGTAATTTGTGCTTTTACAAACTGTGTATTCTATGAAATCGAATCAGAAAAGGTATGGATCCTGTCCTCTTAAAAGACTAAAGTTTCCACATAGACATCAGAAACTCCAAAAAGACAGTAAATTACCTAGCCTTCCCCCAATCCCATTTGCTTTCTATGAAGCAATGTAATTTCTTATAACCCAGTGCAAATGGTACAATGGGGGGAAATCCTATATAATAAAAAGGTAATATGCAAATTGACCCTAACAGTGGAAAGACCAGGAATGACCGGTTACTATGAGGCACACTGACCACCAGGGGGGCAGATGTCAACACAGGAGCTGCCCCTGGTGGTCAGTGTGCTTTCACAGGGGGAGTGCTGCTCAGCCAGAAGCCGGTTCATGGCTGGCCTGAGCAGTGAAGGTGGCAGAGCCTCTCCTGCCTCCACAGCAGCACTAAGGATATACGGCTAATGGCTTAGGCCCGCTCCCCGTGGACATCCCTCAAGGGCTCCCAGGCTGCCAGAGGGATGTCTGACTGCCAGCTTAGGCCTGGTCATCCAAGGAGTGGGCCTAAGCCAGCAGGTGGATATCTCCTGTGGGATCCTGGACTGTAAGAGAATGCAGGATGGGCTGAGGGGGACACACACACCTCTTCGCGCCCCCCCCCCCCCCCCGGCCCAGTGCACAAATTTTCATGTACCAGGCTTCTACTAAAAAAAATAATAATAAAGAAACAGTCTTTTTCTTGAGCTTTATTATCTTGTTCTTTAATGTTATAAGCAAAGTATAGTCAGATGACAGCTAAATTTACACTTCCTCAATTTTAAAACCATAAATATTTAATAGGAAAAAAGAAGGCTTTAGTTTTCACACCTACTGGTGTCTTACTAGGATGGTCTAACAGAGTTAAAGAAGGACTAATTCAGGTCAGAGTACACCTCAGAATCTCCTGGAGATTTGAGGAGAAAGCAGATTTCCAGATTCCATCTCCAGGGAGACTGATTCTGGGGGAGATCTATAATCAGTACTTTTGAAATCTCTGCAGGTGAATAATTCATCCATGGTTGAGAACAACTGGAAGAGTTTTAATTCATTCAACAGAAGTATTTGAATACAATTATGTAGAATGGAAATAAACTATGAAAAACTATTGCATAAGTTTATACTCATTTAAAGCCAGGGTACTTTGTAGGAGAATGAGCATAATGACTTTGAGAGTAAATTTTGACTCTTATAATTAAGTTCTCAATAAATTTATAGTTGATACCATGTTTCTGTGTGAATATTCATGCAATTACAACACACAATGTAAAACAAAGCTCAGATGTTTCATCACAGTAGCCACTGGAATAGGGGATGGGAGAGAGAAACCAACTAGGCTCATAAGGAGGATATAAAGATGACTGAAACAAGGTCTCTGCTTGCAAGAAGCTCAAAGTTGAGTATTGACATAAATTAGGATAGCCTGTCATACTGCTTTTCAAGCTCAAAACTTCTCCAAGGCTTGATCACTCAATGATCTACTGTGTCATATGTATTTTTTTAATTGACTTTAAAATTGAGAGAGAAAGAGAGAGAGAGAGAGAGAGAGAGAGAGAGAGAGAGAGAGAGAGAGAGAGAGAGAGAGAGAGAAAGAGAGAGAGAGAGATTTGTTGTTCCACTTATTTATGCATTTATTGGTTGGTTCTTATATGTGCCCTGACCAACAGGGATCCAACCGGTAACCTTGGAGTATCTGAACCATCACTCTAATCAGTTAAGCTACACAGCTAGGGTTGATCCACTGTCTTCGTGTAAAAATCTATATGTATTTACTAAGAAATAAGTGTTCTTTTAGAAATAAAAATTGTTGCCTTATTAAAAGCAAAATTTGAGGTGCATTGTTTTCGTGTGTGTGTGTGTGTGTGTGTGTGTGTGTGTGTGTGTGTGTTTTAAGGTTTTGAACAACCTCTAACAAAAATAAATTAGTGATATCTAATTACCACCAATAAAAACCTATGTTTGGTAACTTATAACCTAGATAATTTTATTGATGTATATGAATAAAATTCTCTAAGATCTGAAAGAAAACCTGAAAACCAAACCTTGGAAAGTTTAGGGACCAAGGTAGTATAGAAATATAGGGAGTAAGAACATAAAGAGTCTGTTCAAAACCCTGGGAATGAAATTAGTCATATTCAACCATTTCCTTTCCTTATCTCACTTCACTGAAATCCAAATTTCAGGAAAAATCTGATTGGCTGAGCTATGTCCCATGTCCACCTCTTAGTCAAGAAAGGTGGGGTGCCTAGATAATTAATTCTATCATGATCTTTTGAATGAGTTAAATAGTTTTCCAAAGAAATTAAGATGTCACAAAAAAGGATGAAGAAAGCAAGTAAAGTAACAGATATCAGTAAATTTTGACTGGTATTAAAGCAATGAAATGCTTTTGAGGATTCTTAAAAAATGAGCCTGCTACTGCTCAAAAATGCTCTTGAAGAAAAAGGTGGGAGGAGGGTAAAGTGTAATTAATTCACAAGATAGGTACAGAGAAATCACTATGCATAAATAAGCTTATGAATTCTTCCCTACCTTTCTATCTACATACATTATATTTTCCCCCTAGATAATTAAGGTTGGAGCTGTTAAACCCCAAAGCTTCTATCATTGAAATTGATTTAATGTGAGGCCAGTAAAAGCTCTTTTATAATTGATTGAAGTTAAAATTGAGATTTCTCTCTCTTGAAGGCTGGATTGCATCCTTGCAGTAGATGGGACAAACTTCTGTCCAGGACGGGACAACACTTGTGATTAGGCCTAGGCATCCTCTCATTACCCTTGCATTAGCCACAGTATTTTCCTCATATTTCTGTGCTAACAATCCTTATGTTGTCCATAAAACAAAGTCCCAATTCCTAGTCATAGCTTAATTTTCCAGCTGCACATTACTCTAAAACTCAAGGCTTATCTACTGTTGTGTTGCCTGTTCCCCACAATCACCTCTGGAGAATTGAAGGAGTAAAAAGAGAGGGCTTCAAATATTATATATTTCTAAGGAAAATTAACACTTAAGGAAGATAGAGCTAAAGGGCTGCATGCAAGGCAAAGTAAAGTAGCATAAAACAAAGAGGCTAAAAACCAGGAGAGTTTATATTATAGAAGCAAAGATAATAGGATACTTGGCACAATAACTATCATAAATCAGCCACTTAATAAATATTTAATAACTGAATAGCTAAGTATCCTATATAATAAAGAGGTAATATGCAAATTTACCATCATTACAACACACAAGGTGGCCAGCAGGGAAGGGCAGTTTTTGGTGATCAGGCCAATAGAGGAGGGAGGTTAGGGGCAATGGGCAGGCAGAGGCAGTGAGGGGTGATCAGGCAGGAAGGCAGGTGAGTGGTTAGGCCTGAAAGAGAGGGCAGTTGGGTGTGATCAGGCCTGCAGGGTAGGGCAGTTAGGGGTGACTGGGCTGGCAGAGGATGGCAGTTGGGGGCAACCAACCCAGCAGGGGAGGGCAGTTGGGGGCAATTGGGCTGGCAGGGCAGCAGTTAGTCGTTGATCAAGCTGGAAGGGGAGTGGTTAGAGTATGATCATGTTGGTATGCAGAAGTGGTTAGAGGCAATCATGCAGGCAGACATGTGAGCAGTTGGGAGCCAGCAGTCCTGGATTCTGAGAGGGATGTATGACTGACTGTTTACAGGCAGTCAGACAACCCTTGAGGGGTCCCAAATTGGAGAGAGTGCAGGCTGGGCTGAGGGACACACATCCTCCTCCCCTGTGCATGAATATCATGCACCATACCTCTAGTATTAATATAAACTTGAAACAAAATAATCTTGTATTTCTTAAAGAAAACTTGAGGATCATTGCTAAACACTCTCTTTAAGGGTATTTAAGGATATTCTATGAACAATAATAAATATAGGAAGAACCAAGATGGCTGCTTAGGTAACACTGGTACTTGCCACCTCCCACAACCACAAAATCAAAATTACAACTAAAGTACAAAACAACCATTATCCAGAACAAAGTGAAATATGGCTGAATGGAAGTCCTACTACTAGAGAATTAAAGACAGCCAGGTGTGGTGTATGTTTAATCTGGAGGGATATCTTGGCTAAGGAGGCCTTCTATGAGGCGCAAGAGGTCCCAGCCCCACATTTGAACTGTCACTCCAGGGTTCTCCTTAATTTCTGACAATAAAAACTAGTGGGGAATGTGGTTGTGGGAGTCCCCAGTGTTCCTCTTATAGGGCTTGCATGTGGACATACATGAACTCCCTCCCTCAGAGCTCCAGCTCTGGGCCAGCAGCTCAAAATAATGAAGAAACATACAAGGAGGAGCTAAATTGTCTGGCATCAAATAAAAAATTTGGGGGCAGCTTTATCTCTGACAAAAGTCATGGGATATTTCCCCTACTAAAGAGCTGATTGGTGGGCATCATATATGAGTCTCCATAACCTGACACATACTGCTCACTTCACCCTGGTGATTCCCTGAGATCATGCCTCACCCAATTTGTAGCCCCACCAAAGCTGTTTGCAGTATTTTTTCCATATGAATAGCTTGTCTTAACTCAGGTTTCAGAATTTCCTAAAATTTCTCAAATAAGGAGCAGTTAAACTCAGTGTGGTCATACCTCTCAATAAGTGGTCTCAGACCCAGCACTAGCAGAAGCTTGCCAAGGTTCATAACTTGGCCTCTCATAGGCATCTGTAAACCCAAAACAAGCATCAGCCATTAATAGATTGCTTTGTAGCTCAGGGGTACAGGCAATGGTCAAGTTTGAATCTCTTCAGAGGCCCCACAACTAGTGCACCTAATGGACAGACCATGACAGATTTTGAGTGGTGCACTCAAAGTGCAAAGTTGGTGAGCACCAAAGACCCACTGAAGTAAGTCCTGCTTCATAGGGGTGTCCCTTTCATAGCAGCTCTTCCATTGTTAGTCACAGCTGGTCCACACAGTCTGTGGGTAATTTCCACCAACAGCAATGAAGACTCAACTACAACAGGAGAGTGCACAAAGCCCACACAGGGTGCACCTAGAGTGCTCAGCTCAGGTGATTGGAGAGGCTGAGCCCCAGGAGTCTACAGGACACCTACAAAAATGCCACTACAAAATGCCACTCTACCAATTCCAGGAGATATAGCAGTTCGACCTAATATATAGAAACAAACACAGTAAAATAACCCAAATGTGGAGAGAAAGACATGTGTCACAAATGAAAGAAGAGAAGAAATCTCCAGAAAAATAACTGAATAAAATGGAAGCAAGCAAAATGCTAGATATAGAGTTTAAAACAATGATTATAAGGATGCTTAATGAGAGCTTCAAAGAATTTAATGAGAATTCAAGGAAACTAGTGAGAACATCAAAACTGTGAAAAAGGACCAGACAGAAATGAAGGATACATTAACTGAAAAGAAGAAGAATTTACAGGGATTCAATAATAAAGTAGGGAGCTGAGAATCAAATCAATGATTTGGAATATAATGAAGAAAAAAAAAAAACTACTCAATAAGAAGAGCAAAAAGAAAAAATCATACAAAAACATAAAGATGTGTAAGGAGCCTCTGGGACAACTTCCTGGATTTTGCATACCAACATTTGCATTATGGAAGAAGTGAGGGAGCAAGAGATTGAAAGCCTGTTTGAAGAAATGATGACAGAAAACTTCTATCTAGTGAAAGAAATAGACCTTCAGGTCCAGAAAGCTTGGAGAGTCCCAAATAAGATGAACCAAAAAAGGCCCACACCCAAACACGTCAAAATTAAAATGCCAAAGTTTAAAAACAAAGAGAGAATCTTAAAAGCATCAAGATAAAGACAGTTAATTGCCTACAAGGGTATGCCCATATGACTTATTTATTTCTCAACATAAACTTTGCAGGCCAGAAGGGTATTGCAAGAAATATTCAAAGTGATGAATAGCAAAGACCTACAATCAAGATTACTCTACCCAGCAAAGCTATACTTTAGAATTAAAGGGCAGATAAAGAGCTTCACAAATTAAAGAAAAAGCTAAAGAATTCCATCACCATTACATGAAATGTTGACGGGTCTTCTTTACAAAGAATAAGAAGAAAAAAAGAGGTAAAAAAGATGAACATTAAAAAATGACAATAAATGTATATCTATCAACAATTGAAACTCAAGATAAATGAACAAGGAATCTAATGAACAAAATAAACTAATTAATAAAACAGAACCAGATACATGGAAACATGGAACAGACTGATTAATCCAAGAGGGAGGTGGTGTGGGTGGGAAGAGATTAACCAAAGAGTTTATAACAGACTGATAAATATCAGAAGAAGGGGCGAGGGGAGTGGGAAGAGATTAAAGAACATATATGCATTACCCATGGACACAGAGATTAGGGTAGTAGGGCAGAAGTTGGGGGGAGAAAGGCAATGGGGTGAGCAAAGAGAGAGACATCTGTAACACTCTCAACAATAAAGATTTTAAAAATGATAAATATAAACATGAAATCAGTTAAATGACTTTTTTCAATTATGTTAAGATTGATTCAACTTGACACTTATACCTAAATTTGTGGCTTGTAATTAACTCATTTCAGTAAATACAAGGCAATTTGGTGATTATATAATTATTTAAGGTCTATTTGTACTGTCTTCTTTCATAGTAAACTGCTTACAAGTAGGAATTGCAAATTTACTGAAAGTCTTAACAGCATGATCCATCAAAGATGGAACTGCTGACTGGTTCCTGAATTTAATATTGGGATAAGTTTTGAATGGAACACTTCATAAATATATTACTTTTTTTCCTTTGATGGACAACTTAGCATACATTCCTGGACACATACACAAATGTTCAAAGCATAGAAATTATCTCCAATAATAAGTAAAAGGAAAGTTTTAAATTCAGTTTTTGCCCTTAAAGAAAGATCAAGGATTGGACTCTTTCAAGACAAACCATTAGGGTAATTCTTCCAAAGAATATTACAAAACGTAAGAATCATGAGATCAATTTTTTTATAGATCTAGTTTAGTGGATCTATTTTGTAAACTACAGGGATACCATTCATCAATCTAGTCAGTCAGAGGATAAAGCAGAGAAGAAAGGTAAATAAATGAGAGATACTGTTTAATTAAAGTCATTGGGATATTTAGAATCGATTTCTTAGTTCCATAATTGAAATCAATACACCTAATATATTCTATTAGATTTCATTTACAGATGCCTTCATTAATCAAGATCTTATTCAATATGTTTACCCATTTACAATAACTTTAGTAAAGAATAGAAACACATTTTCCTAGCCAACATTGCAATTTTTTAAATCACTCACAAATATTTTTATTGAAATTAGTTCTCAATGCAGGGCACAATTTATCTTATTTTTAGTATGCTAATTCACCCTATCTAGTGAATGATATATTATCTCATATAAAACTGATTGAAGGAATATAAGAATTGTGTGTCCAATAACCAGTCATCTACTAAGCACCTTGATTAACAATGACACTTCCACCTCTGTTCTATTCTATTCATAGTCCACACTTTGGTGATCTAGTCCAATGCTAGATTCTATTGTATGGTGTTATCAGATGTACTTTCTGATAGTTGAAGGAGTCTCCTTAATCACTTTGTTTGAATATCAATTTAGAAGTTCAAGCAGGCTAAAGCTGTTAAAAAATGTACTATAATGGATAAATGTTCCAGTTTTTATCATTATCTGATATTTGCCCCCAAATTATGTAGCAATGTATTATTAAAGTTAGGTTACATCAAACAACTGTTCAGACATAATGCTCTAAATAAATAATTAATGGAAAACACGTTGCAAGTTTAACATATTGACTATGATCCACAGCAGAGGCCACACTTTAATCGTATTTTTCTATGTCCTACATTTTGGAACTAACTCCCTATACCCTGTAAGCATAAATATTTCAAGACAAAGAAAACTTTCAGACATAATGCTCTAAATAAATAATTAATGGAAAACACGTTGCAAGTTTAACATATTGACTATGATCCACAGCAGAGGCCACACTTTAATCGTATTTTTCTATGTCCTACATTTTGGAACTAACTCCCTATTCCCTGTAAGCATAAATATTTCAAGACAAAGAAAACTTTCCCTCCCTATGATTTTATCCAGTACTTTTTCTTTCTGTGAATCTTTTTTTCTACTATTCATTGACTACTCTATTTACTCCAATCTCAACTGTCATATCATTTTACCAAAACTACTCTTTATATTACTAAATCCAATGGTCACATTTTTCCCCTCCATCTTACTAAAATTAAAAGAGATATTTGATATTGGTATTTGTTCCCTCTTCCTGGAAAAATCCTTTTCTTTCAAGACATAATATTCCACTGGTTTTTCTCAAACTTCTAGAGCTTTTCTTATTTCACCTTGTCAGAAATTGTTCATCTCCTGATCTCTGAGCTTGATATCTTTCAGGACCAGATTAATAACTGTGCTCTTCTCATTCTATTTTCCTTTTATTTGGTCTCATATACCCAATTTTTTATTTCAATTTTATAATGAATACTAGCATATTTATACCTAAAGACACCTTCACTTGATCACCTTTTTGTCCCCTCACCGAGGATATGTTTATTGATGAGAAAGAGAGAGAGAGAGAGAGAGAGAGAGAGAGAGAGAGAGAGAGAGAGAGAGAGAAACATTGATCACATTGATCAGTTGCCTTTAGTACATGCCCTGATTGGGGATCGAATCCTCAACTTAGGAATGTATTCTGACCAGGAATTAAATCTGTAACTATACGATGCATGGGACAATTCTCTAACCACCTGAGATACCAGCCAGAGCATTTGCCCGAACATCTTACTGCATCTCAGAATACACACCAAACCACAACATTGGGGTCCCTTCCGTGATTCTGTCTCAGGGAATTGTACCTTTCTCTGACTAATTTCCTAATGAAAATATTCAGTGTCAAGATTGACCTCTACCTCTCCTTCATATGCTTACTATGATTACCACTTCTTATTTACTGTATATATTTAGATTATAACCATTTTTCTCTATTGTAACAAGTTCAAGTCATGGCCATATCTCATGTACATTATTATCATAGCCTCATAAGAGTTTTTCCCTTTTTCATATTGGATAAATACTTTTAATTATAAAAAAATCTAATTTTCATTATATTAGAAAAATTAAACATTCAACAAAATTATATTACTTTTTTTCATGCTTAAATCCTCTCAATTGCTCCCAAGTCCATTTTTATAAAGTTTAAAGTCATTAGTCTACTATAAACACTTACTGAAGGCCCACACTGAACAACTATTCTCTCCTCCTAGCAGGCTACTAATACCAACAGTTGAAATTATTGCCAAATATTTAATAACATTATGATTGGTCTTGAGAACAAATTCTGCTCTATCATTTTATCTCCAACCTCACAACCTCACAGACTAACAAGTGTAAAGAATTGTGTTTAGACCTCAAAATTACAACTAAAATACAGAACAACCATCATTCAGAACCACCTGACATCTAATTGAATAGAAATTGTACAATTAAATAAATAAAGAAGAAAATGCATTAAGATTATTAAGGGGGGCAGAGGGTGAGGCATGGGAAGGACTGGTCTTAATACCCAAGTGTGTGTTTGTGTGTGTGTGTGTGTGTGTGTGTGTTTGTGTGTGTTATAGGGAGGGATACTTTGGCTGTAGAGGCCTCTGATGAGAATCAAGGAGTCCAAGCCTCACACCAGTCCCCAGGACAGGGTTCCAGAGCTGGAAAGGGAAGTTTCCATATCTTTGGGCTATAATAACCAACAGAGATTGTGGCTGAATGATGGAGGCTACAAGAGCCTCAGGCAGCTCCTCTTAAAGGGCCATCAGATGAACATAAACTGTTGTTCATCTTAGTGAGAATTAGCTTCCTCTGAGCTCTAGCACTGGGAGATGGCTTTAGAGGATCCAGGCACAAAAGGGGAGGAAGTATATTGTCTGGCATCTGGGCAGGAACTCAGGGGCAGCTTTCTCCCAGATGAGGGTACTTGCAGGAGACATTGTTCCTCTGCTGGAGCCTCTCCTGTTGCAGAGCTGATTAGCAGGCATATTTGACCCGCAGTATTTGCTTCTCTATGGTGATTTCCTGAGACAAGCCCCAAACAATTTTCAGCCCTACCCAAGCTGTTCACAATGGCTTTTCTGTATGAATGGCCTATCCTGGATGAAGCTTCAGACTTTCCTAAAATCTCTCAAACAAGTAACAGCCAGAGTCAGTGTGCCCCAAACCTATCAATAAGATGCCCAAGACCTGGAACTGGCTATATCCTGCCTTGCTTCACAGCTGAGCCTCACCTGGGCACCGCCAAGCCCAATAGAATTGTTAGCCATCTTCAGATCTCTCTGTAGATCCCACTAGGTGTCCGCAGGCAGAGGCCGACTTTGCATCTCCCAGGAGACCCCAGTGGATTATTTCAAACTATACCAGATTACAATTCTATACATCCTCAAGTGCCACAATTGAAGGGGCAGACTCAGTGAGCACCACAGTCCCACTGAAGCAAGTCTTGCTCCATAGTGATGTCTCCTGCATAGCAGCTCTCCCACTATAGGCAAAGCAGGTCCTCACAGTCAATTGGCTTGGAGGTTACTTCATCCAAGTGACACCAACAGCAATCAAGGCTTAACTACAATAAGACCACACAGGAATGCACCAAGAGTGTCCAGCTCAGGTGACTGTGAGGCTGAGTAAAACTGGGAACATGCTAAGAAAAATCATTATTTCTTCTCATACCATTTTTTCCCTAAATAGTTTGAGCTTCCCAAGAATAAACAGCACATCCAATCACTATTTGAATGCTGAAACCTATCCCAGGATGACCCTTTCTTCCTATTTCTAGGTCTATAAATCTTATCTATGAGTGCCAATAACACTCATAAAAAGATGTTTTTATCTCCTGGCCCTTTCTTTGTAACCTGTATTATAATTATGTCTAGGTTTATGTTTGACCATACTTTTGCATGTCATGGATTAAATCCTACCAAAAAATGTATTACTTTTAACAACTAAAAAATTGTGGGACACAGGGTAAGAATTCAGAAAACATTTCTATTAATGTTAACTAGATAGATTGTGTCAAACACTGCCATTCCTTGTGTGGCTTGTCTTCTTAAGATGGTCATCTTACATTGAAAATATAAGATGAAGTGAAAAGATGAAGAGAAAAACATACTAAAAGCTTCTCAGGAAGGTTTTCCATCCTGTCAGAGATAGACTCAGGTATCCTATCTAATAAAAGAGCAATATGCAAAATAACCATCACTCCTCTATACCACAAGCCACTCCCACCAGCCAATCAGAGCGAGTATGCAAATTAACCTAACCAAGATGGCTGCAGCCACAGAGAAAGCAGGAGGGAGGCTTGGCTTTCCCAGGCGATGGAGCAAGCCAAGCTTTCAGCTCACTCTGGCCGGCCCAGGCCTTGGCTTAAGGCTACAAAATTTCAATTATATCAATAGAAGGTAAATAAATCCCCTGCCCCCATGGAATGAGCAGAAGGCTTGGCTCCGCACCAGGGTACAAAGTTTCAATTGTAGAATGTAAATAAATTCCAGATACCAGGGCCTCCACTTGGGTCACCAGGGGGCATGGCCAGCCTTCAAACCACCATAAGCCCCTCGCCCAGGTCACTCCACACCTTAAGGGGACCTCCACCCTGATCTAGGACACCCTTCAGGGCAAACCAGCTGGCCCCCACCCATGCACCAGGCCTCTGTCCTATCTAATAAAAGGGTAATATGCAGATTGACCATCACCCCAACACACAAGATGGCTGCCCCCATGTGGTCAAAGATCCTTCCCCCATGTGGACACAAGATGGCCACCACAAGATGGCCAGCAGGGGAGGGCAGTTGGGAAGCACCAGGCCTGCAAGAGAGGGCAGTTGAAGGTGATCAACCCTGCAGGGGAGGGCAATTAGGGGTGACCAGGCCAGCAGAGGAGGGAAGTTGGGAGCAAACAGGCTGGCAGGGGAGCAGTTAGACATCAATCAGGCTGGCATGGGAGTGGTTAGGGGGTGATAAGGCTGGCAGACAGAAGTGGTTAGGGGAAATCAGGAAGGCAGGCAGGTGAGCAGTTGGGAGCCAGCAGTCCTGGATTGTGAGAGGGTTGTCAGACTGCCTGTTTTATTGGAGAGGGTGCAGGCTGGGCTGAGAGTCAACCTCCGCCCCCCATGCATGAATTTTGTGCACCAGGCCTCTAGTCTTTTTATAAACAGAACTTTTGTAAACACTATTGATACAACAATGTGAATGAAAATTGTTTGTAAATACCTACATTTTAAGTGTTAAAAGTATCATATTTTTCACTAAAAATATTGTCATATATTTTTTATTATAAAAGTTAACACAAAAAACACAAAAGCTAAAATAATAAAACTTCCAGAATAATACATTGGAAATAATCTGTACAACCTTTATACAGGCAAAAATTTCTATAACACAGAAACACTAACCTTAAAAAAATGATAAATTGTAATTCATCAAAAGTAAAACATTCAACTCTTCAACTTACTGTTAAGAAAATAAGCAGGCAATTTACAGTTAAATAGAAAATGTTTGCATTACATGCACCTGAACATGTATTTGTGAGAGGTTTTACAATTCAAAAATAAAGACAACTCAATATTTTTAAATGAATAGAAGATCTGAAGAATTAATAAAAGAAGATCTATAAATAAGCATGTGATCAGATGGCCAGGACTTTTCATCACCAGGAAAATAATTTTTAAACTATAAAAAGATGTCAGTAGGTGCCCATAAAAATAGTTACTATTAATAAGCTAACTATATCAAGTGTTAACAATTATACAGAACAACCTACACTCTCATATGTTTTTGGTGGTGGTGCAAAATTTCATTACCACTTTGGGAAACTATTTAGCAATTTGTGGTAAAATTAAACAATATACTTCTATCCTATGATACAGCAATCATAGTCATAAATATATACACAATAGAAATAAAGCATTTGCCTGTGAGGAAAATAACTTGTACATAGTATTATTCATAACTAGAGGCCTGGTCTATGAAATTCATGCATGGAGGGGGAGGGGTGATGTCCCATCCCTCAGCCCAGCCTGCAACATCTCCAATCTGAGACCACGTGGGGAATGACTGACTGCTGGTTTAGGCCCAATCCTGCAGGCAGTCATACATCCCTCTCACAATCTGGGAGTGCTGGCTCCTAACCATTTGCCTGCCTGCCTGCCTGATTGCCCCCTAACCGCTCCCCTGCCAGCCCAATCTCCCCCAAATGCCTTCTCCTATTGGCCCAATTGCCCCCAACTGCCTCCCCTACCAGCCTGGTTGCCCCCAACTCCCCTCTCCTGCTGGCCTGGTTGTCCCCAACTGCCCTACATTGTTGGCCTCATTGCCCTTAACTGGTTGTGGATATAGATATTTTTATTTTACAAAAAAAAGAGGACAAGCTATAAATATGACAAATTTACTTTTCTAATTGTTTTTCTTTTAAACTTATATCAATAGTTCCATGTCAGTTTATATAGCATTCCAATGAACCCAATACAATTTTTTAATGAAAACCATACTAGTGATATGGACATTTATCTGAGAGTTACACCATAATTTACTTTACTAGGGCCCATTTGTAGAAAAATTTCAAATTCTACTTTAGATATTTTAAGTTGACAGGTAAAATAAATGAGTCACTCTTTTAATACAAAAACAACTTTATTGACTGCTATAGTAAAACTGGTTTGTTTAATTTCCTCAGATTAAGAATACAAATATATCAGTTTTGCGTTTTCTCACAACTAATATAAAATGCTAACAATAAAAACACTGCATGATAAAGTATGATGTTCTGAAGAGATCACTCATATCAGATGGAAAAATTGCAACTTAGATTTATCAAGAGATATATATTTAACGTTGTATATATATATGATAGATTGTGGTTGGCAGAGCTAGCATCACTACCAGTTCCCTTGATTTTATTCTATTCCACATGTTTTCCTTTGTGTAGAGTTCACTAACCTGGAAGGGACTTCAACCCATTACCTTGGCATCATTAACATTGTGTATAAACACCCGAGATCACCAATCATATCTGCATTTAAATACTTCAGAAAAAAAAGAAAAACACTCCATGATGAAGGCACAGAGGTAATATGGTACTTATCCATTAGGAATGTTTCTTTCTACTTCACAATTTAACATACTGCAACAGCATGATGCATCTAATGATCTTTTAAAGCAGCTTTCTGCTGACAGCATAAACAGAAACAAGTTTATTTTGAGTGAGCAGCTGCTGTTTTCTCATAGAGGAACGTCGTTTGCTGAAATAATACAGCAGTCTGGCACTGCTGTGATTGAATAAACATCTATGGGGTTTGTGGACTGGCAAACATAGGACCATTCTACTGCTACAATTACCAATAAACCAAACAGCCCATTTCCAATTTTATGAGAATTAAAAGTTAAGCCAATCTTCACAAGAATTACAAAAACTGGCTGCACAGATTTCTTATTTTAACAAATAGATAGACAGCAGATGTAGAGTATTTTTTGTCCCTATATATGGGATTTGTACATTTTTTTCAGGTTCTTTGAATTAGTTAATCCTTTGTGTGTGTTTGTTTGTTTGTTTTAGGCATTTCCCTTTAAACAGGTATATTTTATAATGAAAAGTTAAGACAGAGCTATGGAGGTTCATTTAAATAACATTCCCTTTCCCCAGCTCCTTAACAATGTGTTCATACATATTTACCTTTTATTAAAGATTTTAGTGAACTAACAGTATCTGAAAGGAAAAAAAAAATTGTACTTGGGAAAGGTCTATTAGTCTGCAAATGATCTCAGGAAAATTGTGAATTTACAAAAAGTGTAGAAAAAAAGGTCCTCTCCTTTTGGAGTCTTTGGATCTTTTTTATCAGTTTGAATATTTATTTTAGTGCTTAAAGGAAAGCTGACAGCGTCTTGTCTGAGATATAATATTCATTTTCTTGCCTGTACATTTTTTCAGACCTATAATTATATAACAGCATCATTTGGCTGACCTCAAACATTCTTTTCAAGTTAAGTATAATAACTTTTATGTTGTATTAAGATTTTGAAAATATTAATTCACAGAATTGCAAAATAATACAGAAAGTTTCCAAATATCCTTCACCCAACTTCACCTTAGGCTGACATATTACATAATCACAAAACATTTATCAAAACTAACTGAAGTTTTATGTTAGACTTTATTATTTTTAAAGGCAGTTATTTAATTAGAAAACACTGCTAAATGAGAAAAATACAGTTCAAAAACCAGATACTAAGATCAAGTAGGAAGAAACTTCTGAGACAGGAGAGACTTCTTCTAACCAAGTGGAACACTAGAATGTTCATGGCTGAGGGAAGTTACTTGGGGACCTGGGCAGATAGTAGAATTCAGATATGTAGGAGTAGATTAGAGGAGATCCGTTAAAGTTTAAGGCTGTTAAGTTTGTCTATTTTTAAGGATAGATACAGAAAACAAAAAATTAAGTATAAGTGAAGTTTTGAAAATATGTGCCCTATGAAAATTTGGAAAGGGACCAGAGAAATCAAGGACTCTTTTCAATGTAATAATTCTACTATTATATAATTAGAAGAACTATAAATTGTTAGACACATATCAAAATTAATAATTGAAAGAAAGTCTGCAAACCTTAATCCCTTGGTAAGCTATTGAATGAACCATTAAACTGGATACTGAATTCTTTGTCTTTCTTGACCGAATCCCAGGTAATTATAATTTTACTCTCACCTTTAAATAGTTAGCATCTTAGCAGGTGAATAGGTCATGTCTTTAGGGTGTCAATTAATCAAATCACAGAAATTTCATCATTTATAACACTTTAAGTCCATTTTATTCTGGTTGTCTTAAGGATTATGGAAATTTGCTGAAAATGTTGGGTAGAATAAATGCAATAAATTATTTATATGCTATTTTATTAATATAATTTAGAATTTATATAGCACCAACATTTTAAGTCTGAGTCAGTATAGTTATGGGCCAGTTGCAAAGGCAATGAGTTGCTAAAATAATTCCCAGGGTCCAGTGGGTGAAGGAGCAATACTCTATTGTTGTTAAGAGCAATTGTTGATATTGACTCTCCTATAGAGATTAATTAATTTATATTTTGAATTATTGTTTGTAGAAAGAAGACCCAAATAAATTATAATTTTAGAATTTAATTTTATTCTCTGAAAGAGTGAACTTATCTCCTTATATGAAACTTCTTGATCCTTGAAAGCAGCTTAAGCAGAGGGATGCAAATAATAAAAGCTGCTCTCAGGCTCATTCAAATCCAGAAATACCCTGGATTCTGAGTAATTTCTACTCAGACCAAGATATTTACTTGCAAAGCAAATGAACATATATTGAAAAGAAAAAATCTCAAAATGGGAGCCAATAATAAAAATTTCCAAAAATAAACTCCTCACAAATTAAGTATAATGTTTACTTAGTAAACTAGGACACCTATTAACTTGTATTTGATCAAGGTAGTGGCATTAATATGCACATCAAATTTGTTTTCTTTATAACATCTCTGTTCCACATGAAATATTTTGTTGTTATTGAGCATGCGTATGAGGAAGCTGCTCCTTAAGAATAGGTAGTACAGTTGGAACTACCACTATAGGAACTTGATTGTAAGGGGTTGCATGTCAACAAGCCTATTACTATTCAAACATTAAGGATATTCATGAGATCCAAGAACATGAGGATATCTACACTAATAAAAGAGAAACATGCTAATTGACCATATCTTCATCATGTCCACAGCCAATCAGAAAGAGTGTGCAAATTAACCCAACAAAGATGGGGGTTAATTTCTATATGCTGAGGGAGGAAGGAGTGAAGACTGAAAGCAGCATAGAAGGAAGAGAGAGGGTCAGTGCAGGTGTCAGCGGGCAGCTGCAGCAGGTGGCGGAAAAGTGCAGGGCTGCAGCAGAAGGGAAAGCACAGGGCAGCGGTGGTGGGAGGGAAAGCACAGGGGGGCAGCAGCTGCGGGAGGGAAAGTGTGAGGTGGGGGCAGAGATGGCTGGAGGGAAGGGAAAGCACTGGGCAGCAGCAGGACGGAAAGTGCAGGGCAGCGGTGTGGTGGGAAGGAAAGTGCCGGGGGGGCGACAGCTGTGCGAGGGAAAACACAGATGGTGGGAAGGCGTGTGGTGGGAGGAAAACTTGGGGTGGGGGGCAGAAGCAACAGAGAAAGCATGGGGCTGAGGAGGGGGTCGAGAGAAGGGGTAGGAGTGGTGGGATGGAAGCCCGCTGGAAGCCCTGTACTTGCAGAAATATTCCTGCAAGGGCCTCTAGAATAGATATAAATATATAGGCACCATGTATCCGGATGCCACTCACATTCAGTTATTCAGCTTACTCCTCAGCCTTAAGACCATACAAATATATGTATACACACACATGTATAACATGCACATATATAATATCAAAGACTGAGTATAAATAATAAATATATATATTTAGCATAAAATATAGAAAATACTATATCTAGTCTCTGATAATTTATTAAATATATTTATTATAGTATTAGAAATTCTAATAAATCAAAAATCTCATATTATTAATTAACCATAATTGAAAAGAACAAAAAAAGATTAAGCATGTGATATTAATCATGGATAGTGTACTTCAGGTTTTGTAGCCCAAATCATCATTAACTTCCTTTATCTCTCATTGGCTTGCATGAAGAAGACATTGTAGCATCCACCTACTTTTGAGAGGAAAAACTAATTTTTTTCCTTCCAGAAATCCTGAACACAGAATTGGCTTAAAGTTTGTACATTTCTATTCTTTTTAAAGAATATGAAACATTCACTATAATTAATTCATTTTATTCCAAAATCACCTAAAATCTGGATTCAGGTTATTTATTAACTAGTGGTCCAGTGCATGGATCTGTGCACATTGAAAGGAAATTAATTAGAAATATTTTAATGTCACTACTCACCCTTTATCTATAATAGAAGTGTCAGAAATGAAAGAAAATTAGTAAAATATATATGAAAATAATATATCATTTGGTTAATAAATAAACAATAACAACATGATATAACAACAACAAAGACATTATATAAAAACAACAAAAACACAATATAAAAACATTATATAAAAAGAACAAAAATATGTTAAAAAAACAAATCATAAAAACAATGACTGATAAATTGATTAACCTTATTTTAATATCTACCTGTATACCACATTAAGAGTAAAAACACTTTCAGAGTGCTTAATTAATTTCTCTTGTGATGAAGTATTTACAACTTTAACTTTAACGTCCATGCTCTTTGAACTTGAGAGAAAGCAACATATAACTGACCATGTCCAAAAACGGGTTCAGGTAGGAATATTTCTACTCTGTCTAGAGCTTTTCCCTGTGACTTATTAATAGTCATCACAAATGTTGACATCATAGGAAACTGTCTTCAAAATAATTAATTAATTAATTAATTAATTTTTAAATAAATATTTATTGTTCAGATTATTATAGGTGTTCCTCTTCATTTTGTCCCCATAGTTCCCCTCCATCTGATTCCCCACCTCACCCTATGCCCTTAACCCCTGCTACTGTCTTCATCCATAGGTGTAAGACTTTTGTCGAATCTCTTCCCAGACCCCTTACCCCCATTTCTCCCTGAGAATTGTCAGTCCACTCCCTTTTTATGTCCCTGATTCCATTATATTCACCAGTCCATTCTGTTCTTCAGACTTTTTATTCACTTGATTTTTAGCTTCACTTGTTGGTAGGTATGTATTTGATGTCTTTTTGTTGTTCATCATTTTTTGTATTTCCTTCTTCTTCTTCTTCTTCTTCTTCTTCTTCTTCTTCTTCTTCTTCTTCTTCTTCTTCTTCTTCTTCTTTTTCTTCTTCTTCAAGAATACACCAGCATTTCATGTAATCCTGGTTTGGTGGTGATGAACTTCTTTAGCTTTTTCTTATCTGTGAAGCTCTTTATCTGACCTTAAATTCTGAATAATAGCCTTGCTTTGAAGAGTAATCTTGGTTGTAGGTTCTTGCTGTTCATCACTTTGAATATTTCTTGCCACTCCCTTCTGGCCTGCATAGTTTCTGTTGAGAAATCAGCTGAAAGTTGTATGGGTACTCCCTTGTAGGTAACTATTTTTCTCTTGCTGCTTTCAAGATTCTCTCTTTGTCTTTTGCCCTTGGCATTTTAATTATGATGTGTCTTGGTGTGGTCCTCTCTGGATTCCTCTTGTTTGGGGTTCAGTCCACTTCCTGGACTTTTCTTTCACCAGGTATGGAAAGTTTTCTGTCATTATTTCTTCTGAAAGGTTTTCAATATTTTGCTCTCTCTCTTCTGGCACCCCAAAAATTTGGATGTTGGTACACTTAAAGTTGTCCCAGAGGCTCCTTATACTATCTTCATGTTTTTGGATAATTTTTTTTTTTTTTTTTTTTCTAGTTGGGTGTTTTCTGTTTCCTTATATATGAGATCTTTGGTTTGATTCTTGGGGTATGTTGAGCTACAGTTGAGTTTCTGTATATTCTTTATTTCCGACAGTGTATGCTTAATTTCTGACTGGTCCTTTTCCATTATTTTGGCATTCTCATGAAGGTCCTTGAAGGTCTCACTAAGCTCCTTGGAGGTCTCATCAAGTTTCTCAAAGGTTTTTAGAAGATTCTTGAGTAACCTTATAAATGTGGTTTTGAACTCTATGTCATCCCATAGTTTGCTTTCCTCCATTTCTTTCATCTGACATGTTACTGTGTCTCCGCATTTTGGATGGTTCCCTATGTTGATGGAGCAGCTTTGTGTAGTAGGTGACCTATAGGGGCCAGTAGCTCAGCCTCCCCAATCAACTGAGGTGGACAATCTTGGTATGTCCCTTTGTGGGCTGAGTACAAAGTCTTGGTGTAGTTAAGCCTTGATTGCTGTTGGTACACTGAAAGGAATTGTCCTCCAGGCCAATTGGCTATGGGGACCCGCTGTGTTTATAATGGAAGAACTGCTGCGCTGGAGACACGCTTATGGTGCAGGACTTGTTTCAGTGGGGCTTTGGTGCTCACTGAGTCTGCCTCTTGAATGTGTCAATGATGGATATGAGGAGTTGAAATCTGTGTCTCACACTGTCCACCAGGTACACTGGCTTCTGGATCTCCAATGGGGTGCAGGTCAGCTACTGTCTGAGGCCACTCTTCCACTCAGCCAGCCCTCCTGTGGCTCTGGGTGACAGAAGTTTTGTCTTTTAGTTGTAGTTTTGAAATTGTTGTGCATGGCAGCAGTTTAGGTGTTTACCTATGCTTCCTTCTTGGGTTCTCCTCTTCAAATTAATTTAAATGAGAGGCCAGTGTCAGATGGGGACAAATAAATTCTGGGAATCAGAAGAACTTTTTCTTCTGCAAATCCTGTTAATACTTCAGCTTCAATTATGTTAAGTCACAATATTTTGATAATTAATCTAGTACCATTATAAAAACTCATTAACTATTAAGATTTCTAAGTATCATGATGATTATACCTAATTTCAAATTTGATTTATGACACAGTCTTCTGATACATGCTGTCAATGATGCTGGTTTCTTTCAGCATCAGAGGTGCATTGTGCCAATAGTTGGTCTTCAGAATATATTCTGTAGACAACACTATTTCTTTCAACTTCAGAATATCAATAAAAACAACCAAGTTCACAATAGACAATGGCAGATGGAAACACATGTGTGCAATTGGTGCCAGTAAGAGTTATATTTATCGTGCATGTGCCAGTCAACATTTATTTTTAAATTGCCAGTGCATGTCATATGTCATAAGTACTAACTGGTCAGTTGGGCAGATGAACATATAGCCAGTCACTTAGTTTACATATATATATATACTAGAGGCTTGGTGCATGAAAATTTGTGGGCTTGGGGGGGGGGGGGGCGGTCCCTCAGCCAGGCCTGTGTACTCTGCATCTGAGACCCCTTGGGATTTGGCCACCTGCCGGCTTAAGCTCGCTCCCTAGAGGATTGGGCCTAAGCTGGCAGTCATACACCCCTCTGGAAGCCCAGGAGCCCTTGAGATGTTTGACTGATGGCTTAGGCCCACTCCTCCAGGGGAGTGGCCTAAGCCAGAAATAGGATATTCTTAGCACTGCAGAAGAGGTGGAAGAGGCTCCTGCCATTGCTTCTGTGCTCACAGCTGTCAACCCAGCTTCTGGCTGAGCAGAGCTCCTCCTGTGGAAGTTCACTAACCACCAGGGGGCAGCTTCTGCTGTCCTGTGGTAGCCAGTGCATGTGATAGTGACTGGTTGTTGCCAGTTGTTCCACCATTAGGGTCAATTTGTATATTACCCTTTTATTATAGAGGACTAGAGGCTTGGTTCATGAAACTCCCCCAGCCTTGCCTGAACCCTCTCTTATCTGGGATTCCTCAAGGGTGTCCAACTGCCCATTAAGACCCATTCCTAGTGGGACTGGACCTAAAACAGCAGTCAGGCATCCCTCTCCAATCCAAGACTGCTAGCTCCCAACCACTCACTTGCCTGCCTGCCTGATTGCCCCTAACTGCTTCTGCCTGACAGTCTGATCACCATTTAACCACTCACATGCCAGCCTGATGGCCCCTAACTGCCCTCTCCTTCTGGCCTGGTTACCCCTAACTGCCCTCCCTTGCCAGCCTGGTTGATCCTAACTGTCCTCCCTTGCAAGCCTGGTCATACATAACTGGCTTCCCTTGTAGGCCTGGTCACTCCAACTGCTGTTCTCTGCAGGCCTGGTTGCCCTAAACTTTCCTCCCCTGCCAGCCTTGTTGCCCCCAACTGCCTTCCCCTGCAGGCCTGGTTGTCCCTAGTTGCCCTCCCTGCAGGCCTGGTCCCGCCACTGCCCTCCTCTGTGGGCCTGGGTCCCTCCAAACTGTCTTCCCCTGCATGCCTAGACACCCCAACTGAACTCCTCTGCCAGCCCAAGCCCCTAAATGCCCTCCCCTGTAGGCCTGATTACTGTCAACTGCCCTTACTGGCCTAGTCCCTCCCAACTGCCCTCCTGCTGGCCTCATTGCCCACAACTGCCCTCCCCTGCTGGCCATCTTGTGGCAGCCATCTTGTGTCCACATGGGGGAGGCCATCTTTGACCCTATGGGGGTGGCCATCTTGTGTGTTGTAGTGATGGTCAATTTGCATATTACCTCTTCATTATATAGGATTACACCCACCATTACAGTCATGATTGGAAAAAAAATGGTCCCTCATCATCATAGAAAAAGAACATTTTACTGTCTCTTAAAATACTCATGGGAAGAACAAATACAACTCAGAATGTAATTATGTGCAACTTGTGACTATGTATAATAGCAAGAAAAATATTTTATTTCTGCTGGAGGCTAAGTACTTAGCAAAATAAATACAAGTAGTTTGGCTATAGGCTGATGGATGTCTTGAGCAGGGCTGAAAATCTGCATATAATTCTGAAGATCTGCATATTATTACCTGCTGCCTAACAGCTGAAGGCAATTCCTCTAACCTGATGGTCCTTTGTTGTTTACCAGGACTTACTTTTGATATGTATATTTACTTTGCTAAAGGGAAAATGTGTGAATAAAAAGCCATGGGCACAAACATTCCGGGAGCCACTTCACTAGAGAGTTGGTTCCTGCCCCATTACCCATGCCTCCCAAATTTATATTTCTTATCTAGTCTCTCAATCCATTTATGTGCAGCCCTTTTACAGATTCCTGAACCCTATCTGTGAAAAAGACTGTGGCATTTATGGCAACTCAACGAGAGATATCTGGAGAAGAAGATTATTTGCCTGAGCAAAGGAAGAAGATACCGGTAAGGTGGGGCTCACTGGTAAAGGTAGGGGTCACTGAAATTTTGATGGGGAGATTCACTGTATGTAAAGCTCATAGCAGCTTTGGAAGTCATGATCCAAAGAGGGTGAGGACATCTTTTTTTCAAGCCAGGCCATAATGAGGAATAAATCAGTTAAAAAGCAAAGAAATTGAAATGTCAAAAGGTACTCTTAAATCAGGCTCAAGGAAAAAGAGTACCATTGTCATATTTAACTATGTTGGGTCTTGTTCAAATTGCAAAATACCTAATTTGTATTGGAGATCAAAACTCTATAATTACCAATCAGCTGCCTCTAGTGTGGAAGTATTGACAACTAGAGAGGGTGGAGCTGTTAACACTGCTGCAGGGAAACTCTGATGCTTTGTTTAAAAATTTCCACATGACACCTTGGGGCAGGCAAAGTTTAGCTAAAATAATTTTAAAGGGGAATCAATACTTGAAGAGAAATTCTAGGAAAGAACTATGATATATTAAGTCTTATTTATATATTTGTTGATCTTCATTTTGGTTTGATGTGTTTATTGTTACTTTATTCAGCATATCTTTAGTTTAATTGGGAAAATAAACCAACTAGGTAGCCAGAACATTTACTGAATTTTACCAGCATATGAGGGTGGGGAGACACATGGTGATCCTGTAAAATGGATGCCCACTCCTGAGAGTGCTATTAAGAAGTCTCATTCTCGCCATGTTTTTTCCTGGTCTGTCATTTAAAAATTTGGCAAAATTTAGGAATGCATCTGGGATTTCTGTCCTCATAAAGAGAGAAGGCTAAATTAAGACATCTGATTTTGGACAGGTTTTAAGCTAAGCTCAATTTCTTATGAATGCTATAGAATAAACTCCAAGACTGTTTTTCTCAAAAGAAGAGAGATGATGTAGGCTTTTCTCAAAAGAAAACATGTAGGCTGAATTTGAGCAATAAGATTGATATTTCCATAACAAAGGGTAGTTTCTGAATAATAATGGACTGCATTCCAAAGTTAACTTTAAAGCCATTGAAAGTCAGTAAGTTATCTCTGTTACAGATTTTGCAAAAGAAAATTCCTTGGATAATAATAATTGGCTTTAAAAATCTCAAAATTGTTGAAATATGGATACATAAATGTAACTAAATGAAGAATTTATAATAAAGCTTTTCAGTAATATGTTAATAATGAAGGTACATCACCTTGGGTGGAAAACTGGCTTCCTATTCTGCTAAAGGAAGTGGCTGGTCTCATTTCCCCCAGCAGAAAAAAATGTGGTAGTTTTACATCAAGGGGCTGGGCCAAGCCTGTTTTGCCAGCCAGAAACATAGTTTTCCAAAATCTTTGGCAACTTAAAACTTTGGGGTTTTGCTAAATTAAATAATAAAAACTTATTAAATATCTAAGTATTTTGGGATAACAAAATACTGAAATATTTTCTGAGTTTGCCTCATATAAAAAATCTAGAGGATGTATTTGAATCTATGAAATATGTCTTGTACTAGTCTGATAAATGCTAAGTATTTAACTTGCTAGGCAAAATTTGAGGCTTTTAAGAGTTTAAAGTTCAAATTAAGATAGGAGAACTCATATAGTTATGATAACAAAATACATAAGTTATAGAAATTAACTTTTGAGCTGAAACCCGTTTGATAGAGCGTCGATCTGTGGACTGAAAGGTCCCAGGTTCGATTCCGGTCAAGGGCATGTACATTGCTTGTGGGCACATCCCTGGCTGGGGGTGTGCAGGAGACAGCTGGTCGATGTCTCTCTCTCATCGATGTTTCTAACTCTCTATCCCTCTCCCTTCCTCTCTGTAAAAAAAAAAAAAAAAATCAATAAAATATATTTAAAAAAAAAGAAATTTACTTTTGAGAAAATAATTATTGTATTTTCTCTGGAGAAATTAGTATTTTAAAATATATTATAGTCTTTATTATGTGGTAAAAGTTCAAACTAGAGTATAATATTTTATATAGTGTAATTAATAAAGAGGATTAATTCTGTGGTCTCTAACAAATTTTTAATATAAAAACCAGTTTACATTTAATTAATATCTTTTAGAATAATTATAAACAATATATAATACAAGTATAATCTTTAGGTTACCTATACTAATAAAAGCCTAGATGGCATCTTGCCCCTGTTTTATCACAATATGGCCGCCCCATGTTGTCATAAGATGGTTGCCACAAGATGGCTGCCCCCACATCCCACACCATATCATCATAACATCAGGGGATGGCAGTTGGGGACCATCAGGCTGGCAGGGGAGGACAGTTGGGGTGACCAGGCCAGTAGAAGAGGGCATTTACGGGCAATTAGGCTGGCAGGGGAGGGCAGTTGGGGGCAAATGATCGAGCAGGGGAGGGATGTTGGGGGTGATTGGGTTGGCAGGGGAGCAGTGAGGCATCAATCAGGCTGGCAGGGAGAAGTTAGGGGGAAATCAGGCTGACAGGCAGGCAAGAGGTTAGGAACCAGCAGTCTTGGATTTTGAGTGTAATCGGGCCTAAACTGGCAATCAGACATCCTCCAAGGGGTCCCAGATTAGAAAGAGTGCAGGCTGGGCTGAGGGACACTTCTCCAGGGCATGAATTCTGTGCACTGAGCCTCTTTCCTAACTTGAAAAGATCATCTTATATAATATATATTAATTCATGAATTTAACTGAGAGATGACTTTGGATATCCAAGGGCCCTGGAGTGAAATCAAGTGAAAAGCTTTATTAAATAAAAATTAATGAGCATATTTTATTTATATACATATATTTTTTTCAATAAAGATGCCTAGTTTAATTTCTTAATAAATTAGCTTTTTAAAATATAATCAAGGTCTCTTATAATTTCAGTTAAATGAGAAGCCAATGTTTTTATAAGCAATTGGTTTTAACAAAGGCCAATTTAAAAATTCACACTCCTGAGACCTCCCATTATTCCTCTGTGTATGCAAATGAGCACTAGCTAAAAAGAATGCTGTTTAAAAGTAAATTTTAATCTTAATAAAAAGGATAAATTTTAAAATTTTATCTCTTTCACTATTATTTATAAGGTAGAATGAAGTTTATTATTCAAGCATTAAATTGGATCATTAATTAATAAGTAAAGAAAGTCATTTAAAATATAGGCATGGCAGTATGAGCCAGAATCTAAAAAGCAACCAAGTGTGTTGCTCAGTTTCAAAGAAAGAAAAAAGTTTTTTGGTTGTTTCTTTTTTTTTTTTTTTTTAAGAAACTTCCTAAATGTAGCCTAGAAATTACTCTGGGAGGAAATAAAGGGAGGTTTTCTTCAAATGTCTGGAAAATTGTAATTAAAAGTCAATGTATTAGGCCTCAAAAAGAATAGTAAAGAATTTACATTTTGCCTATCTAAACAAATTTTATATGGATATACTCAAAGACTGATAGCAGAAATTTAATTAGTGTCATTTACTGTTCACACCCAAGGACAAATCAAGTTAGAAAATAAGCCTTATTTCAGATTGATTTAAATTGTCAAATTGACAAAAGTGAATATTCAGGGAAATTTAATTATACTAGGCAGGTACCTAATCCTGGAGCATTAACTATTTTTTACTGATAGTTCATCATGCAATGAATTCAGAGCAGTATACTTCTATGCAAATAATTGAATTTAAGGCTATTAAGACTGCATCGCAGGGTTTCCAAAAGCCTCTTAGTATTATTTAAAAGAAAAAAAGGGCGAGGGGATAGTGGAATAATCTCCTGTAAGTAAACTAAATCAAGCCTTAATTATTTAAATTTTTTTCATTTTGAATTTTTTTTACTTATAATGCTGATAGCAAGACACACATGGTGTCAAAATAAGCCAAAGGAAAATGGTTTGGTAAAATGAAAAGATCCCAAGAGTCTAGTTTATAGAAAAGATCTCTTTATTAACCTCTGTTTGATAATATGCTTGTATATTTCCAGAAAACTCCTCCAAGCCCGTGTGGATTCCTGCAACAATGGATCCAAGAGAGGAACTGATCAGACTATTCCAGCCACAGATGGCAGTGGTCCCAAGCAACACACTGATGAGACAGAAGAGAAACAGTCCAGAGATAGGGTATGATGAAGACAACTTGCCATGCTAGCAGTCATTAGCTATGTGTCACTGCAGGTTGCCCAGACCAAAGAAGGTCAGACTTGGATTACCATTGCTCACCATTTGTCCACCATCCAGAACTAGAGTATCATTGCTATCATGTCACAGGGGACAGTGATTGAGAAGGGAACCCATAAAAACCTGTTGGAGAGAAATTGGAAAGGGGACTCAATAAACTGCTGACCCAGAAAGAAGCTTAGTGCAGACTGATTCCTTTGATGCCTGGCAGCAATTTAAAAGGACATAAAAGAACTCAATCATTTCCATTGAATTTAAAAATCTTAAAAGGACCCAGGTTCGATTCCGGTCAAGGGCATGTACCTTGGTTGCGGGCACATCCCCAGTGGGGGGTGTGCAAGAGGCAGCTGGTCCGTGTTTCTCTCTTATCGACATTTCTAACTCTGTCCCTCTCAATTCCTCTCTGTGTAAAATCAATAAAATATATATATTTTTTTAAAAGGCGAGTATTGGAATATGGTAGCAACCATACGTGGGTAAAAACTGCTGTTTGAATTTTAACCCTGCTATTCTGACTTCTGCACCTGCTTAAACATAGGATAGTTACCTCAGCTTCCAGGTGGAGACCTGGAGGCTAAGGCAATTTTCCTGTGCCTGGGACCAGAACTACAGGAGAGTAATTCCCACTGACTCAGTAGCTTCAGGGGTAGAAACTGTAGATAACCTTTAGAGATTAACCACTGAGCTCTGCTTCTGCATTATCGGCTATCACAAGATAGGGCCACATTCCAATGTCCAGCATTCCACTGTTCACATTCCAATGTGAACCCCTGCGGGCTGTTCCCAGCCTTTAGAATTTAGAATTTAGAACAGAGGAAAATTCTTGTGGTTTGGACCTTTAAAAGGACTGCCTACATCTGTAACGGTGCGGGTCGTGAGTGTGGCTACCTGCGTGTGGTGCTCTTGCAGCCGTCCTGGCCAGTTTTCAATAAATCCTTGCCTGTTTTTTTAATCAATCACCAGCCTCTGGTGGTCTTGTTTTGAACCCAGGGTTCGACCCCATAACAAGTATGCTGGAACTAAGTACAGTAGTTAGCATAAAAAATGTGAGAAGTTCATCAGAAGGCTGATTTACATCTTCAGCAGGGCTGAAGATCTGCATATTATTACCTGCTGCCAAACAGCTGAGGGCAATTCCCTTAACATGGTGGTCCTTTGTTGTTTACCAGGCCTAATCTTTGACATGGATATCTGCTTTTCTAAAGGGCAAAATGTGTGAATAAAAAGCCTTGAGTGCAGACATTTGGGGAACCATTTCACTGGAGAGCTGGTTTCCGCCTGATTCCCATGCCTCCCAAATTTATATTTCTTGTCTAGTCTTTTAATCCATTTATGTGTAGCTCTACTCCAGATTTTTGAACCTTACCTGCAAAAAAGACCTCATCATCCTTCCTTCTTTATTTTATTTATTCATGTTAGCAAGATAAAATTAAATAATGATTTTTAGAATCCATGTTTAATGAACATATTTACTCTCAAAGGGGTTGTCTTTTATTCTACCATCATTTGTGGAACAAAGCAGCTCCATGTAATAGAGCATCCTAAGCTCCATATCCTGAGCATCAATGAGATGCTAACTTCCAATGTGCCATTACTATGCTAGCATTGCTGTCAGCACAGCGTTTTTTAATACAATAGGGCTGAAATATAGTGGCAACCATACTTTGGTAAAAACTGCTGTTTGAATTTTAACCTTGCTATCTGACTTCGACCTTCGATTACTTGCTGAGGAGTGGAAAATTACTGACCTTGCCTGGAGGGTAGAAAGTTACTACCCCCTCCCCCTCCTGGACCTGAAGGCCAAATCAACAGTCTGGGTTAGTCAAGGCTAAAAGAACAGAGAACCAAGAAGGGAGATTAGGCCATCTGGCCGATGCATGCAACCACAAGGTTAAGCGATATAGAAACGACCTCCACCCCCTTATTTGAAATGTGCATAAAAAGCTGGATTTGTAACTGCTTGCTGCTGTTTGTTGCCTGCTCCATCCTGGCGGCGGCAGCCCAGATTCGAATCTGTAATAAAATTTGTTATTTGACTCTGCAATTGGCTAGTTGGAGTTGTTTCCCGGGTAGGGGTCTCTGCTTCTTGGGTGGTCTCTTCTCCATTCAACAAGGGCAAAGGCACTATGATAGCAATTCTTATGGCCCCTAACCTTTTTGTTTCCTATTTCATGACAATATGGCAGCTTATACTGGTTGTAGTATATATTCAAATGCTTTTGTCTATGTGAAGAAACAAGTGCAAGATTGAATACCTGTGTGTTTTTCACAGAGGAGTGATATTCAGGCCACTGGGTTTTGGCAAATTAATACCTATACAAACACAGGATATTACTATTAATTTTATCTATAGTTTCTACTAAAAAATTTAAAACCCTCTAGCTAATTATTTGGATTCCAATAAATTTGCAAAGAATGAAAGTTGTGCAGGAGCTTGAAGGCAAGCAATACTGAATGAGGAGGAAAATACTTGGTGAAGTAAGATCACTTAGATGTAAAATTGCTGAATAAGAAAGAAGTATGTATATTGATTAAATTTTTAAGAGGATGTCATTTTCTTTTCTTTTATTCTCCTGCTGAGAACATTTTTTTTTTTAAAGATCATGGTCACTTGAGGTTTAATAGTCATTAAAAAGCATATTTCAGCACAATTATATGTCAAATCTTCCTAGACAGAATGTGTGCTGGTCTTTGTGGGTAGTGATATCTTTAAAATAAAATATGTGAAAGCAAAGAGTCCATGCTGGGGATACAAATTAATTGCATCATTATGCTGTAATAAGGTGATACAATTAGCACATCTCACTATATTGACATCTCAGTATGGGTATCCAATATGCGTTCTGAATATGGGTATCCAGTATGGGTTCTGAAAACACTGTAGAAATTCCACACTTTAAGATTCTCCATAGGATGGGAACATATGAACAGTGCTTTAATCTATTTAAATATTTAGTTACTTGATTGATCCTGCCTGGTAACTTTTATAACAATCCTCTATGTAATCCTAGAGAAATATATAACTAACAATGCCTAATATCTAAATAAACACATGCACAAATAAATTAATGCACTGGAAAACTCATGCAATTTTTATCATATAATTTTATTTTCTCCCCTCTTATGTTATGGTAGAAAAATAAGCAGGTTTCTCAACTAGAGTCTATTTCACTTGGTCGTAATTCTGGTTCAGAAAACGCCATGTTGCCAAATTCCTAACAAAGAAGGGGTTTAGTTTTATGTCTCTGCTATATTTCTTTCTAGGGGAGAGAGCAAAAAAATCCCCTTCCTCTATAGTACTTCTGCAAGGTGAAGTGAGAGAAAATGAGGGAGCACCTTGAATTCTCAACTCTACCCAGCATGAGGAGCTATACACTAACCCCCAGAAATGACTGCTGAGCCTCTTACCTTGGTTTCAGTAGCTAATGATCAGAGAGACTTTTTTGAACACCCTGGTCCCAAGGTTCCACCGTGAAAATTATTTTTCTTTGAATGAATAAATGTAAATGATTTTAAAATAAAGCTATAAAACATTTGTATGGAGAATAAATGGAGCTGACATAGGAAAAATCACATACCTATTTACTATATCATACTCAGTGGGCAAAACTAAAATCATTTTCACTAAGAATAGGAATGAGAAAGGGATATCTGTTTCACCACTCTTATTCAACATGGTAGAAAGTCCTGGTACTGAAATAAGACAAGAAGAAAAATAAAAGGCATCCAATTAGAAAGGAGGAAGTAAAAACTCTCATTATTTGCAGATGACATGATATGATACATAAAAATTCCTAGGGGCTCAAACAAACACTATGAGATTTAATAAAGGAGTTTGGCAATGAAGCCGGATACAAAACTTATACCCAGAAATCAAAAGCATCTTTATACACCAATAATAAATTCTCAGAAAGAGAAACTAAACAATCTCACTTAGCATAGCAACAAAAAATAGATAAAATAAAAACTATGATAACTTAAGGACATAATTACTCTTCCAGTAAAGCTTTTATACTGCTATTACTCAATCACACCGTATGAAACTATCTTAAGAGGCAAATCCAAAGATCTAAGACTAACAGTTGTGCTTTTCAGTTATGTGGAAAGACGAACACTCCTATCAAAATGTTTAAATCCACTCTCTTGAATGTTCCTCTTGAAAGTCCCAAGTCTTCACAAAAGTTCTTTTCCAAACACAAACTAAAACCCTATTTTCCTCTTTTATCTCCTTATTGTGACTCTCATCCTCTCACTGTTTTGAATATAAAATGGAAAAAGTCTCAGTTGGATATCTGACATAACCATTACTTTGAAGTGTATGTCTGATTAGTTGCTTACCTCTATTTCATTTAGTTTTTTTCCTGGAGATTCTTCTTTTTAAAAAAAATTTGGGGGTTGTTTCTTTGTCTCTCCATTTTAGTTGTCTCTTTGTATTTGTTTTGGTGCTCCTGCTGTAATTGGGACTTGATTGTTTGATGTCTTGTTCATGTGAGGGGTCTCCCCTCCAACATGCTGATAGTGAAGCTCAACCCCAACTTTGTTGTGCCAACCATTTTACAGGTTCTGACAAAACAGAACCAGATACAAAAGGATTGAACCAAAACCATCATAAAAATCAAGCTATGCAAAGTAAAAACAACAGGAAACACTGAGAAAAAATAAGAGAAGAAAAGCAAAGAAAAAAATAAAAGGAATAGGAGACTAAAAAATAAATGATATAAGACCAAAGACTTAGGTAGGGATATAATGAAAAAGGGAGAAGGAAGAAAAAGAAAAAAATGGCAATATGGAAGCAAGAAGGAAGCTAAAAGAAATAGTATCAAAGACAAAGTAAAATGAAACAAAAATGATATAATATTAATTAACTTAAAACATTGTAACAATGGTTATATTAAGATATAGATAGGAAAAGTAAAACAGAAAAAGGAAACATGAAAATAAAATAAGAAAATTTGATAATGATAAAGATAGACAAAAAGAATAAACTCAAAGGAAAGAGATAAATTAGAGATATGCAAGAAAAAGAGAAGAAAAAAGGGGAGAAAAAAACAATACCGCCTCCTCCCCCCCAAAATATAAGCAACTCATATACATAGAAAAATAATAGAACCATATACACTCAAAAACCTTGAGTTTGTATTTGTGGAGCTCAC
Source organism: Pipistrellus hanaki (assembly GCF_964339955.1). Lineage (NCBI taxonomy): Eukaryota > Metazoa > Chordata > Mammalia > Chiroptera > Vespertilionidae > Pipistrellus > Pipistrellus hanaki. Next base: position 108,717,281 of record NC_140503.1, read on the forward strand.
TGGATTTTGCTCTGATACTGTTGAATCTGTTCCCTTGGTGTGTCTATCCTGGGCCTTCCAGGGGCTTCTCTGGTGCAGGCCAGTGAGTCACTGTCCCTTTCTGGTTCTGGGAAACCTGATTGGGGACCTCTAGGTTGAAGCTTCTAGTAGTCCAGTAAGCAGGTGCTCCTTAGCCCAGAAGCTGGTTCTGTCTCAAGTATCACTCCACAAGTTCCTATTCTGAGCTATTATTCTTCCTTCCTCCATGGAGCTGGGTTCTGTGGGGGTGTCTTGGTCTTGCCTCGGGTGGTTTGTTCAGATTCCTGTTGGTTCCAGTTACTTGTAGGATGTATGGCTGGGCCCTTCCTTTCCTTCCAATGCCTTAGCTCTGCCTGGCTTGCTGGCATCTCCCTGCTGCCACCTGCAGAGGCTCAGATTTCCAGCCCTGGGCTGTTCCCCCTTGCCTCTGGTCACTGCAGGTTGGGTCAGAAGCAGCTGTTTTGCCGCTGGGAATGAGGGCACCTCCCCTGCATTCCAGGTGGGCAGGCTGATTCTCCTTCTTGATCCTACTGTCTAGCCACCCTGTGACCACCAGCACAAGCTCCTCCAAGAAATAAAGGGTCCCCCCAGATTCAACGCTGGGTGTGCCCTTCATAGCCCTCCATTGGAGGCTGGCCCTGAGCTCTACTGCGTGGCCCTTCCCACTGACCAGGCAGAGCTTCCCAGGCTGCACCTTGGTGGGGTGCTATCTGCTCTATCCAAGGACTTCAGCCCCAGGCTTCCACTACTGCACCCACTCTGCAGTCTCCGTTGCCAGTGCCTTGGGAGGTCGCTTATGTCAGTCCCATGCCCTCTTCAGTCTCCTCAAGCCAACAGTTCTTGTAGGTCCAGGGCAGGGGAGGCTACATCTACCCTTCCCCCCCTTCAGCGCAGTTCCTGGTCCAGATCCCCTGCAGTGGAGCCCAGCAGCTGGGCTCTAGAGCTGCAGTGGCCACACAGTGGTGGTGGCAGCACAGTAGTGGTGGGAGTGGCTAAGTCCACAGCAGGGGTGAGAGTTCTGCTATCACAGTGGTGGTTATGTGGCATTTGCAAGCGGTCCAGGCTGGCTCCTCATTACTGTAATGGGGTCTGGCTGGTGTGCATGCCAGGCACGGGGGTCCTGTTGGTGTCTGTTTAGGCGCGTGGTGTGTCTGGGCTATTTTCTTGGCCAGTGGGCAGGGTCCAGAGCAGGGTGCATGTGAATTTGAGCCAGGCTGCAGTGAATTTGGGTCTTGGCAGATTCTGCTGCTCCCTACAGCCTCTTCCTGAGGAGGACCTTATAAAACCACAGTGGTGCAGTCTCCGAGCTGGAGCTGTGCCAGGGGAGTGACTGTGGAGGTAGTAGTGGCTCCAGGGTCAGGAGAGCCCTCACTTCCCGCCCCCAATAACTTCCAAGTGCTATCTGACGAACCCCCGCCCCCCTCAATCTCTCTCACATGAAAGCATACTCACCTTCTCCCACCCTCCCGCCAAACCTCCCTCACACTTTCACCCTCACTCCTCTCCTGCTGGCCTCCATGTTAGGAATTCCCCAGATAGTTCTATAACCATGGTTTAGTCCCTGAGGCTCATGAGCCACTAAATTCAGAAGCGAAAACAAAACAAAACAAAACTATAAATCAAAGTTGTCCATACAAGTTTTAGATATGTCATGAAAATATCTATTAAAAGTAGATTTTCTAGTACTATTATATTTTTATACTGTTATATCTAAAACAATACCTTAAACTTCCAAATCTGAAAGAAATGATGTTGAACATAGATGGTAATGAAGCTGGCTTTAAGGAAGCAGCAGGGTAGAAAATACCTAGGCACTTCATTCCAGCAAATCAGTTGCATTTATCTGGCAAATAAATAAAAATGTGAATCATCTCCTTGCCTAAAGATGCTCATTCTTTGGAGCATAATTTTCACAACAGAAAACAGAATATCACTGTGTTTGCTCATGTTACAACCAAGAGTGATAGCAAACAGAAATCATTACTGACACATTTGGCAATGATACATTTACATTAGTAAATCCATAAAATCCCATCTGCAGCTTGTCAATAGTATATAAATCTAGATCAGCTTTGCTCAATAGCAGCAAGTGGTTATCTTGCAAAAATTGATTTTGTCTTTTCTTTTTTGGATCCTATTGTTAAGGTGATTTACTGATTGAATTTTGGATCTCATGAACAAAGGCTGAAGATTATTAGCACTTTTTAATATAAATGAATACTCTATTATGGAATTCAATTTCTAAATTTTAATTGAATGTATTCTTTTTATTTTGTGCATATTAATAATCAGAATTCTAATCATTTGCATGGTCCCATGGAAGTACTGCTAAGTTGAAAAAAGAAGCAAAGAAAGTAAGCTATATAAACTATAAAGTTTCAGTTCCAAGGCCACATTAAGGTCATAAAATATCAGAGACAGATCTCTAGCATAAAGTCAACTTGTTGTTATTGTAATCCATAAAAAAGAGTGACTGATGAAAATATGTTCACTGAATATATGGCATTTCCTTCCTCTGTTATGACTTCTCCCCATCAGCTATATAACAAGTCACCTAAACATATAAAATTTGCTTTTACTAGTAGTGTGTACTCATATGAGGCTACTAGCTGAGCTTCTTGCTCAGAGGCATGAAAATAAACACCAAACCTCCTGTTCTTCCCCACATCAAAACAGAACATAAACTATTAGAAAGAATCACAGAGGGAATGAGAACAGGCTGCCATCTGGGGAAATCTTTTGCGCTGAATCTATTTTCACCTCCCAGAAAGCAGACATTAAACCACACCACACCTTTTCATCATCTCTCCCCACCACATAACCACATTTCATGAATGAAATAGCATGAAGTATAAAATATAATGTGCCAGTTAAAGCTGACTCAACAAGATGGTGTATGATTTTTTAAGACCAAAATACTAACATTGAAGTAGAAGGTCCATTTTTGTGACTACATGCTTCTGAGTGTCCATTTATTTATCCTTAGTCTAAGGATATTTAACTACTAGCATAAGACATTTAATACTGCACATAAAAATATTTTACTTTTCATCGAAAATTCTTATATTATAAACAAATTTATAATTGTGCTGTATATGATAATTTAAACTTTTTAAACTTTAAGTACTGTGGTGTTCTGACAGATTTAGCTCACACTCAAGAAAAAAGATGAATTGTGAAAGAATATAAAACAGTACCTGGAGATAAAAAACATTGGAACAACAACAAAAAAAGATTTCCAGCATTTAATGTGTCATTCTAATAGTAATTGGACAATTGTAGGGGTAACAGGTTAATTCAAAATAGTCTAAACATTTTATACAAAATATTTATTTTAACACACATCAGTTTTTTTAGGTCTAATTACTAGACAAAAAGTAGAATCCAACCATATGATGCACAGCTAATAGCTAATAATGTACTTCCTTAAAAACATCAAAACTCAAATATAAAATTTAAATAAACCATTTATGGCATACAGTTTACTTACACAATGAGGATTTATGTGAATGATGTAGAGATATGTTAAATTCTTCTAACTTTTTTTTTTTTAAACAATTTTTACTGTACATTTTTCTTTTATTTTATCTAAAAACTATACATTAAAATAATAGAATTTGGGGGTTTATTTCTAAGGTATCTGGCAATTCTTTTTTATTTTGTTTAACCCTGCTAGGAGATGATATTTCAATTTTGTGACAGCTGATAGTGAGGAATTGATGATATGAGAAGACACTAAATTTCTAAGTGTCTTCTACTCCCTAAATATTGTAAGAGAAATCATATAAAATGAATTCAAGGAATTGATATGTTTCTAAAGAGATTTTTTAAAATAAAACCTTCTAGATTTTTTCAGTTATTTTGCACTGGAAATTGTTGACCTCTCTGTTTTCTCTATTCAGCTTCTTGAGACTATAGTACAGAGAAACCTTGCTTGTCTCCAAACATAGCCTGTACAGCAATATAAAGTGGGAAATCATAGACTCTGCCATAGTACTTGCTTTTTATGTTGTTTATTTTATGGGAGCACCTGTTCATGTAGATAAATGATGTCAAACTTGGATGTCAGCCTAAAAGACAGTGCTTTCAGTGTGGGGAGACAAGCAAGAGTTGGCCCTGCTTGCAGGAGTCGAGTTCATCCCAAAGGGCCAACATTTACAGCAGCTGGTTAGACCGCCTACACGTCTGCTCATCCTGCTTACTGTGGGAGAAATGCTGCGTATTTATAAACACAGATCCTGAGGTAGCAGCTATCTATGGCCATAACCTAAAATAGGCCTTCTAGTCTATATTCACAGCTTGATGATTAAACAGTCCATTTGAATGAACATGGTCTTATGTAAATAATTTGAAGTGTGGCAATTATCACAAGAGTACACATCCAACAGGCTTTGTTTACCTTCACTTGTTGCCGATTCTACAATATAAAGGATATTTCTGAGTGCAAAAAGAGTCAACATTGAGAGCACTTATCAAAACCACAATAGGTATTTCTTGTCAAAAAATACAAACTACCTTTTACTAGTAGATCACATCTTCATCAGTCCAAAGTTAAAAGAAGTTGTAATATTAACCTGGGATAATAATCAACTCTATTAGAAATCAAAGTCATTTTAGAACCAGTTTAACCTCCAAATAAATAGCACTGACTTTATGAAAACAGATAAATACTTTATAGTTTACAAATAACTTTCATAATTATAGTTGAGTAGGACTATATTTACACATGTGGAAAACATTACCATATAGAAAGTGAAAAAAGCAAGGGCAAAAACTGTATGATGTGCTCTCATTTGTGAGGAAACAGCACACATTTCTACACACACACACACACACACACACACACATATATATATAAATTATTTTGTTGTGGTTCAAGAATCTATGCAAATTTTGCTCGGAAGGAAAACTGCATCCTGGGAAAAGAGGAACAAGGGAGACACTACTCGTTGGAATCTGTTGAATGTTATACTTGGTGTTATTATTTTTAAGAAGAAAGAATAAAGTTAACTATTAATGCCATCTATACTAATAAAAGCCAAGATGGTCGTCACGCTGTCACACCATCAGAATCCATTACCGGGTGGGTGAAGCTTGACTCTTTGTGCACGGCGCAGGGGCGGGTCAGCAGCTGCTCCAAGTGGCTTCTGCTGAGGTTCCCATAGTCCTGAGCATGCCATAGAAGCAGGACTCCTGACTCTGGACTATCTCTTTGGGGCAATCCACAGAAAAGCTCCAGATGGGTGGGGCCTACCTCTTTGGTCAATCAATCACAGGACTCCCACCCTGAGAGGGCACAGGCTAAGTCAAGGGACTCCCAAGTGCACAAATTTTGTACACCGGGCCACTAGTAGCTCAATAAAAGGGCAGTTGTGTTACTGTTGTTATTGTGCCTAGAGCCTTTGATAAGAACTTGACATGTATTACCTCATTCAATCCAATAGAATTTGGATTATTAACTCTCCATTTACATGGTGAGGGGGTCCTTGAGTTAGGCTGGTGCTATTTTGTTGCTGTTCATTAATAAGAGAGGAGCCAAAGTTTTCCTATCAACTTCATCACCATTTCTTCAGATGTCAGAGACATCTCACTCTGCTTAGGGATAATGACGTGTTTATCTTAAGCCAATAAAATTGGTCATGAGGGAGAACTGTCCACACAGTACACATGAGTTTCTGCAAAGACTGCAGTCAATAAAAGGGTCATCCTACCTGACCAACATAAGTAATTCTTTGTCAATTGGCGGCTTTTATTGATATCTCAAAATCTAAAACAGTCAACTCATGTTTTTCTGCATTGCTGAGCCACGGTGTTACATAGAATGGTGTCAGGTGGCCTGCTGGAGGGTAGTTTTCCCACAGCTCCCTGTAGCTGGCCAACATGGGTGAGAAGAGTCTATGCTTCTCTGAGATTCATTCCCCATCCCACCTCCTAGAGGTCCTCTTCTAAACAAGGGGAGTGGAGACCATGTTGTCTGCTTCTAACTCTATTCATCTTTCAACATTATGCTTTTGGCATGAACTCTCTCCTTCCCTTAATGATTTCTTTGTGAACATCAAGAGTCTTCCTTTATGAATTGCATTACTAACTCTAGAGACAATATATATAATTATGGCTAACTAGAAAACTTATCAAGTATAAGAAAGTATAAAGACTACACTCACAAAAAATTTGTCTTTCTAGATATTATCTCCTTACATGTAGAGGAGAAAACTGAATGATGTTAAGTAATTCAAAAAGTAATAGTCACTATTTTGAAAGAGAGCAGCTCAAAACACTGATTAATCTAATTCCAGTGCTCATGATATTAGGTATTACATTAGTTAACTGAGTTCTCAAAACAAATGATACAATAGCAGTTTTCTTTTTTATTTATAAAATAACAAAAAATTAAAACATTACAGCTTTAAAAAACAACAAATTATTATCTTGCATTTCTGGAAGTCAGAAATCCAAAATGGGTCTCAGTGGGCTAACACTGAAATATTAGTGGGGCTGCACTCCTTTGGAGTCTTGTGAGGAGAATCTGTTTCCTTGCTGTCTCCCTCCCTACCCCCCCTTTTTTTTCTCCTTGTTTCTTCCTCCAACTTCAAATTCAAATAAACTAGAGTCTTGCTCACATGCTGTCACTTTGATATTAACCCTTCTGCCTCCCATTTTTACATTTGAGTATGCTTATAATTCATAGGATTTACCTGGAGAATCTAGGCTAATCGATTTACTTAGATACACTTGATTAACATCCTTAACCCCAAGGGGAATTTACCCTTGCCACAGCTTGTGGGGATCAGGAAGTAAATATCTTTAAAGATCAATTACTATGCCTACGCAGAATAGGAATAATTATCCTCATTAACACATAATAACAGTAAAGTTTATCTGGTGACTAATATCAAACCTGTCCACCAACTGAGCAAAACCTACAGTCCTGCTCCACTGGGAAGTGTGGCCATAAGCTCTCAGCAGTCTTGGAGCACACACTAAAGCCTGTTCTTCCAGAAAAGAAAATTCTCCACCACCCCCAGATGCTGACCATGGATTCCAGTCCTGCCTGACGAGGAGACTGGCCAGAGACAGAAGTATTCAGGAACCCATCCTACAGCCATACTCTGGCAGGGAACCAAGCCAGCAGCCATGCCCATCTGTTGAGCACAGCCACTGGCAGGATAAAACCAGGGATCTGAACAGTGTTCCTGGGCAGTCAAAGAACCCAGTGTATGGCACTGCTCAGCTGTGAAGACCACCCTACAGCCCTGCCTGGCTGCTGTACACAGTCTGTGACTTCACCAAGAAGGCACCAAGAGTTTTCTGCAATGTGTTTGAAAACTCAAATTCAAAGTGATATTGAGTATTCTAACATGGATGGCACAGAAATATGGAGCATAGAAAGAGAATTTGTGACTAGTCCAGTCAGGTCAAAGAAAAAAAAGTGTTGACAGTAAAACTAGACCAAGAAAAAAAGAGAAATATCTACCACAAAATTTCACCAGCTCTCTGATGAAGACACATTACAAATTATCACCAGAACCAAATTGTATGTTCTTTATAGATTATTGTTTATTCATGTTTAAGCTCACTGTTAGATGAGCTGTAATTGATTTATAGTGGGGTTGAATAATTTTTGAGTAATACTTTTATCATTTTCAAGTCATAGATTAATAGTTACTCTCTTTTAGTGTTAAAAAAAAATCCTATCTGAGCTGAAGTAACTCAAACTATGTTGCAGCCAATGCTCTAATGGTGTACAGATTGGACAGAGCATGTTCATAACACCTGCCTCAGAATGCTTTCCTTGAAAGATAATCTGCAAGTGCTCCAGATAAAAGCCACTTACTGGAGCTCAGGTCTGTCCTGAGTGTCCTTGCTCATAATCATAATGGCTTTGGAAACATTGCCAATATCTTCTTTCCTCATTAAAAGTTCAATGCATGTTTGTAGCTGACAGTAATTATTCTAAGCCTAGTTCTTTTATATATGACCTATTTTCAGTGAGAAAAATAAAATGCTTTAGATCATTAATAGAACAAGTTCTTCTTCCCAAATGCGAATTCATTGAATTGGTTCTATTGTAGCACAAATATTTCTTTTTATTCTTTCCCTTTAGTTTTTTTTTTTTTTTAATAAATCTTTAATGTTCAGATTATTAGATGTGTTCCTCTTTTCTCCCCCTTAGCTCTCCCCCTCCTGGTTCCCATCCCTCCTTCTGCCCTTACCCCTCCCTTCCCATCCACTGTCCTCATCCATAGGTATACAATTTTTGTCCAATCTCTTTCCGCACCCTTCACACCCTTTTTCTCTGAAAATTCTCAATCCACTCCCTTTCTATGCCCCTGATCCTATTATATTCACCAGTTTATTCTGTTCATCAGATTTTTAACTCACTTGATTTTAAGATTCACTTGTTGATAGATATGTATTTGTTGTTCATAATTTTTATCTTTACCTTTCTCTTCTTCTTCCTCTTCTTAAAGAATACCTTTCAGTATTTCATATAATACTGGTTTGATATTTTGATGAACTCCTTTAGTTTTTTTTCTTGTCTGTGAAGCTCTTTATCTGACCTTCAATTCTAAATGATAGCTTTACTAGGTAAAGTAATCTTGGTTGTAGGTTCTTGCTGTTCATCACTTTGAATATTTCTTGCTACTCCCTTCTGGCCTGCATAGTTTCTGTTGAGAAATCAGCCGGCAGTCATATGGATACTCCCTTATAGGTAACTAATTGTTTTGCTCTTGCTGCTTTCAAGATTCTCTCTTTGACTTTTGCCCTTGGCAGTTTAATTATGATGTGTCTTGGTGTGGTCCTCTTTGGATTCCTTTTGTTTGGGATTCTATATTCTTCCTGGACTTGTAAGTCTATTTCTTTCACCAGGTAGGGAAAGTTTTCTGTCATTATTTCTTCTGATAGGTTTTCAATATTTTGCTCTCTCTCTTCCTCTGGCACCCCAATAATTCTGATGCTCATAATCATAATGGCTTTGGAAACATTTTTGTTTTTCTGGTTGGGTGTTTTTCATTTTCTCATGTTTCAAATCTTTGGTTTGATTCTTGGGGTCCTTTGATCTACTGTTGAATTTTTGTATATTCTTTATTTCAGATAGTGTACGCTTAATTTCTGACTGGTCCTTTTCCTTTTTTTTTTTTTTCATTCTCATTAAGATTTTTAAAGGTCTCACTAAGTTTCTCAAATATTTTTAGCAGATTCTTGAGTAACCTTATAAATATGGTTTTGAACTCTATGTCCAGTTTTGCTTTCGTCCATTTCTTTCATTTGTGATCTGCCTCTTTGTCTCTGCATTTTAGCTGCTCTGCATTTTAGTTTGTCTGCAAGGTGTCCTTCAGGCCCAGTGGCTCAGCCTCCCCAGTTACCTGTGGTGGACATTCTTGGTGTGCCCCTTTATGGGCTGCATAGTCTTGTTGTAGTTAAGCCTTGATTGTTGTTGATATCATTGGGTGGAGTTGATCTGCAGGCAAATTGGCTATGAGGATCAGTTGTGTCTACATGGGAGAGCTTCTGTGCTCAGTTTGGATGAGGCGATGTCTCAGGGCGGAGCAGGCAGCCTTGGTTTCCCATCAGCCCTGCCCTAAGAGGCTTGGCTCTCAGTGTCCCATGGCAATGGCTGCACACACCTCTGAGAGAAAGCTTCTCTCTAGTGTAGCCTGCTGCCAGACAGTCCAGTTTCTCCCCAAGTGAGTGTGGGTACCTAAAATCTCACCTGGTACTGAAGCACGGTGTAGTTGGCGGCCCTGTTTCCCTATGGAATGAGAAAGGCAGCCACGTGTTTAACTGCTGGAACCCTCTTCAGACGCTCCTCCTCACCTCTGTCTTCCTCAGTTCCCCTGGTTATCTGTGCTCCACAGCAATGGCTGCCTGCACCTCTGAGAGAAAGCTGCTCCTGAGCTTTGGCAGCTGCCAGACAGTCCAGTTCTCCCCGAATGAGTGTGGGTACCCAAAGTCTCACTCAGAACTGGAGTGTGGTGCAGTCAGGAGGCCCTGTTTCCCTATGGAACAAGCAAGAAAGCCACATATCCAGTCATCCAACCCTTCCTCTGTGTCTCTGCACCTCTGCCCTCTGCCGCTCCTGAGTCTCAGTGTTCTTTTCTTTTTCCTCTAGTTATAGAATTTCCACTCAGCCAGTTTTCCGGTGGTTCTGGATGATGAATGCTTTGTCTTTTAGTTGTAGTTTTGAAATTGTTATCTGAGGCATCAATATAGGTGTTCACCTATGCCACCATCTTGGTTTCTCCCCCACAGAAAGATTTTAAAGTAGTTCTCCTAAGGTGATATAACTTTAGGAACTTAAATTCTATTGTTTTATAGCCAATGACGTCCTCAAGTTCCATCTTTCCTACAATGCAATTTCATTCCTTGTTGCCTGGGCCAATTATCTAAATAACTGGTTTTTTAGTTTGTCCTATATTTTGGTATATTTTTATTTATTTCTCATGCTCCCTTTGATCATCTATCTCCTCCTTGTGATTTGTCTTCTTGTTCCAATTGACTCCCCAGTTTCTGACCCACTGATTATTGAACTCTTCACTATCTCTGTCAGATTACAATCTTCCATGATCTACTTATACACTTTTCAGCAATTGCAATTCAACTCTAATTTCCAAAACATATTTTTCTCTCAAGCTAAGAATCCTGCTGAGTATGATCCAGCTTTCCCCAATCCAGGCTGCATGACGAGTGTTCTCTGTCTTATATTTTTGGTCCACCTTTTTACATCTGCAGTCTGAAAAGGCTATACATTCTTTGAATTCCCAGCATCTACTTCACAGGAAAACAACAACTGGCAAATGTTTAATATTCTAATTTTTTGAATTTCAATAATAATACTTTAATATTTAAGTAAGTAACCATTGAGATAGACATATGAAAGTTAATGTTCTTTTTGCTGGAACTAAATTAAAAAAATATATATTAAGGAGCAGAAGACCTGGTTTTTACTGTAGACATATGACAAAGTATTTAATACCTCTGAACTCATTTTCTTCATCTATAACACAAGAATGATTCTATTGGCCTTGAATATGTCCAGAGTTTATAAGAGAATAAAATAAAATTAAAATAAGTGAAAACTCCTTGACCATAGTATTAGCTGAATAATGTAGAAAAGTATGTAGAGGAGCATGAAATTCAAAGTTAATGACCCTGTCCTATGTAATATATTTTAAAATATTTTTCTAGTTGTGGAAATGGACTTGTAAAAACATAAGCAGTATTTTTTTTTTCTGTCAGTGAATCCTTAGACTCTTCATTATAATAGACTAGAGGCCCAATACACAAATCCATGCATGGGTAGGGTCCCTAGGCCTGGCTGGAGATCAGAGAAAACCTGTAGGGTGACTGGCAGGGTGATTAGGCCCCCGCTGGCACCCTCCTTGTTTGGCATGGGGCCTGCGAGCTGGGGGCAGCTCCTGCATTGAGTATCTGCCCCCCTCATGGTCAATGTACATCACAGCAACTGGTCATTCCACGGGTCATTCTGCCATTCAGTCTATTTGCATATTAGGCTTTTATTATATAGGACTAGAGGTCCAGTGCACACAATTCATGCATGGGGTGTGTTCCCTCAGCTCAACCTGCACCCTCTCCAATCGAGTACCCCTTAAGGGATGTCTGACTGCTGGTTTAGGCCCAATCCCTAGGGACTGCTGGCTTCTAACTGCTCACCTGCCTGCCCGCTTGATCTCCCCTAACTGCATTTGCCTGCCTTACTGTCCCTAACTGCCCTCCCCTGCTGGTCTGATCACCCCTAACTGCCTCTGCCTTGGCCCCCACCACCTTGGTTTTGTCTGGAAGGAAGTCAGACATCCAGAAGATGACCACTTGAACCGGTCTAATTAGCATATTACCCTTTTATTAGTATAGATAGATTATATAGAATTAGGATTGCTTAAATGGGGGGGAGGGGAGCCTTTTTCAGCAGGAATAGATGCTTCTGGCAGATATAATTTCTATATCTGGACTAATAGCTAGCCATATGTACTATACTGCCAAACCACTTCTTACACCTTACACCAAACAGCTTTTGGCCTTAAAATTCTGCCTTCATAGTTCACCCTGATTTGGTTCTAATTGGTTGGTTTCTATGCCAGTGTCAAAAGCTCCACCTCCTAGGCAGCCATTGGCTCCTAGCACTTCACACAGATATTGTCCTGATTCATTAGTTTCTATGCCAGCCATCATCTCTGAGCTTATTTCTGGGCCTGATAAAAAAGGCAGGCTGATCAGAAGTCCCAGAGGAAGCTCCGAGAGAAACAGAGCTGCAGCTGCTGGCGAAGCCAGGAGAGAAAGAGAAAGACAAGGCTCATCAATAGCTGCCATGGAGGCTGGGGATCAGACCCTGCCCTACCTTTGCAGGCCTCTTTCTAGGCCTGATCTGCAGCCCCCTTGGCAGTCAGTGCTGGGCTGCCACATCAGCCTAGCACTGACTTCCGGTGTTTGGTGGGGCCTTGGTTATTATGGATCCTGTCTCTCTCTCTCTCTCTCTCTCTCTCTCTCTCTCTCTCTCTATATATATATATATATATATATATATATATATAAATATATATATATAAGTATATAAATATATAAATATATAAATATAAATATATAAATATATAAATATATAAATATAAATATATATATATATATATATATATATATATATATATATATATATATATATATATATAATAGAGGCCTGCTGCATGATATTTGTGTTAATTTGTGTTAGAATTGGCCTTCCTTCCCCTGGCTTCATTCCCAGCTGCCCAGGAGCCAGCATGTCCCACTTCCCAGCCTGCCTGGGAGCCGGCAAGTCCTTGCTTTTGACCAGAGCATCGCTCCTGTAGGTTACTCTGCCACCTCCCCTCCCCCTCAAGGCAGGTGTCCTGCCCCTTCTGGCTACTCTGTGCCTGCATATGCAAATTAACCTGCCATCTTTTTGGGTTATTTTGCATACTCAATCTGATTGGCTGTGGGTATAACATCGGTAAGGTCAATTTACATGTTTATCAATTATTAGGTAAGATGATATTGGTATCTTCCTATACCCTTTCACCCTTACCACCTCAATGACACCCACCTGAAAGAGAGTGTGTGCATATAGTTGCTCTGTGTTTTTTTTTTCCCCCCTGGCCTAAATTAGCCTATTTTGACCTGCTCAGGGAGCCAGAATTTCACATCTTCTGGGTGGAAGAACTATTAAATGTACAGTTTTCACTGGTTCTCATAGTTCCCAGTGAGTTTAGTCTCAGATATTCAAAGAGCTAACCTGCATGATGAGACCTTGGCTGACTTGCCTTTCCTGTTTTACTGTCACAATAATTATAGGTGATCTCATGGAATTACCTAATAATATAAATATATAAGTGTTTTTTAAAAAGCTCAGAACTCCTTTTCCTCAAATCTTTGCTTTGGAATCAACCTCTGAAAGAATCCAGAATAAATTTCTTAAAATATAGAATATAATAAGAATTCTTATACATAGTTTTTATAAATATGTTTTTGTTGATTTTTTTAATAGAGAGAAAGGGAAAAGGGGAGAGAGAGAAATATTGAATGTGAAAGAGAAACACCCATTCATTGCCTGTGGTCTGATGGGGACTGAAATGGCAACCTGGGCATTTGCCCTGACCAGGGATTGAACTGGTGACCTTTGGGTGCAGAGAATGATGTACAACCCCTGAGCAACACTTACCAGGGCTTCCATACATAGTTTTTGATCACTTGACTGACATTAAAAGTACATCTAATTCTGTTATTTTAAATCATGAATTTCAGCAATGGGCTCCTCACTGCCTTCCAAATGATGCACACGCACCAGGAACATTTCCTCCACAAGCACTATGCTTTAGCTAGGAGCTATTTATGTGTCATCCATGGGAAGATTTCATGCTTTCATGTCTGCATATGTGAGTTTTACAGACCCTGAAATATCATCCCCAATCCATGACCTGGAAAAGATCTACTGCTATTTAGACATGCAGATTTAGTATATTTCCCACTGCAAAGCTTGCTCAGGTTTCTATTAGTTAATTTTTTTACCTTCTTATATTTATCTGAGGTACCCAGTACAGGCTCTTGAAAAAAGTCCCAATCTAACTCTCAATTTTCAAAGAATACAATTCTAGATATTTGTTGCATGTATAAAGACTCAAGATCACACCATGACCTGTTGAGATAAAGACATCAGATAAAGCCAGATACACTTAGTACCTGACTAGCTTCTGCATGCTAGGCTCACAGAGCTCATGCTCATATCAACGTTCCCACAATGATTATTTCCATGTCATAATTTTAGGAAAAACTTTAAAATACTCAAAACTGTGGATGATAAACCAAGAATGCCGAGAGTCCGGTGTTGCTAATCAATTTTATTGTAATTACTATATTTCTTTTATATACATCTTCCAATTCGATTATGCAGTATTTATAGGCATTTTTTCTTTATTCCCAGGCCCTAGTAAAGTGCAGGCACATAAGAAATGTTGAATATGGAAAAAATAAAAACAATTATAATGTTGGCCACTACTTTGAGAACATACATCTTGAGGAAGATGTAACATTGAAAGTCCAAGCAGGCACTGAACCAGATGCCAACAAGAAAAAAAGAATGAAGTGGTCAGTTAAGAGGTAGAAAGTTAAGCAGGATTGCCTGTGCATTTACAGTTTACCTCTGGTTGTCTTTGAGACCAATACACATTTCCTATATAATAAAGAGGTAATATGCAAATTAACCCTCACACCATTAAAAGATGGCGTGCCCATAGCAAAGGTCTGATTCCCATAACACAAGATGGCTGCACCCATATCAGAGGCAGAGTTTCCTTAACAAGCAATCAGCAGGGACCTGAGACTGCATGGCACTGGGCAGGGACAGGGCACCTGAGGATGTGCCTCCATGCCTAACAGCGCTTGATGGGGTGGGGCCAGCTGGGTCTGGGTCTTGTGCGATTTTGAGATATGTGCAGGTGGGTGGGGACTTGAATCTAGATCCCTTGGTGTGCCCCAGACTCTAACAGGAAAAGGATTCTTATATACATTTTACTAATTTTCTTTTATCTCTGACACTTCTATTATAGAGAAAGGGCAAATAGCAATATTAAAATATTTTCTCTAATTAATTCCCTTTTAATGTGCATGAATTCCATGCACCGGGCCACTAGTATTTTCTAACTAGAGGCCCAGTGCACAAAAATTTGTGCATTCGGGACCGGGTTGTGGGGTGTCCTTCAGCCAAGCCTGTGCCCTCTCACAGTCTGGGACTCTTCAAGGGATTTCTGACTGATGGCGAAGGCCCACTTCCCAGGGGATCAGACCTAAGCTGGAAGTTATACATCCCTCTGGCAGCCCGGGAGCCATTAGTGGATGTCTGAATAATGGCAGACACAGGGAGTGGGCCTAAGCTGTTAGTGGGACATCTTTAGTGCTGCTGTGGAGATGGGAGAGGCTTCCACCACTGTTGTTGTGCTGACCAGCCATGAGCTGAGCAGTTCTCCCCCTGTGAAAGCGCACTGACCACCACGGGACAGCTCCTGCATTGAGTATCTTCCCCCTGGTGGTCAGTGCACATCATAGCAACTGGTCATACCTGGTCATTCTGCTGCTAAGGTCAATTGTTTGTTACCCTTTTGTTATATAGGACTAGAGGCCTGATGCACAAAATTTGTTCAAGGGGCTTGGCATCCATTGCCTGCCACAGCAGCCACCTGCCCCTTCCTTGGCCCCCACCCTCTGCGGCTTTGTCTGGAAGGTCATCTGTAAGGATATCTGTAAGGATATCTGGTCTAATTAGTATATTATGCTTTTATTATTATAGATTCCATCAGTCAGCATAGGTTTCCTAAGAGTTTACTCTGTGCTGTGCATTATGCATTTGCAGAACAACTAACAAGACGAAAATGTATACCTGCCAGTATAACCCATGGACACAGACAATAGTGTGATGAAGGCTTGCAGAGGGGGCAGGAGTGGGGAGGAGGAGGTCAACGGAGGGACATCTGTAATACTCTCAATGATAAATAGAATTTTTTTTAGAGGAGGATTTTTTGTTCTCATAGTGGCTGATATCTGAAGGCTACACTGTCAGGTTTCCAAAAATGTATTCTTAATCTTTGCTTCATGACTACTTGCTCCAATAATATGATCAAATAAATTTTCTGTGAGTGACCTATTTCTCTGAATGCTAGAACAAATTTCTATTAGGTGCCTAAACGCTTATTCTTTGAATATCATTAAAACAAAAGAAAGTTGTATCTCTTAGAATTTTAGGTTATCATAATTGATTCAGATGTAGAAAGATGAAGGTGATAGGCTGGCAGTTTCCTTTTCAGTACATGCTTCTGCAAAAGGAAGTTGAGATAATAAAGGACACTTTTGGTGTAGACTTTGTGAGAAGCCCAACCAACATATGGAAGTGCATGTAACATACCAGTGCCTTCAGGTTTTCAATTTGGCATCACACTGTTTCTCTATCTCTCTTCTCCCCCATCCCCTTCTGCCCAGTGGGACTGTGAAACTCCAAACAAGAGAGGTAAAGCCTATTAAAACTGGCATAATTATCTATAGTTTACATGCCAAGGAGCACTTCTTTAACAACCCTGGAAATACCCTTTGCATCCTTGTTAACTTTTTCTAAAAAGAGTTAAGTTAATCTGACTTAAATAACTGGGTTTCATGAGTCAACTTAACTACAAATTACTATTTGAATGAGAGGTGCCAAGAAATAAGTATGGAATCTACTGTGAGGATTTTATAATGACAGAGCCGAGGAGAAAGAGGGACTTTCAGAAAATAACAAATAACTCCACCATTTGTAACAAATCTCAGTCGCATGTTCTTGCTCCTGTGCGGGCACTTTTATAAGGCTTCCATGCCTAAAGAAATCATTGTACTGTGGTAGCTCTACCCAGACTGACCAGCCCAACATTTAATCTCACTTGTGCATTGGTAGAGTATAATTTGAAGATACAGAGAGATTTATGAAATGCATCTAAATTTAGAATATGACACAATACTGGTTGCTAGGGACTCAAAAAGAAATCAAAGAGCAAAGGGAGTGGCTTTTGAGGTGGTTGAATTGATTTACAGAAGCAGAAAGACTGTGCTGCTCTAGACTGTTAGATAAATGACTGAGAGAGGGGCAGTTCTGAAAAAAGGCCATAAAACTAGAATTCAAGGAATGACAGAGAGACTTTCATTACAATGAGCCAAAACTCGAGTAAGAAAGTCACATTAACAACACCTATATCTCCTATCTAATTTCCTGCCTATTGTGTCAAAAATTGTCTCCAGGTTTCATATAATGATAAATGTAAGGTGTTTTATTTGATCTTGTTCTTTTGTAAAAAGCTGTGTGCACAATTTATTTAGTCTTTAGCCATTTCCCTCTAATTCTGTTCTTTATTGATGCCACACTCATTTCCTGAGACTTGCTTTGTTTGCATTAAGCAACTCTGCACAAATATTCAAAAAGGCTAGGGGCAAAATGTAGAGATCAGCAAGAACAACAATAAAGCTTGGTTTAAGCAGGAATCATGTAGGTTGTGTAAAGATAATTGTTAGGTCTCTTCTGCTATAGTTCTCCAGGTAAATCCTTTAGTCATTTAATTAGGTAGATCCCAATAGAATTCTGGGAATGATGACAAATTTCAGGTGGAATAAACAGCTGTGACTTCACATAATGTTTTGGGCTACTGTGGGAAGTATAGTCTTCACAAATCATTTACTTAACAATCCCAGTGATGTAGTTAGGCAAAATATTGAGCACATTTGAAATAGGAGAGCTATTGTGGGGCTTTGTTTTCACTAATAATAATTTTATATTACACTAGGATCAACCACATCCCAGGCTTTTTATTCACATTTTCTAAGAATGTCTTTATTCAAAACAAGGACATAAACTGGCAAAGACTATCCCTCCTTCCTTCCTCACAATCTGTCTCAATTTTATTTTAAAGCTACATTTGTTTTCATACATTCAGGAAAAGTTTCCTAACAAAAGAATCTTACATTTTCCTAACATTTTTTATTTTTGTTTTTACTTTTTCCTAACAAAAAATTCAGCAATCAAGTATTCCATACTGGTTTACTATTTTCAAACTTCTGTAGAGCATATAGCATGCTATCAAGTGGATCCATCAAAAAGAGAGGTCCTTTCTGAGTATATACATTATGTATACATGCTTATTCCCTTGAATGTCAGGAATAAGATTCAATTTTCACACCCACTTTGGGAACTTTGGCCCCGAACAAAGGCATCTTGGGACCTTTATTTGTGTGTTTGAGAGACCTCTCTACTAAATTCAGAATGAAAGAAAGATTAAAGTTAAAAATGAAGTCTAGGGACCAAATAACTAAAATCTTCACAATAAAAATGGGAGAAAAAGAATTGCCTAAGGAAATCTGGGAAAATAATAATGAAAGATGGGGCCAGGGATGCCCAGGGACCAAGATAGACAAAAGCCCAGCAAAATGTGCCTAGTCAAGGACAGGGTGGCATAAAAAATAAATAAATAAATAAATAAATAAATAAATAAATAAAAAGATGCATCATGAAGAGCTCCTGAGATTCTGACATTTAAAGAAAGACCCAAAAACCTGGAATATCCAGCTATCTTTAAGGATTTAAATAATTGCTCCCATGGCTCCCATGTTACCACTCACACCTGGTTGGGTTTTGTTTGTTTGTTTGTTTGTTTGTTTGTAATTCTCCAAGCTCCCTTATCAATCTTCCTCCCTCCCAGTCCTTCTTTATCCTGGAGAATGGTCCCTTGGGTTCCTTACCAAGCTCCTGTCTCTGCTCAGTAAGACCTATCCAGGTGACTGCATCTATTCCCATGGTTATAACCACTGCTATCTATTGATTCTAGCTGGAATTTAAACATTTCTTTGGAGTTCCAGCCCCAATATCCAAATGCCTTCTCTGAAGCTTCATGTGTGTCCACAAATTGGTCTAAATTTAAAATGTTCATCTTTTCTCACCACGTGAATTGTTCTTCCCTTCATATTCATTATGCTTGATAATCTTTTCTTTACTACTAGTTCATACTTTCTATATTAAATTACCCTTTTGTATTTAACATTTATTTATTAAAACCTACTGTGCACCATTTGCTGAACTAGGATAATTAAGTACAAAGTAACACAAGGAATTCTTATGTAGCTTATGTCTAGGTGGGAAGACATACAATGAACCAGTAGGCAAATATTGAGCACATTTGGAGCTTATGTCTAGGTGGGAAGACATACAATGAACCAGTAGGCTAATCTTTAATGCTTTCTCTAAAGGCTAAAGGTGATAAAAGTTGCCATGACAAAGACTAACGGTAGAGTGTATGTTTTTAAAAAGTCTCCAGGAAAGTTTCTGAGGAGATGGTCTTCAGTCATTGGTGGAAAGATATTAGAGAAGCAATCCATTAGGAAGAGTGGTCCACACTAAAGGACAAAACGGTTTAACCCTCCGTTCATTGCGTGAACCCCCCAGAGTTCATTGCGTGTTCTGTCAGAAGACCAGTGAAATTGAAGTAAGAGTGAATGTAGAGAATGGCATAAGATTCATTAGCTGGCTTTTATTGAGAAATTTTCATGGCCCAATTATTGTGCTAGAAGGTTTTTTGTTTGTTTTTTTGTAATATCACATTTCACACTCTTATTTACATTACTGGAGGCCCGGTGCATGAAATTCGTGCACAGGGGAGCTGGGGTGTCCCTCAGCCCAGCTTGCACCCTCTCCAATCTGACATCCCTCTCACAATCCAGGACTGCGGGCTCCCCACTGCTCACCTGCCTGCTTTCCTGATTGCCTCTAACCACTTCTGCCTGCCAGGCTGATCATCCCTAACTACTCCCATGCCAGCCTGAATACTCCAACTTCCCTCCTGCGCTGGCCTGATCACCCTTAACTGCCCTCCTCTGCAGGCTTGATTGCCCCCAACAGCCCTCTCTTGCAGGCCTGGTCCCTTCCAACTGCCCTCCCTTGCTGGCCATCTTGTGGTGGCCACCATGTGTCCACATGGGGACAGGATCTTTGACCACATGGGGGCAGCCATCTTGTGTGTTGGAGTGATGGTCAATGTGCATATTACTCTTTTATTAGATAGGATAGAAGCCTGGTGCACAGGTAAAGGCTGGCTGCTTTTCCCTGAAGGGTGTCCCGGATCAGGGTGGGGGCTCCCTTGGGGTATGGGGCGGCCTGCACAAGAAGCCTGTGGTGGTTTGCAGGCCAGCCACACCCCCGGCTACCCAAGTGGAGGCCTTGGTATCTGGAATTTATTTCCTACAATTAAAACTTTGTAGCTGGAGCAGAGCCAAGCCTTCTGCTGGCTCTGCGGTGGCAAGGGATTTATTTACCTTCTACCTTCTATAATTTAAGTTTTGTAGCATTAAGTGGAGCAGGCCTGAGCCAACCAGGGTGTGTGGAAAGTTTGGCTTCCCCTATCACCTGGGAAACCCAAGCCTCTCTCCTGCTTTCTCTGTGGCTGCAGCCATCTTGGCTGGGTTAATTTGCATATTTGCTCTGATTGGCTTGTGGGCATAGCAGAGTGATGGTTAATTTACATACTATTCTTTTATTATATAGGATTATTTTTAGCCTCATTTTGGAAATCAGGAAACTGAGTCACAAGAAGTTAAGTAATTTATATAAGGTCACACAGCTATTTTGAAGTGAACTGAGATTTAAATACAGACAAACTCACTCTTTTGACACTAAATTGTATTTCAATCTATTGTCACTTAGGAGATATGCTTTGTAGGAACTTGAAGGGCATAACAAAAATTTTAGATTTGATTTTCATTGGAATTAAAAAGAAATGATGGTTCTTAAAAAGAGAGACAATGTTTACTCCCTGTGATTCTCTGGCTCATTTTCATTGACAAGTTCTCAGTTCACACCTTTATCTTGGTTCCTTCAGGTCACTCTACATCAGTCTTCGCCTATAGTTCTGGTCAATCCATATTACAAATCACCATCAGATTTTAATACTCATAAAATCCTAACCAAATCAAGCCACAACCCATCTTAAAATCCCTTCATAGCTATTCATAGCCTCCAATAGTAACATTCAAACTCCTCAGCACAACACATATAGGACTTCAGGATCTGTCCTGGTCTTTTCTTTCCAGTCTTTCTCAAGCCATATTGTTATTTCTTCTTATGATCCTGCCCTATTGAACCTCTTAGAGATCCTGAATGAGTTCTTCTCTGCCAATGACAGAGAAGAGGACCTTGCAAGAGAGCATTATAATGATTTTGCTTAAATAGGCAATATTTCTTATTATTTCTGCTGTTACACATGCTCCTTTCTCTGGTAAACATATGTTCTTTTATTCCTTAAGAGAACCTCCTAAACAACACCAGCTCCTACCCCTCATCCAACTGCTGCTCTTCACTAATCCCATTGGCTACTTGCTTTTAAAAGCTCAACTCTAGAGTCACCTTCCCTGGGAAGCCATCTTCTCACAGTATCTTTTGCATACATATATCCTAGCACCTGTCATGCATTTTAGTTGTTGTTTGCTTCTCTTTCTCTCCAATAAATTATAAACTACTTAAGTTTACAGATTTTGTCTTATTGTTCCTATAACCCAATGTCTGAAACATGATATGAGTTTTAATAAAAATTGTTGTATGAATGATAAAGAGGATGGATAAATTAATTGCAATAAGTCAAAAGTTAGGCCAAAGGCAGTCCATGAAGATAAAGGCTGCATGGTTCACTTTTTCAGGGACTATATGCAATTTTAAATGATGACATATACAAATTCATTCTACTATTTAAGAGCCTCCAAACAAAAGAGAAGCTGGTGCTTATTATGTGAATCAATTAGTGAATGATATTTAAATACCTCTGTTAAATGTAGACAGATTTGGGTCATCTAAATTATAGTTTGGAAATTTAAGGAGGAAAAGTTAATGATAAAAAGTATTCTATCATTTAATGTAAATTTTTGCATATATTCACAACAACCTGTGCTTTGTGACATGTTTTATTTGCACCATTTTAAAGGTTAGGTGATGAAGTTTCTGAGAGATGGCAAATCTGCATAAATGCAGTAGCCAGTAAATTCAGTGGCAGAATCAAACTTGAAGCCAGGTTTTCCAAATCTAAGTAATGCAATTCATTTAATGTTAAATTAATAGTTGTGTAGATTGCATAATAAATTCTAGGAGTATTTATTTGGGAAAAAGAGCTTCAACCATCTAGTCTAATTTAAAAGAACATAATAGGACATGATTAGTTATGAAGTAGAAAAATATCCAAGGAGGAAGAATAATTAAATGTTCTTTTTTTCAATTATTTCAGTCCCATTCATTATAGAATTGTAAATTTGTAAAAACATTTAATGAACATTTTCAAGAAAATAAATATGTCCAATGTTCATTAATATAAGGAAGGTATAGGAGCAATGATAAAAGTGGTAACAACAACAAAAAGTCTTTGACTGTAAATATCCTCCAGCAAACATATCCTGAGCTGCCACCTTAAGGAGGCTACACATCTTCCAAAATGAGGTAGAGGATGAGTCAAGATGTCCCTGTTTTTGAGACTGTAGTTACTGAAACCCAACAGTACCTAGGAGCAGTGGCACTGAATTAATATCAATAATTTCTTATAATAAATGCTCAGAAAAATGTAGGACCAGATATCTCCTGATAATTACCATTTTGACATTAATGGCAATATTCTTGGCTTTAAGGAGCTGACAATTCAGTGTTCTAACACTCCAAACTTTAGCAGCTAGAAAATTCTGTGGCAGAACCTAATCTGAAGCCAGGATTTTCAAATTTAATAATGTAATTTTCTGAAAGTTAAATGGATATTAGAGTAAATGCTATAATCTCATCTAAAAATAATTACTTGGAAAAAAAGAGCACTAGCCATCTAGTATTATTTAGAAGTAATATAGTCTACAGTAAGGCTATACAGACATTCAAACTAACAGTCATAATACAATGTGCTAAGTACTCAAACTAATGTCTACACAAGGTAATATGGAAGCAGAATAGAGGAAATAGAATTTCTAGGGAAAAGTAATGCTGAATTTTAGAAAGGATGAGAAGAAGCTAGCTAGAGGTTGAAGACAAGAGAATCCATTCCCATCAGATTCAGCAATATGTAACAAATATGGAGCTGAGACAGAGCATGGACAATTATAGAAATGAAGTGGTTCAGTATGAATATAGTACAGGATGAAAAAAAAATGGATGCAGGAGACAATGTCAGAGAAATTTGGAGATAGCTGAAAATTCAGGGAGTTGTACATCATGCAATGGAATTTGTAATTTTTCTAAACACTGTAGAAAGTGATAGTGTAGATGAAAAACAGGAGGATGAGTGACATGGTCAGATTCTCATTTAAAAAAAAAAAAAATATATATATATATATATATATATATATATATATATATATATATATATATATATATATATATATATATAATTTTTTCCCCTAACTATCACTCTCCCTTCCTAGAGTGATAGTTAGAAACATTGATCAGCTGCCTCCTGCATACCCCCTGTTGGGGATGTACCCACAATGAAGGTATATGCCCTAGACTGAAATTAAACCTGGGATCTTTCAGTCTGCAGTCAAATGCTCTATCCACTGAGCCAAACTAGTCAGGGCCAGATTCACTTTTTAAAATTTGTGCTGTTTAATACTATAGAAGCAGGCTAACAATTGTTCTAGTGAGAAAATTATAATATCTGGCAAAGATCAGGATAAGAAAGACACCAACAAATTCTTAGGAAGCATATAATTAATACAATTAATAGTTAATGATAAAATTATAGTAAGTGAATAAGTAATATCTAATTTCAAATAAATAAGAAGGCTAGAATGACATGTTGATTCATAACTTAAGTATTGAATAATTGGTGGTGAAATAATTAACATAGGAAATAGAGGATAGAGATTAAGTTTATAAAAGACAGAAACATTGGTTTTGCACAAGTTGTGCTGAGAGTGACTGTGGTATATATAAGAGAAAATGTTTGTAGGCATTAATAAATAAGGATCTGTACTAAAGAGAAAAGTTTATGTTAAAGATAGGCTTTGTATTTTTTTATTGTATGTACTTGAGACATATGTACTAATAGTAGTACATATGTCTAATAGTAGTACATATGTCTCAATTTTTCCCCCATTGACCTTCCCCCAGTCTTCCCTAACCACTGGCACATGCCCTCACCCCCCCATCCCAGTGTCTTGTGTCCATTGGTTATGCTTATATGCATGCATACAAGTCCTTCAGTTGATCTCTTACCCACCCACCACCACTCCCAGCCTTCCCACTGTAAATTTGACAGTCTGTTCGATGTTTCTCTGCCTCTGTATCTATATTCTTATTCATCAGGTTATAATGTTCTTTATTATCCATAAGTGAGTGAGATCATGTGGTATTTTTCTTTCACTGCCTGGCTTATTTCACTTAGCATAATGCTCTCCAGTTCCATCCATGCTGCTGAAAATGGTAAGAATTTCTTTTTTATAGCAGCGTAGTATTCTATTGTGTAAATGTGCCACAGTTTTCTAATCCACTCATCTGCTGATGGGAATTTAGGCTGTTTCCAAATCTTAGCTATTGTAAATTGTACTGCTATGATCATAGGGTTGCATATATCCTTTTTGATTGGTGTTTCTGTTTTCCTGTGATATATTCCTAGAAGTGGGATTACTGAGTCAAATGGCAGTTCCATTTTTAAATTTTTGAGGGAAACACCATACTATTCTCCACAGTGGCTGCTCCAGTTTGCATTCCCACCAGTAAGAAGGAGAGTTCCTTTTTCTCTGCATCTTCTCCAGCATTTGTCCTTTGTTGATTTGTTGAGGATGGACATTCTGATAGTTGTGAGGTGGTACCACATTATTGTTTTGATTTGCACCTCTCATATGATTAATGACTTTGAGCATGTTTCTATATGTCTCTTGGAATTCTGAATGTCACTTTTCAAAAAGTGTCTATTTACGTTCTTTGCCCATTTTTTGATTGGGTTGTTTATCTTTCTTTTAAGTTGTATGAGTTCCATGTATAGGTTGGAGATTAAACCCTTATCAGAGATAACATTGGCAAATATGTTCTCCCATGCAGTGGGCTTTCTTTTTGTTTTGTTGATGGTTTCTCTTGGTGTGCAGAAGCCTTTTATTTTGATGTAGTCCCATTTGTTTATTTTCTCCTTAGTCTCTCTTGCCCTAGGATCTGTGTCAGTAAAGATATTGCTACAACATATGTCTGCAATTTTTCTGCCTATTGTAGTCTTGTAGGATTTTTTGGTTTACCATCTTACCTTCAAGTCCTTTAGACATTTTGAGTTTGTTTTTGTGTATGGTGTAAGTTGGTGATCTAGATTCTTTTCTCTTTTTTTCATTTTTTTTTTCATGTATCTGACCAGGTTTCCCAGCATACTTATTAAATAGGCTGCTTTTACTTCATTTTATGCTCTTACCTCCTTTGTCAAATATTAATTGAGTATAATGGCTTGGGTTTAATTCTGGGTCCTCTAGTCTGTTCCATTGGTATATATGTCTGTTCTTGTGCCAGTACCAGGCAGTTTTGAGAACCGTGGCTTGGTAATATAGTTTGATGTCTGGTATTGTGATCTCTCCTACTTTGTTCTTTCTCAGAATTGCTGTGGCTACTTGGGGTCTTTTTTTGTTCCATATGACTTTTGGAAATTTTGTTCTAGATCTTTAAAATATACCATTGGTATTTTAGTAGGTATTTCATTGAATCTATAAATTGCTTTAGGTACTATGGACATTTTAATGACATTGATTCTACCAATCCATGAACATGGTGTGTTCTTCCATTTGTTTATATCTTCCTCTATCTCTTTTTTCATTGTCCTATAGTTTTCTGAGTACAAGTCTTTTACGTCCTTAAGTTTATTCCTAAGTACCTCAATTTTTTTAGTGCAATAGTAGATGGGATTTTTTTTTTCCATTTCTCTTACTGTGAGTTCATTAATGGTTTATAAAAAGGCCATCGATTTCTGGGCATTAATCTTGAATCCTGCTACATTGCCAAATTCATTTATTAGGTCTAGTAGTTTTTTGATGGAGTCTTTGGGGTTTTCTATATATAGTATAATGTCATCTACGAATAAGAACAGTTTTACATCTTTTCCAATTTGGATTCCTTTTATTTCTTTTTCTTGTCTGACCGCTATCGCTATTACTTTTAATACTATGTTGAACAGGAGTCGTGAAATTTGGCATCCTTGTCTTATTCCTGTTCTTAGGGGAAATGAGTTTAGTTTTTGCTCACTGAGTATGATGTTGGCTGTAGGTTTGCCATATAAGGCCATATAAGGTCCTTCTATTCCTACTTTGCTGAGAGTTTTTATTAAGAAATGGTGTTGGAGCTGAAACTAGTTTGGCTCAGTGCATAGAGCATCAGCCTGCAGACTGAAAGGTCCCAGGTTCGATTCTGGTCAAGGGCATGTATCTTGGTTGCGGGCACATCCCCAATGGGAGGTGTGCAGGAGGCAGCTGATCAACGATTCTCTCTAATTAATGTTTCTAACTCTCTGTCCCTCTCTTTTCCTCTCTGTAAAAAAGATAATAAAATATATATATTTTTAAAAAAGAAATGGTGTTGGATTTTGTCAAATTTTTTTCTGCATCAATTAATATGATTATGTAACTTTTGTCTCTCAGTTTATGTTAAGTATCACATTTATTGATTGTAGATATTGTACCATCCTTGCATCCCAGGAAAGTTTTAGTTGGTCGTGGATTTTTCTAATATATTGCTGAATCCAATTTGATAGAATTTTGTTGAGGATTTTAGCATCTATGTTAATCAAGGATATTGGCCATTAGTTCTCTTTTTTTGTGGTGTCTTTATCTGGTTTTGGTATTAGAGTGATGCTGGCTTCATAGAAAGAGCTTGGTAGTATGCCTTTCTCTTGAATTTTTTGGAATAGTTTGAGGAGTATTGTTTTATTTCTTTTTTGAATGCTTTGTATAACTCCTCTGTAAAGCCATCTGGACCAGGGCTTTTGTCTGCTGGAAGATTTTTGATCGCTGTTTCCATTTCTTTGGGAGTTATCAGCCTATTCAGATTTTTTTTTAAAATTATTATTCTTGATTGAGTTTGGTAGCTTGAATTTTTCTAGGGATATGTCAATTTCATCTAGGTTGTCCATTTTGTTGGAATATACTGTCATTTTGCATAGTATTTTTTCATAATCGTTTGTATTTCTGTCGAATAAGTTGTTATTTCACCTCTTTCATTTCTGATTTTGTTGATTTTGGTCTTCTCTCTTTGTTTCTTGGTGAGCCTGGCTAGAGGTTCATCAATCTTGTTTATCCTTTCAAGGAACCAGCTCTTGGTTTTGTTGACCTTATGTATTGTTATTTTGGTCTCTATTTTATTTATCTCTGCTCTGATCTTTATTATTTCCTTCCTTCTGCTTACACTGGGATTTTCTTGTTGCTCTCTTTTTAACTCTTTAGGTAATTTATTACCATTGTTTCTTGTTTTTTGCTTTAGGCTTGTAGAGCTATGAACTTCTCTCTCAAAACTGCTTTCATTGTGACTCTGGTTCTATTTTATTAATCAATTTATGTTGTTCATTATATTCCACAAATGAATGAGATCATGTGATATTTATCTCTGACTGACTTATTTTGCTTAGCATAATGCTCTCCAGTTCCATTCATGCTGTTGCAAATGGTAAGAATTCCTTCTTTTTTACCACAGCATAGTATTCCATTGTGTAGATGTACCATAGTTTTTTAACCCACTCATCTTCTAATGGGCACCGAGGCTGTTTCAGAGTCTTTGCTATGGTAGACTATGCTCCTATGAACATAGGGGTGCATATATCCTTTCTGATTCGTGTTCCTGTTTTCTTGGGGGTACGTATATCTTAATTTTCCCATTTGCTTCCCAAAGCAATATGATTCAAAGTAAAGGGTAAATTCTCCACAGTTGTCTAAATCAGAAGGATTAAAATAAAAACAAAAACATAACAACCATAAAATTGATGTTTCAGGAAAAGGCTCATGATAGTCCATTGTGTACCCCATTGATAAGTTTTAATTTAAAAAAAGTAAACTCTTAAAGAAAAATAAGATATGCTTATTTTAAAATGATTTAGTGTGCTTACAAAGTTCTTATAAAAAAAACTTTCAAAAAAATTCTGGATGATTGTTCATAGTTCATTTATATCACCAAGAGTCATTTGTAGAAAAATGAGACATTTTAAAGTGATTACTCAGCTAAAAATAAATGAATATGATCTTTAAAAAGTATTCTAAATAAATTAAAAATTTAGTACACTCTGAAAGAAGAATATAGAAATGAGATTCATGTATTATCTCTCTCACAATCCATTTTACAGAGGATTGAATCAATAATTTATTAATTCATAACAATAATCTAAGGTCAGGGTCTGGATTCAATGTAAATATGAATTTCTTCAGACACTAAAGATAATCACCACACATAAAGTAATTAAGCTAATACCAGGTTTTGTCATAAGGCTGCAGGGATGAGATTTCTACTGGGATTTAGCTCAGTAATTATGAGCACTTTGGGCAACAAAGCATGGGTGAATGAATGGTATTATCCAAGATACCAAATACAGCTAAATTAGACTCCCAGGTTATTGCTTTTTGAATGGTTTTATTTGGGATTATATTTTAGACATTAGGATTTTAGTTGAATCCTTTCTTTTAAAGTCAATGCAAAGGCTTTAAAAAATTCATGGCTGTAGGAATACTTTAATGTGGTTTCTCCTAGATATATTTCCCATTATTTCTTTAGAATAGTATAAACCTTTAGGAATCAGAATATTGCTCTAATAACTAATTAAGGTGAACAAAGTCATTGGGTGGGGTATATCTTGCATATTTGATTTCAGAGAATTGTTCTCCTTGGTTCTGAATAATTCTTTCTTTCTTTCTTTCTTTCTTTCTTTCTTTCTTTCTTTCTTTCTTTCTTTCTTTCTTTCTTTTTTTTTTTTTCAAATTAAGTACAGCAGACTAACTTATTTACCAGGGACTATTTCCTTCATATGGGTCAAAGCATGCACATCAAGTTACTTCTAATGCAAAATTAAAATGTCTGACTTACACAAAAAGCACTCACGCTTTCAATCATTAGTAAGATGGCAACACAGCTCGTGCCAAAAGGACCACACATATTGTCAGTAGGTAAGATGCTTGACTTTTTTTTTCAATTCAAAAAGGCATGAAATATGGATGTCATAGAATACTATCTACCCCTGAACAGCTAGACATGATTACAAATTTACATAAGCCTTCCTATATTGTAAATTAACTTTTATTGAATTCAAACATTCTAAAAGTGCATGATTCAGAAGACATATATTAAACTTTAAAATTTTTCAGCATAATTCACTTCAATAATTTAACTTTAAATACACATTCTTACAAAGTCATTCCATATATATATATATATATATATATATATATATATATATATATTAACGCTGAACCAAAAGGATACTGTTTTAAACAGACTTAGTAGATAGGGTCTTACAGGCATACATATATTTATAAGGTTTAATTTTAATAGATTTTATTATATTTACATCATGAAAGTAGTGTTAAATTAGTCTTTTACTTTGAAAATGAAAATAAACTTTTACTTTTTTTAAAATAATCTTCCAGATAGTCAATCAGCATAAACTATCTCAATAGTTATTTTCTTAGTACTTATAAGATGATATTAAATATATATATATATTAATAGGTCATTAAGTCATTTTGATTCATTAAAGAAATGTTGTCACAATGGCTTCAGTCATTAAATTTCAGTCATGAACTTTGCTCAAACAACATAATTGATCATTAGTGTTCTCATTTGCTTCAGGCTCATTGTGGGATTTTTTTAATAGTCTAAATTCATTACCAGAAAGTGAAAGGTTAATCTTTTCTGCATTTAATTGATCACCCTTAAAGGATGCTTCTTAAACCAAATGAAATTACAGTGCAAAGAACAATTGACTTACGGTACAAAAGAGTTGAATCATATAATACAAATTTCAGCAAGTTGACAAATATTCTTTGTGGTTTACCAATTTCAAATTTGGAGAAATTTTTCCTTTATACCTGTATCAGTGAGGAATAATTTGAACAATTGGGTTAATTTATATGAAGTGGTTTGCACTTTCTCAAAAAAATGAACTTTGGCATAAATAGAAAACACCACTTTTCTAAATTAATTAGTTTCACTGGACCCTGGTATAAGAATACTCATGAATTACTATCAAACTTGAAATTCAGGAACTATTTAGTATTACTATAAAATAAATTATCCTGGTTGCAATACTCTCCAAGTTGTGTTAAATCAAACTGCCTTGTGTTTTTCAAATATTTGGCTTCTGTTTTAAAACACAGATTATAGTTTTAAATACTTAGTAAGTCTTGTCAAAAATATTACTGCTTTACAACTATAACATACTAACAGAATATAAATACATCCTAAATAAACAATTTCCCGGTTTGCTTCTATCTCTAAAAAACCTTTCTCACTGAGCCTACAACTAGGTTGAGTATGCCTTTAATCAGTTTCTAACTTAATTGTCCCACAGAGTCTTCATAAGCAACATTAAAAAATATCTGCTAAAAGGGGAAGACAAAAAAAAGAAGAAAAAAAAAGAAAAAATAAAGAAAAGGAGGAATCACCAGAAAAGGAACTAAATGAAATGAAGGCAAGTAATATGTTGGATAAAGAATTCAAAGTAACAATTAGAAAGATGCTCAAATATCTGAGTGAGAATTACAAGTAACTTAATGAAAATTAATAATAATAATAATAATAATATTAATAATAAAAACATGAGAAAGAATACCCTGGAAACATTCAACAGTACACTAGAAGAAGCCGAGGATCAAAACAGTGAGTTAGAAGACAAGGTAGAAAAAAACAAACACCCATTCAGAAAAGAAAAAAAAAAAAAAAAGCAGGAGGTCAGTTTAAGGGAGTTTGCGGACAACATGAAATGAAAAAACAAACAAACAAAAAACACAAACATCCATATTATAGGAATAACAGAAGAAAAAGAATCTGAGCAAGGAATAGAAAACCTGTTTGAAGAAATAATAACAGAAAACTTTCCTGAATTGGGGAAGAAAAGGGTCATATAAGTCCAGGAAGCACAGAGTCCCAGGCCAGATGAAACCAAAAGACCCACACTAAGACATAACATACTTAAAATGGCAAACAATAAAGACAAAAAAGAATCTTAAAGACTGCAAAAAAGAGACAGAAAGTTTCCTCAAGTGAAATCCCATTAGACTATCAGCTGATTTCTTAATAAAAACACTTCAGGCCAGAAGGGAGTGGCATGAAGTATACAAAGTAATGAAAAGCAAGGGATTGAATCCGATAGTAGTCTATACAGGAAGGCTATCAATCACAATTGAAGAACTGAAGGTGAAATTAGGAGATTCACAGACAAAAAAAAGTCCAAAGGAATTTATTACCACCAAACCAGCAATTCAAGAAATGTTAAAGAGACTATTGTAAGAAAAAATAGAGAGGGAGAACACAGGCATGAAGCATAAAAATGGCAACAAATAAGTATCTATAAAAATAACCTTAAATATAAGTGAATTAAATTCTCCAATCAAAAGATATAGGGTAGCTGAATAGATAAGAAAGCATGGCCCATACATATTTGCTGTCTACAAAAGACCCACCTCAGAACAAAAGATTAATACAGAATGAAAGTGAACAGATGTGGAAAACTTTCCATGCAAATGGAAATGAAAAAAAAAAAGCTGGTGTAACAATATTCATATCTGACAAATTGGACTCCAAAATGAAGGCCATTTCATAGTAATAAAAGGATTGATACAATAAGATATTATAACTGATAAACAGATGCAGGAGGACCCAAACACATAAATAAATTTCTAGGGGACTTAAAGAGATTGACATCAATACAATCATAGTAGTGGACTTTAGCACACCACATACATCACTGGATAGATCTTCTAAAAAAAATCTACAAGTAAATAGCAACCTAACAGAATTTTACAGAATATTTCACCCCAACGATACAGAATATACATTCTTCTCAAGTGCACTTAGGACATTCTCAAAGATCGACCACATACTAGGGCACAAAACAAGTCTCTACAAATTCAAGAGGATTGAAATCACATCAAGCATTTTCTCAGATCACAATGACATGAAACTGAAGATCAACTACATTAAAACACCCCAAAACATTCAAACACATGGAGGTTAAATTGCATGTTATTAAAAAAATGAATGAGTCACCAATGAAATCAATGGAGAAATCAACAACTTCCTAGAAACAAATGAAAATGAACACACAACAACCCAACGCCTATGGGACACAGTGAAAGCAGTCTAGAGAGGGAAGTTCATAGCACAACAGTCCTACCTCAAGAAACAAACAAATAAAAAATTCTAATAAATTATCTAGCAGTACCCTTAAAGATCCAGAAAGAGGACAAGAAAAACCCAAGATAAGTTAAAGGAAATAAATAATAAAGAGCAGAGCTGAAATAAATGCTACAGAGACAAAAAATAAAAAATAAATAAAAAGAATCTGCAAAGCTAGTTCTTTGAAAAGATAAACAAGATTGATGCACCTTTAGTCTAATCATTAAGCAACAAAGAGAGAAAACACAAATAAATAAAATCAGAAACAAAAGAGGTGAAATAACTGACATTACAGAAATACAATGGATTGTATGCAAATACTAGAAAGAACTATATGCTAATAAACTCAACAACCTGTATGAAATGGAGTGTGAAATGGACAAAATCCTAGATAAATATCTTACAAAATTGAATTAGGAAGAAGCAAAAAACCTAAATAAGCCAACAACCATTGATGTACTAAAAAGAATAATCTAAACACTCCCAGCAAACAAAAGCCCTGGTCTGGATGGCTTCATAGGAGACTTGTACCAAATAGTCAAACAATACCAATCCTTCTCAAATTATTCCCAAAAATCCAAGAGGAAGGAATATTTCCAATCTTTTTTGTTGAGGTAAGCATTATCCTAATTTCAAACTAGATAAAGACACTACAAAGAAAAAGACTTACAGGCCAATATCTCTGAAGAACCTAGATGCTAAAATCTTCAAAAAATTATTAGTAAATTGGATCCAGCAATATATTAAAAAGATCATACACCGTGGTCAAGTGGGATTTATTCTGGAGATGCAAGCATGGTTTAATATTTACAAATCAATATATGTGATATATCACAATAACAAATTGAAAGACAAAATAAAACTACAAATTCAAGAGGATTGAAATGTTTATGTGATATATCAAATAAACAAATTGATTTTCTACGTCATATCAATAGATGCAGAAAAATCAGTAGACAAAATCCAACATCCATTTTTATAAAAACTCTCAGCAATGTGAAAATAGATGGATCATACATCAACACAATAAAGGCCGTATATGACAAACCTATAGCCATCATCATGAGACTAAATAAAAACAAAAAGCTTTTGCACAACAAAAAAAATAATCAACAAAATGAAAAAGTAGCCTACCTATATGGGACAACATATTTGTCAATGACACATCTGATAAGAGGTTAATATCCAAAATATATGAAGTATGCATACAAATCAACAAAAGGAAAACAAATAACCCAATCAAAAATGGACAAATGACCTAAATAGACATTTTTGCAAAGCAGACATATAAATGGCCAAGAGACATAAGGAAAAATGCTCAATTTCACTAATAATCAGAAAGATGCTAATTAAAACAACAATGTCAGAATTGATGCCATAAATAAATAAACAAACAACAAGTGCTGGTGAGGATGTGGAGAAAAAGGAGTCCTAATGCACTGCTGGTGTGAATGTAGACTGGTGCAGCCACTATAGAAATCGGTGTAGAGTATCCCCAAAAAATAAATATGGAACTGCCATTTGATCCAGTGATCCCAATTCTGGGAATATATTCTAAGAAAACTGAAGCACCAATCGGAAAGAACATTTGCAACCTTATGTCCACAGCAATGCTATTTATAATAGTTTAGATCTGGAAACAGTCCAAATGCCCACCAGTAGATAGATAAGTGGATAAAAAATTATGATACATCTATAACATGGAATACTATGCAGCAGTAAAAAAAAAAATCTCTTACCCTTTGAGACAGCATGGAGAGACCTGGAGAGTATTATGCTAATCAAAATAAGCCAGTTAGAGAAAGACAAGTTTCACATGATCTCACTCATATGTGGAATCTAATGAACAAAATAAACTGATGAACAAAATAGATTCAGAGACATAGAAACATGGAACAGACTGTGAAATTGAAGAGGGAAGTTAGGGGAGAGAGCATGGGTGGGTAGGAAAAGATCAACAAAATAACTTGTATGAATATATGCATAACCCATGGACACAGATATAGTGTGGTGAAGGCTAGGGAAGAGAGCAGGGTTGGATTAGGTAGGATCAGTGGAAGAAAAGGGGACATCTTACCTAATAAAAGAGTAATATGCAAATTAACCATCACTTCACTAAGCCCACCAGTCAATCAGAGCAAGTATGCAAATAAACCAAACCAAGATGGCTACAGCCACAGAGAGCATGAGGAAGGCTTGTATTTCCCAGGCAACAGAGGAAGCCAAGCTTTCTGCCTGCCCTTGCTGGCCTAAGCTCCACTCAAGGGTACAAAGTTTGAATTATAGAAGGTAAACAAATCCAAACAGAAACAGCTGCTGCCACAGAGCAAGCAGGAGGCTTGGCTCCGCTCTAGGCTACAAAGTTTCCATTGTAAAAGGTAAATAAATTCCCGATACCAGGGCCTCCACTTGGGTTTCCAGGGGGTGTGGCCAGCCTGCAAACCACCACAGACCCTTCGCTCAAGCTGCCCCATGCCCCAAGAGAACCCCCACCCTGATTAGGGACACCTTTCAGGGCAAACCAGCCAGTCCCCACCAGTGCACCAGGCCTCTATCCTATCTAATAAAAGAGTAATATGCAAATTTACCATCACTCCAACACACAATTGCTGCCCTCATGTGGTCAAAGATGGCTGCCCCCACAAGATGGCCAGCAGGGGAGGGCAGTTGGGAGGCACCAGGCCTGCAAGAGGGGGCAGTTGAGAGGGATTAGGCCAGCAAGGGAGGGCAGTTGGAGGTGTTCAACCCTGCAGGGGAGGGCAGTAGGGGTAACCAGGCCAGCAAAGGAGGGAAGTTGGGGGCAAACAGGCTGGCAGGGGAGCAGTTAGACATCATCAGGCTGGCAGGGGAGTGGTTAGGGAGTGATCAGGCCGGCAGGCAGAAGCACTTAGGTGCAATCAGGAAGGCAGGAGATGAGCAGTTGTGAGCCAGCAGTCCTGGATTGTGAGAGGGATGTCCGAGTGCCAGTTTAACCAGCAGTCAAGCATCCCTCGAGGGGTCCCAGATTGGAGAAGGTGCAGGCTGGGCTGATACCCCCCTCCTCTGGCCCTGTGCATGAAATTTGTGCACTGGGGTCCTAGTAAATACTTTCAACAATAAAGATTTAAATAAATAAATATATACATATATAAATAAATAAATCATTGAACGTTTTTGGGGAAAATGTAAAAAAATCATATTATAAAATACTATTTTGAAAATTAGAACTTATTTTCCTAAGATATTGCTAAAGTTTTAAAAGTCACATGTATAATATAATCCTAAATTGAATCAAACTCTACATAAATAAGGATAATAGTGTTTATTTGTCATGTGCCAGACATATATATGTATGTATTTATTTAAGCTTTGCATCAATCCTATGAAAATACTATTATTTTACAGATGAATATGCCAAAGCACAGGGAAATTTAACAATTTGCTTAAGATTAGTTGGTAAGTGGCACACATACACATTTATATCAGAAAATTGCACAGTAGTTGTTATTTTCCACTAAGTGTAGCATAATGGGTCATTTTTGTTTTCATATTTTTGCATGTTTTATATTATTCAAATTTCCCCCAAGTGACCAGCTATTAATAAACTCAATAAATTGAACTTTAAAAAGTCTGTATGCCAGTTTATTTGATGTTTATAACTTTCCTTACTAAGCCATTTTGTTATTGATGGTATGAGAATATCTCTTATTTTATTCTGTCACAATAAGTGCATGATAAGTATCTGTGCTTAATTTTCTTATTTTGTATTTAAGGCTATTTCCTGTGAACAGATTTTTAGAAGTAGAATTTTACTGACCCAAGAATATTAAAAATTTAAAGGCATTCATATATATTACTAAATTGTTTTCAAAAGTGTTTTACCCATTTACATGCTCATGATCAATGTATGAGGTGCCTGTTTTATTATACTTTCATTGTGTTACAGAAAACTGAAGAACAAAGCAATACATAGAGAGATGGAGTTACATTTATTATGTGAGCATCCAGAGGAAAATGTCTCTCAAATTCTGGGTCCCATCATGCAGGAATTTTCCCTATTTATATATATTTACCTTCTTTGTCTCCCAAATATGGGGTGCTTCTGGCCCCTTTGGCAAGTTCTTAAAGAGCCTGTATGTGCTGGGCCTTAAGACCTCAACCAGAGGCCTGGCCTGACACCAGCACTGATAACCTTGTCTGGGGAATGTTTAATGGCCTCTCTGAAGTGGGAGTAGTCTTAGCAAGCAAAAATTTACAGAAGCCAAATAGCAAGTTTAAAATTTCATATAGCAATTTTTATATAAGATGGATGTTTCAATTGTATTATCAGAATTACCGTATTTTTCGGACCATAAGACACACGGGACCATAAGACGCACCAGTTTTTAGAGAAGGGAAATGAAGAAAAAAAGATTCTGAAACAAATAGTGTCCTAAAATATTTTATGTGCGTTAAAACCCAACATCACAGTCATAAAGACATGTAATCAACCCTGTAAAGTAAACAGCAGCATTTAGAACCATTTTAGAGCCAGGCAAGCACACAGAGACCACACAGAGCCAGGCAAGTAAAAAAACTTTTTTTTTTACAGTATATGTGTAGGCTATATTTGGACCATAAGACGCAGGGACTTTTTCCCCCCACTTCTGGGGGGAAAAAAGTGCGTCTTCTGGTCCGAAAAATATGGTAATAGGAATATTATTCATAACATTAAAGTAAACTAATATAAAACTGGTAACTTTTAATTTATACAGAACTGATACAGAAAAGCATTCAAAGGATTATTTGTTGAGGAGTTTTGAGGTTATACATGGTTTACTGTATAAATGCATTTATCTTTGCTTCTTTCTGAAATCTGTGTACAGTGAGAATTAATAAATAAATATGGTATAAGAAAATCAGATAGGAGACTATAAGAATTTTAACAATTTTTAGATGTTAGAAAGTGAATATGAGGTAGAAGGAAATTTCAAATGCAAGTAGAATGGTTCTTCCTGGAGGACCAGGAATAGCAGAGGTGGGAAATGATACATGGGCTAAAATGAGGAGAATTAATTGAAAGTGTTTGCAAGAATATTTGCACCCAGGGCCCCTTCCCATGACTGTTCAGCCAAGCAGATGTCTCTCTCACTCCCTGCAGGACTAGAGGTTTAGAAATGGCAGTGGATTAATTAGAAGCTATACTGACTCATTTCCAGACCAAACTGGAATAACAACTAAAATGTAGAAAAACCATGCTTACTAATCAACTGAAGACTAGCTGGAGAGAATGCTTATAACCAAGGATGTAAATTGGAGACTGAATTGAGACTGGTAGGAAGACGGGAGGCACAAAAGGGCTGGCCAGTATACCACACAGAGATAGCAGATGAAGTTCCAGAGGGGTATCTCATCTGTTGGCTGTTGCCACTGAGAACTCTTGAGTCTAATCCCCAAGCTGGAAGCCCCAGCAGAAAACACCAGAACTGAGAAAGGTCCCCCATAATATCTGGCTGTGTTATGGGGTTGCAGTCTGCCAGGAGAGATAGGTTGGAAATGTAGGCACCCTCTTAAAGAGCCAACACAACATTTCATTCACAGCCACTCAACTTGGGCTCAGGAATATGGATGACAGGGTGGACTAAAGCTTCATGAGGAGAATCTAGGGTTGGGGGAATCTGAGGTTAGAGCTTGGAAGGCAGCTGCCCTGGTTTTAAGTGCTGAGTCATTCCCCCTATTCAAAGGACATATTTCTCAGCCAGACCTTTATCATTCAGGCAGATTTGCCTGGAGAAGGGGAGGAATCAATTGCCAACCTTATTGGAATTTACCCCTTGCTGTAGTCTATAGCCTGAGGCTTATTAAGAGACTGAGAATAACAATCAGCCTATAGTCATAGTTATTAATAGATCTCTAGGTGCTCTGAGTGTTTGCCTGACCTGCTTCTGGACCTGAGGCTAGTAAAAACAGACCTTGGTGCACATTTTGGTCCCTTCCAAAAGCACCAGCCCCAGCAGAGGAAGCCACAAGCTGTGGATTGCTAATAGCTCTAAACAGTGTACTCAGAGCCAGTTACAAACAGTGTCTGAGATTGTCTTGCACCAGAGAATGGGGATCATGGCAGATCTACATAATACATGAAGACAAACCCAAACAGGCAACCAAAATGGGGAGATAAAAAACAAGCCCCAAATGAAAGAACAAGAGAATTCTCCAGAAGAACTAAATAAAATTGAGATAAAAACTTAATCAGATATAGAATTCAGCATAATTATTATAAGCATACTCACTAGTATGAGAAAAGATATAGAAACTATGAAAAAAGACCAATCAGAAATTAAGAATGACATATCACTAATAATGAAGACATTGGAAGGAATAAATAGCAGGTTAGGAGAAGTTGAGGATCAGATCAGTGAATTAGAAGACAGGGTTTTTAAAAAAATCACTCAATCAGAAAACCAAAGAGAGAAAAAACAATTAGCAGGAGGACAGATTATATTTTTTACCAGTGATAGAATCCAATGAATTGACAAGCATGAATATACAGGGGCATAATGGATTATTTAATTCTGAAGCCTACTGGAATAGTAACTAAACAATTCAGCAATATCTAGAAAGTCTCTTTCTGAGGAAGCATATGGTACTCATGTTAATTCTTCTTTTTCTTAACCTCACCTGAGGATATGATTAAAGAGAGGTAAGTGGGAGAGAGAAAGAGAGAGACAGACACAAGAGAAATAGAGACAGATAGAGAGAAACATCAATGTGAGAGAAAAACATCTAACAATTGTCTTCCTTCTGTGCCCTGACCAGGGATTAATTGGCAACCTGTTGGTGCACTAGACAATGCTCAACCAACTGAGCTCCCCTGGCTGAGTTCAAGCTAAATCTTCTTTACATCACTCATCCTGCCCTCATGTCCTCATTTTGACTCTGCTTTAGTAGAGTTTCTCAAACAGCCTACTTAAAGTGGAACTCCTCCTCTCATTAAGACTTACTTACTCTACATGTACTTTTCATTTCATTGTAATTTTTCTAAGATAAATGTCCTATTTCTAGGGTAACAGGGAAGGTGTGTGTGCAGAGCAGTTTCAGTCTTTAATTATCATAGTGCTCTAAAACCTGTTCTTAAAGTGTGGAGAATACTAGTCATCCTGAAATTCTATCCAATTACTTCCTTATTTTTCTGTCTCCAAAGTATCACTGACCTGCACTATTTTTCATAAAATTACAAATTAAACTCATTCTAGTTTTATGAGAATATCTGGATTCTATTCTAACATTTATAAATAGATTCCACTTAAAAAAAAAAAAAAGTCTTGCCCTAGACTTTTGGTGGGTCCAAGATGAGAGCATAAGTGGATGTTGAGCTGGCCCTTCCCAAGGGCACATCAATGTACACCTATCTTAGATCAATTTCCCTTTAGAAAAAACAAAAAGCAAACAAACAAACAAAAAACAAAACAAAAAAACAAAACACTGAGAGCCAGTTAAACTGAGTTGGCCCACTAGAGAGAGGGGCCACACAGGGAAGCACAGCACCTCTCCCAGGTGCTATCACCCAGAGGCTAGGTCTGCCCTAAGTCTCATGCCTTTATTGACTCTGTACTCTCTTCACCAACATTTCTGTCCCCTCAGTAGTCCAATGCCGGTTATCAAGGCTGGCAGAGATGTGTGCACAGTTCCTCTGGTGTGTGACTCCCTGTGAGGATCCAGAGTCAATTTACTGGCAGCCTCAGTGCCTGTGGCCTTCTGGCAGCACACTTGCAGGCTGGCCCAGGAGCCTGGGCAGGATGCCTTGCCCTGTGCCTCCAGCCTGCATTGTCAGCCAATCCTGGGACCTGGGCAGGGATGGGTGTGGGTTCCTTCTGGCATATACTCACAGAACAGGGTCCTGGAGCATGGGGTCTTGAAACTCTGAAGGAGATGAGGTCTCTGGTGCCTGCTCACTGTGGATGTCTAAGAGCCTACGGCAAGTTAGCATGCAGGGATGTAGTGGTGGTCCTTTGTGAGTTGTGGCTGGCAAGCAGCTCAATGTGTGGGTTTGAGGCAGTAGCTGAGGCCAGTCTGGGGATGTTGGTGTGGCTGCACTCCTGACCTCTGCTGTTTCATGCTTCAGGATGGCTTGTGCTACATATTATATCTGTGTCTGCCCTGCAAATGTTTGTGTTTATAACAGGGGATCCCCATCCAGGAGAGCCTGATCCAGCAATCCCAGAGATTCCTGCAAAATCTAACTGTTCTGCACTCACCTACACACACACACCACACATCCACACACTCCCCCTCTCATTCCTTTGCTCATTCACACTCTCTCTCACTGTCTTCCTGCTGTCTGCCTTGTTGGGATCTTTCAGTGCAATTCTTATCAAAATACCAATAACATATCCTGGCCAATGTGGCTCATTGGCTGAGCATTATCCCAGGCACGAAGAGGTTGCAGGTTCAATTCCAGGCAGGGCATGTGCCTGAGTTGTGGGGTCGATTCCCATTTGGGGGTATGCAGGAGGCAGTTGATCACTGTTTCTCTCTCTCTCCCTCTTCCCTTCTTCTCCCTCTAAAAATAAATGAATAATCAATTTTAAAAATCCACCAATGAATAACAATGACATTCTTCTTAAAACTACAACAAATAATCCTAAAATTTATATGGAACTACAAAAGTCCAAATAGCTGAAACAATCTTGAGAAACAAGAACAAAGTGAAGCTAGCACAATCCGTGCTATCATAATATACCACAAAACTATAATAATCAAAAGAATATGGTACTGTCATAAAAACAAGCACAATTATTAATGGAACAGAATATAGAGCTCAGAGATAAACCTTCTCTTTAAGGTCAATTAATCTATGACAAAGGAGGTAAGAATATACAATGGAGTAATGACAGTCATTTCAACAAGTGATGCTGGAAAAACTGGACAGATACATACAAATGAATGAGATTGAATCACTTTCATCATAATATAAAAATAAATGTAAAATGGCTTAAATATTTAAATATAAGACATGATACCACAAGACTATTAGAAGAAAATATAGGTAGTTAATTATTTGATATAGATCTGAGTAGTTGTATACATCCTCTCAAGCAAGGGAAACAAAGGGGAAAATAAACAAATGGGACTTCATCAAATTAAAAAGCTTTTTATACAGTAAAGAAAAACATCAACAAAACAAAAACACAACCTATCTACTCGAAGAATATATTTACAAATGATATATCTGATAAGGGTTTGATATACAAAATATATAAGAAGCTCATACAACTAAATAACAGATCAAAATGGGCAGATGACACAAAAAGACATTTCTCTAAAGCACGTGTACAGATGGCCAACAGATATATGAAAAGATGGTCAAAATCAGTGATCATCAGGGAAATGAAAATCAAACCTACAATAACACCTCACACTGGTCAAAATGACCATTATAAAAAAGTCAACAAATAGCATGTGTTAATGAAGATATGGCAATAAAAGCCGAAATCAATTTGGCTCAGTGGATTGAGCATCAGTCTGCGGACTGAAAGGTCCCACGTTTGATTCCAGTCAAAGGCATGTACATTGGTTTCGGGCACATCCCCAGTGGGGGGTGTGCAAGAGGCAGCTGGTCAATGTTTTTCTCTCATCAATGTTTCTAGCTCTCTATCCTCCTCCCTTCCTCTCTGTGAAAAATCAATAAAATATATTTTTAAAAAAGATATGGCAATAATGAAGCCCTCATGCCCTCTTGGTGGTGTTACAGGTTAGAAGAGGGGCTCTTCTCCTCCAGTTACTATTGAAAGTGGGGTTCTTGGGGTGCCACTGGAATAAGCATTTCCGGAAGCCCCCACAGGAGGATGAGATATAGTAGAAAGCTTTACTTCCATGTAATTATACCTTTGGGTTTCCACAGTCCCGTTTCTTTTCCCAGTCATAGAAGAAGAGCAGTTGGGGCTTCAGTAGAGCTGAAATCAAGCCAGTGTCAAAATTTTCCTTTCCATGTTGGAACTGGAGCCAGTCCAGTATCAGGATAGCTTAGCTTGTGTTTCATGTTGCAGACCATTAGAACACTGCATGTGGGATCTGTAGAGGAGGAAATGGGCAAATGCAAGGAAGCCAAGTGAAACAAAAGCCCAAGAGTTGTTCCCCAAACAAGAATTCTCTTGTTTGGGGAACAATGTATTTAAAATTTTTTAAATATATATTTTATTGATTTTTTTTTATAAGAGAAAGGGAGAGGGATAGAGTTAGAAACATCAATGAGAGAGAAACACTGATCAGCTGCCTTCTGCACACCTTCCACTGGGGATGTGCCCACAACCAAGGTACCTGCCCTTGAGCAGAATCAAACCCAGAACCCTTCAGTCCACAGGCCTATGCTCTATCCACTGAGCCAAACTGGCTAGGGCAATGTATTTTAAATATTTGAGGGCTTGCGGTGGCCATGCCCATCCTGGCCAACCCTATTTTCCCCCAGGTGTTATTGACAGGTAAGTACCTTTTCTATGTCCCCCCAACTTTAATGGGCATACATGTATGTTCTCTTCGTTGGATCCCTCTTTCAATATTTTTCAGGGATCAGGTTGGCGGTTCCTTGAGGTGTGCAAAGTTGCATCTTCCTGATGAAGCTGCCCAAATAACATGCTTATAATGTCTGGCCTCCCACCTTTGTTCCTTTTCTATTTTTGATAACTAGCTAATTTCTATGGTATCACTGCAACTAAAAATTGGTGCAGCCACTCTGGAAAACAGCATAGTGATTCCTTAGAGATACTACAAATAGATCTGTTGTACTAACCAAAATTCCACTTTTGTCTATTTATACAAAAAAATAAAAATACTAATGTAAAATGATATCTGCACCCTTATGTTCATTACAGCACTAATTATAATAGCCAAAATATGGAAGCTTACCTAGGTTTCTAAGCATGAATGGATAATGGATTAATATACATCTATATCTATATCTATATCTATATTTATATCTATATCTATATCTATATCTATATCTATAATCATCTATATCATTTATATCTATGTCTATATATCTATAAATGTTAAGCAGCAA
This sequence comes from Pipistrellus hanaki, assembly GCF_964339955.1. Classification (NCBI taxonomy): domain Eukaryota; kingdom Metazoa; phylum Chordata; class Mammalia; order Chiroptera; family Vespertilionidae; genus Pipistrellus; species Pipistrellus hanaki. Next base: position 108,760,702 of record NC_140503.1, read on the forward strand.
GAGAAAAGAATAAAATCTTACCATTTGTGACAACATGAATGAACGTAGGAGTTATTGATAAGTGAAATAAGTTGGACAGAGAAAGATAATTACCATATAGTTTCACTTTTATATGTGAAATCTAAAATAAAAACAAACAAAACAAAAACAGACTCATAAAAACAGAGACCATAGTGATTGGTTTCAGAATGGACGAGTGGGGGAATGGGTGAAAAGGAGAAGGAGAATATAGTCAATATATTGTATAAGTTTGCATGGTGACAGATGATTACTAGAATTGGGTGGTGATTACATAAGTATGGAGATGTTGGATCACTACATTGTACACAAAAAGCTAGTATCGCATTGCATACCAACTACACTTATATAAAAGAATCCTTTCTCTACACATTACATTTGTCCTTTCATTGTGAAAAAATATCCTATCTAATAAAAGTGTAATATGCAAATTGACCATCACTCCAAGACACAAGATGCCTGCCCCCTTGTGGTAAAAGATGGCTTCCTCCCTGTGGACACAAGATGGCCGCCACAAGATGGCCAACAGGGGAGGAAAGTTGTGGGAAGTTAGGGTGACCAGGCCAACAAGGGAGAGCAGTTGGGGGTAACCAGGAATTCAGGATAGGGAAGTTGGGAGAGATCAGGCCAGAAAGGAAGGCAGTAGCGGGGGACCAGGCCTCCGGGGGAGAGAAGTTGGGGAGGGGCAGGCCTGCATGGGAGGGCAGTTGTGGATGATCAGGCAAGTAGGGAAGGCAGTAGGAGGGAACCCAGGACTGCAGGGGAAGGCAGTTGGGGGAGACCCAGGCCTACAGGGGAGGGAAGTTGGGGGGGACCAGGCCTTCAGGGGATGGCAGTTGGGGGGACAAAGACTTAGAGAAGGGCATTTGGGGGACCAGGCCTGAACGGAAGGGCAGCTAAAGGTGACCAGGCCACCAAGGGAGGGCAGTTAGGGGCAAACAGGCTGGCAGGGGAGCAGTTAGGCATCAATCAGGCTGGCAGAGGAGTAATTAGGGGGGTGATCAAGCTGGTAGGCAAAAGCGGTTAGGGGCAATCAGGAAGGCAGGCAGGGAAGCTGTTAGGAGCCATCAGTCCTGGATTGTGAGAGGGATGATTGACTGCCCAGACATCCTGGATGTTCTACCTGGATCGGGCCTAAATGGGTAGTCGGACATCCCTTGAGGGGTCCCAGATTGGAGAGGGTGTAGGCTGGGCTGAGGGCCACCCCCTCTCTGTGCACAAATTTCATGCACTGGGCCTCTAGTAATTTATATAAAATTAAAACTCTGTATTCTAGATATTTGTCTCCAGTGCTTTTTGCACTAAAGTATATGTATTTGCCTGAGGACTTTAATAAAATTACAGGTGCCGGCTCCTCCCCTTTCTTTTTGTTCATTGGGCCTTAAGTATGGCCTAAAGTGTCTACAGGTACAAGTACTCTGATGCCAAGTGGATTGAGAATCACATTTAATACAAACAACATTAGTTTATGCTTTGTGTGTGTGTGTGTGTATATGTATGTGTGTGTATGTGTGTGTGTGTATAGATCACCTGACATTTACTATCCAGAATATAGTACCATACCTAAAAACATGCATTTATCTAGTATGACGATGTGGGGATAGCCCCACTTTAGCTTCCAAATTATTGAAATATAAACTATGACTGAGAAGAAAATAAAATCAGTATCAGGAAAACCTCTAAAATTCTTTAGAATAAAAAGGAGCATGAGGATAATCTGATGTTTATCAATCAAGTTAAACTTATGTATAACAAATGAAATGTGATTGAGGATTTAAGAGAATCCAATGTAATGGAATAGTTTACACATAACTTCCATTCTTTTGAAAGCAAAAGGAGAAAATACTATTTGTGAGAATTGAAAATGAAGCAATTTGAAAGGTACAAAATGGAAAGAATACATAAGTTAATTTTAATGATTAAGGATCATTTAACATGCTGCTACTAATTGTGATATTTGTTATGCCTGGTTGAACATATGGAATTTCCCCCCATGTTTCTCACTTGATTTCTGTGAGAAAATGTAATCTCCTTACTTTAAAAAAATGAGTGAGCTTTTCTGGTTAACTTTATAAAAATGGAGCAGAGTGATTTTGTTAATCATGCCTGCTACCTCTTTTGTTCAAAGTTAGCGTAGTCTAATGAGGTACCCTGGTAAAATGACCAAGACATTTGGTTCTTTGCTGATTATTTCCCCAGGGCACCTTGCATCTGTCCAGAATGGGGCCTGGAAATCTTCACAGAGCCATCTAAGCAATGTGATTGGAGTTCAGCTTTTCATATTATTGTCTCACTGAGATCACATCAATTTTAGTCTTCAAACTGTAGGCAACAGAAATTTGGTGTCAATTTTCTATTCTGGTGATAATGTATGATTTGATTTTATGATGTGAAATACTTGACAGCCATGCTTATAAATTTTATCATTTTACTTCTTATGACAAAGTAAATGACCTGGTGGAAGAGTAAGGTCCTTAAAAGACTCAGCCAACTGCCAGACAGTGGTGTTTACCATGGACCAAATTGAAAGTGATAACATTTTACCTCCACAGGAAATGTGAAGAATATTTTCTCAAGGTACCTGGGCCCTAAATTGCTCTGAAAAAGCTCCCTGAAGGCATAGCATCTCTCACATTCTTTTCTTAAAGTGTATCTATGGATTCTAGTGCTATAGAAAGGAAGTTACCCCCTATTTTTTTTTTTCATTTGGCTACATTTATAACATTTTGATATACTGTTACATTATTATTGAGTTAAAATATTTTATAATTTCTCTTGTGGTTGACTTTTTTAAAGTTTTAACCTGTAGATGAAAGTGTTCTAGTTCACTTCCACAAATGCGGAGATTTCCTAGTTTTTTTTTTTCCTTATTGAGCACTAATGTAATTCTGTAGTATGCACAGAACATGCACTATTGTATTTTCAATCTTTGAAACATGTCTAAGCATGATTCATTTTCCAGAATATTTTGATAATGTTCCACATGTACTTCTTTAAATTTCTTTATTGATTAAGGTGTTACATATATGTCCTTATTCCCCCATTATCCCTCTATCCCCCCCAACTCATGCTCTCACCCCCCTGTTGTCTGTGTCTATTGGTTAGGCATGCACACAAGTCCTTTGATTGATCTCTCCTCCTTACCCGCACCCTTCCCTACTACCCTCTGAGATTTGATGCTCTGATTGATGTTTCTCTGTCTCTAGGTCTGTTTTTGATCATTAGTTTATGTTGTTCATTATTTCCCATATATGAGTGAGATGATGTAATATTTATCTTTCTCTGACTGGCTTATTTCCCTTAGCATAATTCTCTCTAGTTCCATCCATGCTGTTGAAAATGGTAAGAACTCCTTTTTTACCACACCATAGTATTCCATTGGGTAGATGTACCACAGTTTTTTAATCCACTCATCTGCTATGGTGAATTGTACTGCTATGAACATAGGGGTTATATCCTTTCTGATTGGTGTTTCTAGTTTCTTGGGTTATATTCCTAGAAGTGGAATCACTGGGTCAAATGGGAGTTCCATTTTTAGTTTTTTGAGGAAACTCCATACTGTTCTCCACAGTCCACATGTACTTGAAAAAATATATTTTCTACATTTGTGGTAGTATTCTGCAAATGTCAACTAGGCCAAATAGGTTATTCATGTTTAATATACTATAACTATCTCCTTTTTTAAATTTATATACTAGAGGCCCAGTGCACAAAATTCATGCATTGGGGGGGGAGGGGCTTCCTCAGCCTAGCCTGTACCCTCTCCAATCTGGGACCCCTCAAGGGATGTCTGACTACCCATTTAGGTTAGATCCAGGTAGGACATACAGGATGCCAGGACAGTCGGACATCCCTCTCACAATCCAGGACTGATGGCTCCCAACTGCCTTCCTGATTGCCCCTAACCACTTCTGCCTACCAGCCTGATTACCCCATAACCACTCCCCTGCCAGCTTTATTGATGCCTAACTGCTCCCCTTCCATCCTGTTTGCCCTTAATTGCCCTTCTCTGCTGGCCTGGTCACCTCTAACTACTCTCCCCTACAAGTCTGGTCACCCCTAACTGCCCTCCTCTGCAGTCTTAGTACCCCCAACTGCTCTCTCCTGCAGGCCTGGACCCCCCTCCCAACTTTCCTCCCCTACTGGCCATCTTGTGGTGCCATCTTGTGTCCACATTCATCTTTAACTATATGGGGGCAGCCATCTTGTGTGTTGGAGTGATAGTTAATTTGCATATTATTCTTTTATTAGATTGGATTTTAAAATTATGCTATTATTTATATAAATTTATTAATGTTATGTATTTATGGTAAATTACCTATTATTATAAAATGTCCCACTTTATCTCTCCTGTTACTCTTACCTTAAGTTTTTTCTCTTATATTAATGTTATGTATTAATATAAATTAAAAATATGATAACATAAAATATTAACATAACCAAACCAGCTTATTTTTGTGTGAATGTGCACGCATGTGTGTGTGTGTATGTGTGTGTGTGTAAGTATACATGTTTTTGTTGGTGGTGAAATGGCACCAGGTGTTTGAATGGTGGAGTCAGACTGAACTTTGGTTCAGCAACCTAGTTCTTGCAGTTCTCACTAAGAAAGAATTCAAGCCAAGACTCAAACTTCTAGAGAAACCTTATTTAGAATGTCACAGAGGCAGAAGTGAACTATAGAAGAAATGGAAACAAGTTATAGGAGCAAAAGGAGGAGCCCTTGGAATTTAGGAGAGAGAAGGGCAAAGGTAAGGCACCAGGTGGGAGAGAAAGAGCATGCTTCTGAGAGTGAGAGTGCTCTGGATCCTCCATCCTGGGGGTTTTTAGGGAAGAGAAACCAGGGAGAATCTCACTAGAATATTCATCAACTTTCTAGGTGAGGTGTGTTTTTTCAGGATGGTGGTCTCCAACTCATTGGTCTTGGTCAGGTCAGAGAGTCATGTTACTGGAGAATCAAACTTCCTTATACTCATGGGAGTGAGGTTCTTGGGATATATTTAGAAAATGAATTTTCTAAAATTTGCACAGAAAATGAGATGAGGAAAAAGGCTGTATTGGCATGGAGGTGCATTTCTTGAGTTCCAAAGTTCCAAAGTACCCCTTTAACCTGAAAGAGGTACAGCCAGGAGTCCAGCAGAGCCAAAAGCAAGGCCAAAGTCCAGAGCTTCCGGTCCATGATATAGCTGGGTCTAGTTTAACATTTATGCAAATCAAAGTCCATTATTAGTACATTGTGTAGAGTCCCACATGGCCATGAGCACATCCCTCTACAACAGGAGTCACAGGAATTCAAGCAAGCAGGCAAGAAAAGAGAGAGTACTTCTTTTTTTAGAAGTTTAAATATTCAGGTTTCACACACTTGAAGTGACCACACCTGTTCTGGCCACTGACTCATTTTCCAGGTGTGATTCACAGACAAGTAGGCACCTTTTCATGTCACTCAGACCTCACTGAGCATGCATCTAAACTGTTTTTGTCTATTGCTGTTCCTAATCAATCAGACTTAGAGAGCATTAAATGTAATTTTATGGGCAAAGCTGTATAAATGGCATCCCTATATTTTCTGGTCTCCCCTTTATTCATTTCCTGTTAAATAACAACCAGGTTATCAAACCACATCAATCAGTCACCACATCTTGTCCTGATGCCAGCCATAGTACTGCTTGTCTGACTTTGCTGTTTTTCTGGGTCTGGACCTGAAACACAACTAAGATCAAGATGTATTTAATGTGGGTCAGAACCTCATTTTCCTTGGGACCTGATGCTTAGGGGCCATTCTCCTCCCCTTTGTTTCGCCTCTCAGGGTGTCTAACCTACATGACTAGCAACATGCCAGGGAAGGAATGGTCAGGGGAGTGTAGGAACTGCATGACCAGTGATATGAAAGATCACATGACCAGCAATATGCCAGGGGAGAAAATGTTACCCTGGGGACAAGGTCCTTTCTCTCTCAGTTTTGGCCATTGCTAGACACCCAAAGGCTTTCCACTCTAGTGACCTTCTGTATCAGGCCCATCATGCTTGCTCTGCTTATGCCTATCTAGCTGCCTACCACATATGTATTTTTCACTCCAAAATATGTTATAAACACCTCAGTGATTTTTTTAAACTGTTGCTTTAAACAGTTGGTAGTTTTTCATATTTGTGCTTTATGCATTGCTTTTTTGCCCTTATACTTCCACTTTTCTATGTGGGATCATTTTCCTTTACCCTATTGTGTTTATTTGTGAGAACTGAAGCAGTTACAATAATATCCAGTGTGGTCACTCTAGGAAAGGCATGGGACAGCTTAATTTCCTTGTATCTTTCTAAGAAAGAGTGGAGCTATAGTTTTTTGTTTTTTTTTCCTATTTTCTGAAATTTTCAAATAAAATATGAATCCTAAAGCCTATAATATAAAAAATTGAACATATTTAGCATATCAGTTCTATAATAAATATCAGTGTGATTTCTGTTAAAGTTATAAATTTTTATTTATCTGATACATAGATGACAACCTATTCAGATAGATAATAAGTGAGAGAGAGAGAGAGAGAGAGAGAGAGAAAGAGAGAGAGAGAGAGAGAGAGAGAGAGAGAGAGAGAGAGAGAAATACTGAGTTGGCTAATAGGAAGAAATACTTCTTCATATGTGTTTGTCATTCTCATTAGAAAATAAAAATATGTAAAGTGTTAACAATCTCCATAATTGAACACACATAATTGCACAGTTCCATATATCACATATTTTTGACAGTTATACAAAAACAGTATTATGAATTTTCTGTCAGAACCTGTATATTCAATAGTCTTCTGGGAATTGTTTCAAGCTGTGTGATTATAGAACTGTCAATACCATTCTCTTGAGAATGTGTCATAATTTCACTATAGAAGAATTTCCTTTTAATCCTCATCTAGGATGAAGCATTTGATTCCTAAAAAAACCAAGGTTCTTTGCCAGGGCCCACTTTATTCAAGATTTTAAGCCAAAGATAATAAGTTTCATTTGATTTTTTGAATGCTTCATTACATAGACTTTCCACCTGGATATCTCTAAAGTACCTTGATCTCAAGAGACTGAAGGTGGTCATTATCTTTTCCATCTTACATTTTCATCTTACATTGAATGTTTTATGTTAAGAAAAAGTATTGCCATCCAAAATTTCCCAAGTCAGAAACCCTGGAATCATCCTAGACAGCCCTGATTCTTACTCGAACTGATTATCAAATGCTGCTTATTCATTTTTCAGAAATAGCCCTTGTATTTATCCTCTTTTATCATATTATTGTGATATTGACTATTGCTTTGAGTGGGGGAAATCCTATAGATTATTTGTTAGCTCTGCTACAAATGTAGGAGATCTAGATTTTGTGACCCTTGTCTAATTTTAAGTCTTTCTATTTATTCTTAATGTACCTCAATTTCACCTCTCCATAGGGGCTATTTCAAGTTTTCACTAGTTCTTGAATGCTTTCTTTCAATTTACATATTTATTACCCAGGGAAGGAGGTAGGCCTCAATCAGGTAGTTTACCTGGTAACAAATCAAATATTTTAATTATATGGTGCAAGATGTTATGTGGTAAAATATCTGAATGCAAAACTATTTTTTCCCTCAAGAATTTAATGATTGAAAGTCAGTAGTTTCCTTGGAGAAAAATACAGCATGCCTGATAAATGTTGTGTTTGCTTAATTAAATTAAGCAATCAGACATTTTATTAGAATCCTCAAAAACAGTTTAATTGTGTACTAATGTTACAGCTTAATAAACTTTAAGATTAAACTAAGGGTGCTTTAAGAAGCAATAATTCCTGTGTAAGTAATTATTTAAATCATTGAGAGAATGAAATTATTTTTGCTTTTGCTTTCATACTGAGCTCATCATGAAAACAAGGCTTAGTCAATGACTTTGAAAAGAAATTCTTGGAATTTACACAGACACTGCAAAACCATTTTAACTCTGAAAGGAGGCCATTTTCTTAGCCAGTGAGTATAACAGCCTAATAATGGTGACCCCTTCACATGAAAGTATTGACTCTAACATGTCACCAATTGCCCCTATGATTATAGCTTTAACATTGACATTGAAGATATTTTTGATAATCTACAGATGACATGTAATAATAGCACCGTATCTCACTGTTTCTCATTATACTGATTCTGACATTTGGCATGAGTTACAGACATTATAACACTAAAGGCCTGGAGACTTAACCTTGGAGTTGTAAGTACTAAAAAGTTTATACCTGTAAAGCATTTTGCTGTAACTGGCTGGAGAATTGAGTGTGAGGATATGATCCAGTTAAAATGAGAAATTTGAGAGTGGCCTTTATATTGGTATGGAATTTGAAATCAATATAAATGAATAACAGGTACATAAAACACTATTTCACACCAATTTTGAGTAGAAAGAAATATGCCAGCTTCATTAATATTATAGTTTTAGAGACTTAATAATTATGTAAGGTTGGGTTTATAAATATAGTCTGCAAATTTTAGGAAAACTAATCCTTGGGGTGAAATTTTTATTTACTATTTTATTTCCATTGTAGGGCATTTTCTTTTTTCATGAATTTTTAAAATATATTTTATTGGTTTTTACAGAGAAGAAGGGAGACAGATAGAGAATTAAAAACATCAATCAGCTGCCTCCCGCACACTCCCTTCTGGGGATGTGCCTGCAACCAAGGTACATGCCCTTGACAAGAATGGAACCTGGAACTCTTGAGTCCATAGGCCAACACCCTATCCACTGAGCCAAATCAGTTAGGGCTGTAGGGCATTTTCTAATGTCAACATTTCATTACAAAGGTCTATGCAAACAATTGTCAGGATAGAGATATTAAGGAAGATTATGCAGGATATTCCAAGAGGGCAGGGGTAGGACAACTTAAAAATAAACCTCAAAAACTTCCCCAAATTTTACCCTTTTAGGTAAAGGGGCTCTGTTTAAGGGGTGATTTAGAGGAACTCACCTGCATCTCTAATGTATTCTTCCAGTGAAGCTATGGTAGCCCTGGGCACTTCTCTTTGAGGACTGTTTGGCTAATAGACCCTGAATGCCCACTCACTGGCCTCAAAGGAAGGATTTTTAGCATATTTAAAGGTTCATCCATGTAATGTTTACAGGGCAGTTGTTTTTATATATTCAAAGCCTTGAGCAATAATCTCCACATCTAAATTTAGACTATTTTCCCATAACCATTAACAGTCATTTATTATTTCCCCCAACCTCAGTCCATGGCAATCTCTAATCTAATTTTTAATAAAAAGATTTGCTTATTCTGGAATTATATAATTCTATTTATATTAGTTTCACATACATAGAATTTTACAATATGTGGTCTAGTGACTGGCTTCATTCACTTAGCATAATGTTGTAGCATATATTAGTACTTCATTCTTTTCGATGGCTGAGTAACATTGTATTATTTGGATATTGCACAGTTTTTACATCCATTAATCAGTTAATGGACATTTGCATTGTTCCACTTTTTGTTATTAAGAATGCATGAACAAGTTTTTGTGTAGAGATATGTTTTAATTTCTTTTGACTATATACATAGAAGTGGAATTGCAAGGCCAACTGATTTCTAAAAGGGCTACATAATTTTATTTTTTCAACAGCAATAAATAAAGGGTCTAATTTCTGTACATCTTTGTCAAAACCTGTTATTGTTTGTATTTTTTTTTTCTCATAGCCACACTTATGTGTGGCCTGGTTAGTATTTACCTAATTGTGATGTTGAACATATTTCATGTGAATATTGGACATTTGTGTATCTCCTTTGGGGGAAAAAAATATTTTCTCCACATTCTCCGCAGCACTTGTCATTTGTTGATTTGTGGGTTTTTTTTGTTTTTTTTAAACTCTTTATTGTTGAAAGTATTACATATGTCTCTTTTTTTCCCCCATTGACCTCTCCCCAGCCACTTCCACCCCTGACCATGTACCCTTACCCCTACTGCATACAAGACCTTTGGTTGAACTCTTTTCACTCCTCTCCTTCCTCCCTAGCCTTATCCTCTAATGGTCTGTTCATGCTCCTATATCTCCTGATCTATTTTTGTTCATCAGTTTATCTTGTTCTTTATATTCCACAAATTGAGTAAGATCATGTGATATTTATCTTTCTCCAATAGGCTTATTTCACTTAGCATAATGCTCTCCAGGTCCATCCATATTCTTGGAAATGGTAAGAGTTCTTTCTTTTTCATAGCAATATAATATTCCATTGTGTAGGTGTACCACTGTTTTTTATTCCATTCATCTGCTCATAGGCACTTAGGCTGTTTCCAAATCTTAGCTATTGTAAATTGTGCTGCTACGAACATAGAGGTGCATATATTCTTTCTGATTTGTGTTTCTGATTTCTTGGTATATATTCTTGGAAGAGAGATTACTGGGTCAAATGGTAGTTCAATTTTTAATTTTTTGAGGAAACTCCATACTGTTTTCCTCAGCTGCTACACCAGTCTACATTGTCACCACCAGTGTATTAGGGACCCTTTTTCTCTACATACTTGCCAGCACTTGTTGTTTGTTGACTTGTTGATGATAGCCATTCTGATATGTGTGAGATGATACCTCATTGCTGATTGATGTGTATGTCTTAGATGATTAGTGACTTTGAGCATCTTACCTAATAACAGAGAAACATGTAAATTGACCATACCTTTGCAACACCCACAGCCAATCAGAGTGAGTATGCAAATTAACCCAACAAAGATGATGATTAATTTATATACATACCTGGATCGGGGGAACCTCCTCGGCACCCAGGTCACTCCCAGCCAGCCATCAGGCAGAGGCTTTAGACTTGGGGAGGAGCCGAGCCTGTGATCTGAGGTTGCAGTGGGAGGACCCCTTCCCAAGCCTAAACCTGGGATAGACGCTTCAGGCTTGGGAAGGGGCTGAGCCTGTGGTCGAAGGTTCTGGTGGAGGGGAACCCCTTCCCAAGCTTAAACCTGGAGCAGAGGCTTTTGGCTTGGGAAGGGGCTGAGGTTGGGATCGGAGGGAAGGGGAAAATATCAATGGAAACATATCCTCAGTTGAGGATAAAAAGAAAAATAAAGAAAGAAATGTCATAGCCTATGAAAGACACATCTTGAAAATGATTAAAGAAAGTTGTCATTTTTCATGGTGAAGGGACTGGAGGTCCATGTTGATGAAAATACCTTGGTGGCTGCAGTGGCTGCAGCAGTGGGGTGATGGGGCTGGTGCCTTTCCTTGATCAGCAGGGTCACCTCTCGCAGAGGGAGGACAGACTGCAGCTTAGGTCCGCTCCCAATGGGGAACAGGATTAAGCCATCCTATGTTCCCAGTATGTGAGAGGGAGCAGGCTGGGCACAAATTCATGCACCGAGCCCCTAGTTTTTTTTATATATGTTTCTTGGCCTTCTGCATGTTCACTTCTGAGAAGTGTTTATGTAGGTCCTAGCCATTGCAATGAGACAAGAAAAATAAATAAAAGGTATCCAAATTGGAAAAGAAGAAGTAAAACTCAAGATTCACAGATGACATGATATTGTACATAAAGAAACATAAAGATCCATAAAAAATTTATTAGATTTAATAAATGACTTTGAAAATGTAGGAGGATACAAAATTAACACCCAGAAATCTACAGCATTTTTATACACCAATAATGAACTCACCGAAAGAGAACTAAAAAAAAAAAACCATTTACCATTGCAACAAAAAAATTAAGATACCTAGGAATAAGTTTAACTAAGGAGGTAAAATACCTATACTCAGAAAACTACAGGACACTGAAAAAAAAAAAAGAGAGAGAGGAAGATATAAACAAGTGGAAGAATATACCATGTTCATGGATTGGTAGAATCAACATAATTAAAATGCCCATATGCCGAAACCAGTTTGGCTCAATGGATAGAGTGTCGGCTTGGGGACTGAAGGGTCCCCGGTTCAATTCTGGTCAAGGGCATGTACCTTGGTTGCGGGCATATCCCCAGTAGAGGGTGTGCAAGAGGCAGCTGATAGATGACTCTCTCTCATCGATGTTTCTAACTCTCTGTCTCTCTCCCTTCCCCTCTGTACAAAATCAATAAAATATATATTTAAAAAATCAAAAATAAGAAAATAAAATGCCCATATTACCCAAAGCAATCTATAGTTCAAAGCAATCTCCATTAAAATGCTAATGGCATATTTTACAGACCTAGAACAAATTCTCCAAAAATTCATATGGAATAGAAGAATACCCAGAATAGTAGCAGCAATTCTGAGAAAGAAAGAAATTGGAGGGATCACAACACCGGATATCAAGCTATATTACAAACCCACTGTTCTCAAAACTTCCTGATACTGGCACAAGAACAGACATATAGAGCAATGTAACAGAACAGAGAACCTAGAAATCAACCCAAGCCGTTATACTCAATTAATAATTGACAAAGGAGGCAAGAGCATACAACAGAGTCAAGACAGGTTCTTCAATAAATGGTGATGGGAAAATTGGACAGATACATGCAAAAAATGAAACTAGACCACCAAATTACACCATACACAAACATAAACTCAAAATAGATAAAGGACTTAAACATAAGGCTGGAAACCATAAAAATATTAGAAGAATCTATAGGTAGCAAAATATCAGACATATCTAGTAGCACATGTATACACACCAATACAGCTCCTAGGGCAATGGTAACTAAGGAGAAAATAAACAAATTGTACAACATCAAAATAAAAAGCTTCCCCCCTATTCCCTCTTCTACCTTTATCTGCCTCCCATCCTTCACAATCACCACATTGTTGTTCAAGTCTATGAGGTAAAATGTCTTCAAATCTTTCATCTTTATAATAAAATTTAAATGTCTGTTTTTAAATCTATAATAATAAAAGTGTAATATGCTAATTAGACCAATATCCTTCTGGAATACCTTCTGGATGAAGCTGGGGCTGCAAGGGCTGAGGCAGCAGTGGAAGCTGAATCCCTTGCATGAATTTTGTGCACCAGGCCTCTAGTTAATAGATAATTTCTAAAGCAATTTTTCAGAAAAATAGAACAGAAAGGGGAGGAAGTTCTCACCTATCCACAGTTTCCTTTGGTACATCTTTTATTAATGCAGTGCACTTGTCACAACTGATACATTATTGTTAACTAAGATCCACAGGTTGCATTAGGTTCACACTGTATTGTACAGGTTTATGTATTTGCAAATTTTATAATATAATGTATGTACTGTTATAGTACAATACAGAATAAGTTAACTGCCTCAGAGATTCCCCAGTGTTCCATGTGTGCCTCCTCTCCTACCTCCTAAACACCTAACATCACTCATGTTTTTATAATCTCTATCATTTTGCCTTTTCCAGAATGTTATATAGTTCAGAGATTTTTCTCCTGCTGTCATCTCAGGTTTATTGTTCTTCCCAATCATTATAGTGAATTTTTCATGATAAAAATCATTTTTATTCCATAAATTTTCAGAATTTTGGAACCACATTCCAAAATCCTCATTGATACTTATTTAATAATTTCTATCAGTTTATTCATATATTTCCTATTTGAGAGGACATTTGCATCATATTTTCCTTTATTTTATTTTGATATGACTGACTTCAATTATTTTAAAATAATTCAAATAACTTTTTAGAAGTCTTTCTTCTTAAGTCCATCACTGGACCCCCTCAAAAAAATAAAACCAGTTCCTACTGTGTGTGTGTGTGTGTGTGTGTGTGTGTGTGTGTGTGTGTGTTTTCTGCCACTGAGTCATATTTTCCTATTTCTTTCTATGTCTCTTAAACTTTGTAGGACATTGGGTATTTTATATAATATATTTTGGAAACTCTATATTGATCCCTATCTCTATGCTAAGGGTGAGTAGAGTTAGTATATCTGCCTGTAATCAACGAGGCATGAAGTAGTTTTAAAGATGGGTCTAAGCCTTGTTTCTATAGTTTTATTCCAGTTATATATTTTAGAGAAACCTGTAATCATGTGCAAAGGAATTGGTTACAAGAATAGTCATTATATCAATATTTTCTGGAGAGAGACTAGGAAAGTAGCAATTTAAATGTCTATCAGACAGAGAATGGATAAATAAATTATAGTGCTTTTGGTTAAAGTTTTGTTCTACACACAAATATAATATTATTCTAAAATTGTTAAGGTTGGTTTTATTGGACACAAATATTTGTTCTTTTACTATGTTTCTATATTGTATATGTATATGAAATACAGGGTGTTCCAAAAAATGTATACACACTTAAATACTTGATAGCTCAATTTTGAAGATGAAATGTATTTTAATAAACACTGTCTTTATATGACTCAAAGTGTGTATAAATTTTGGGGGGTTTACAACAGACCTGTACTATTCTATATAATAAGAGAAGAATATGCTATTGTCTGTTATAACATGAGGTGTAATGACCAACTGTTTAATGATCGGATCTTGGATCTGCAGGAGGGTGGGCAGTGCACTACAAGTGGGCGGCAGAGAGCTACAGGAGGAGACAGGACTGCTACCATGAGGGGCAAGCAAAGGGAGCTACAGGAGGGTGAAGCAGTGGGCAGAGAGCTACAGGAGGGCAGCAGTGCCCTACCGGTGCACGGATTCGTGAGCAGGACTACTAATAAAATAATAAACTGATGTAAGAACTTCAGGCTGAAGAAAAATTATTCCAGTTAGAAATTGTATATATGCAAAAAAAAAGTTACAAATAGGGTAAATACATGCTAAAATAGGAGCAGGAAGACTCCAGAATATGATATTGAAAATACATAGGCTTTAAATATCAAGTTTTAATACCACCAATCATTATAAATCTGAAGTGGCTCTATTAATATGAAACTATTGTTCAGTTAAAGCAATATTAGCAAAAAAAGGAGTATTTCTTTATGATAAAAGGTCAAATGAGCAACAAGACAAGCTAATATAAATGTATGTACATATAATAACAAGAATTCAAAACACATGAAGAAACAATGACAGAACAGTGGGAAAAATGAAATTCACTGGTATATCTGGAGATTGCAACATTATTCTCTCCTTACTTAGAACAAATACACATAAAATCAAAATGAGTATAGAATACTTTAAATTATTATAGAATACTTTAATTAACATTAATAGAACACTACATATTCTTTTCAAGTTAAATAGGTAAGTCACAAAATAGACACTATCCCTACCCACAAATGAAGTCTTATTGAATCTACAATTAACTTCATAGAAGTCTTGAAGAGGTAAAATTAATTATAAATCAATAACCCAATTCCATATAGAGCACTTACAAATATTTGGAAATTAAACAACACACTTTTAAGTAAATGCTGGGGTCAAGGAAGAACTTGCAAAGAATGGTAGAAAAAATTTGAATATTGAATGGTATTAACATGGAAATATAGCATAATAAAATATGAGGAGTATAGCTCAAGCAATGCTTTGATAAAATTATATTTTAATAGTTTAGAAAAATAGAGCAGTTTACATAAATGATTTAATCTAATGAATTAAGAAGCTATAAAAACAAATTAAACCCATATTAGAGGGTAGGGAATAATGAAAATGAGAATGAATATCAATATAGTAAAAAAATAACAATAGCTAAAAATTATTGGAAAGAACAGAACAGTGCATCTCTGAAAATCAAAATTAAATTACTTAACCTCTAGCTAGACTAATAATGAAGAAAAGAGAAAAACACTTAAGCAATATATATCAGAATGACTGTAGCAGCATCATGACATCATTACAGATCCTAGTGAAAAATATGGATAACTGGATAACAAAGATCAGGACAAGGGTAAAACAAGCTTGCTTTTTTTTTTTTATCTTTACTGTTGAATGTATTACATATGTACCCTTTGTTGTTATCTTTTCCTATTGACCCCTTCCTCTCTGGACTGGCCACTCCCAAGTCTTCACCACACTATTGTCTGTACCCATGGGCTATGTATATATGCATATAAATTCCCCTGTTAATCTCACCCCAATAACCCTACCTTCCTTCTGAAATGCCACAGTCTGTCCATTGGTTCTATGTCTCTGGATATCTTTTGTTCACCAGTTTATTTTGTTTATTAGGTTCCAAATATGACATAGATCATGTGATACTTATCTTTCTCTGACTGGCTTATTTCATTTAGCATAATATTCTCCAGGACCAGTCATGCTGCTGTAAACAGTAAGGTTCCTTCTTTTTTTACCACCATATAGTATTCCATTGTGTAAATGTACCACTGTCTTTTTTATCTGCTCATCTGCTGATGGGAACTTGGGATGTTTTCAAATAGTAGCTATTGTAAATTGTGCTGCTATCAATATATGGGTGCACACATTCTTTCTGATTGGTGTTTGCATTTCTTGGGTGCAAATTAAAATGGATCAGTGACTTTGAGCATTTTTTCATATTTCTCTTGACCTTCTCTATGTACACTTTGGAAGAATGTCTATGTAGGTCCTTTGCCCATTTTTAAATTTGATTGTTTGTCTTCTTTTTGTCAAGTTCTTTGAGTGTCTTATAAATTTGAAATTAACCCCTTATCACATGATACATTCTCCCATGCAGTGAGCTCTATTTTCATTTAATTGATGATTTATTTTGCTGTGCAGAAGCTTTTTATTTTAATGTCGCCCATTTATTTATTTTCTTCTTAGTTTCCTTTGTCCTAGGAAATGTATCAGTAAACATTGCTACAAGAGGTGTCTGAGATTTTTTTGCATATGGTTTTTTTCTAAGATTTCTATGGTTTCATGACTTACAGTTAGGTCTTTTAAGGTTTAAAATATACTTAATGTTTATAATTTTAATAAATTATACTCAGTTTACTAAAGCTTTAATGAAATGCCATAGGACTTTTGCTAGAACCCCCAAATACATCTGTGGAAAAAGAAATGAACTTCAGCCCCTACCTTATCAAATATGAAAATTAAGTCAAAATGGATCATAGAGCTCAATAAAAAGTTAAAATTCTAAAATACTAAAAGGAGGAGAAACCAAGACGGCAGCATATGGTAAACACCCGAATGCAGCCTATCGCAACAATTTTGAATTTAGAACTTGAAAACAGGGGAAACATAGCCCTGAAGCACCTGATGGCCGGCTGAGAGGAGGGTCTACCATCTGGGAAAAAGAAAGAAGCCACACTGAGCCTCAGGAACTGTGAAAGTGCAGAGAACTATGCATGCGAAAAGGCGGTGCAGAGTTCGCTGCTGGCTTGCTCACAGCGCATGAAGAGGATGGGCAGAGTTCACTGCTGGCTTACTCCAGGTGCGCAGAGAGGGCGGACAGCTAACACGTGGCTGGCTTTCTTGTTTGGGAGGAAAACAGAACCACCCTATTGCTCTGATAGACAAATCCAGTCAAGGAGAGGCCAGACTGTAAGGCAGAGGGCAGAGATCTCTTGGAAGTGTGTGAAGCCAGTGGCCATTACTGTGGGACTCAGGGAGGGGCTGATGGGAAACCAAAGCTTGTCTGCACCACATCGAGACCCTGCCCCATCCAAGCCCTCCAGGAGACTGTCTTTCTCCTTTGCTGCGAATAGGACCTTCCTAAGGAGGGAGTGACAGGAATCCAAAGCTTGTCTGTGCCTATACCAAAGAGGTGTGCGGACCTGCAACCAATCTTGTGGGACTCACCGGGAATAGGACTTTCCTAAAGCGAGACTGACAGAGAACCAAAGCTTGTCTGCGCCACCCCAAAGCTGAGCACAGAAGCGCTCCTAGCTGAGACACTACCAATTGGCTTAGAGATCAATGCTTTCCAATGATACCAACTGAGGGGGCCTGAAGCTGCAGGGATCTCCCTTTTCCATGACCCACATGGAAAGAGAGATGAACAATCCGGTTCTAAGTGGAGGTGCCCAGGGATTGAGAAATATTAGAAATAAAGAGAGAAGACATAGAAATAGATTTCAAGCTGGGAGCTGGGAGGGCCGCAGACCTCCTCTGCTGGAGAGACAGACTGACAACCTCCTAAGCCACACAGCACATCTATTTATACTCCAATCCAACAAGGGATTTCACAGGAAAACAAGGAGCCTGGGAGAGTCCAGGTTCCACCCACTCCTTCCCTCATGAACAAACACATTAGTCAGGAACTAAGAACATCTCTGCACTCCCAGGGCGGGAGTGCAGCTGACATGATTCTGCCAATATCCCGGGCCCAGTCAACAACAATCTATAGAATGTCCAGGTGTCTTCCCATTAGGCCCTCTACAACCAACAACAAGCAAGGCTTAACAATAATACTGCACACACAGCCCACAAAGGGCTATACCAAGACTCTTCACCTCAGGTAACTGGGAAAGCTGTGCTACTGGGCTCTACCCGAACACCTAGCACACAAAGCTATTCCATCAAATCAGGGAAGCAGCTATAATGCAGAGAAGAGGCAGGACACAAAGAAAGGAGATGGAGGAAAGTAAAAGAATGGACATTGAGTTCAAAACTACAGTTATAAGGTTTTTCAAGAATTTCATAAAAAAGGCCAATTAAATAAATGACACCTATGAGGATATGAAAAGGGATCAACTAGAAATAAAAAGGGATCAACTAGAAATAAAGAAAACATTGTCTGAAATAAAAAATAATATATAGAGTCCTAAAAACAGAATGGAAGATCATAAGAATCAAATCAAAGATTTGGAACACAAAGAGCCAGAGGAAACTCCTCTGCAGAAGTAGGAAGATAAGAGAATCCAGAAAGTTGAAGATAATGTAAGAAACCTCTGGGACAATTTCAAAGGAACCAACATCAGAATTATGGGGATTTCAGAAGAAGAGAGAGAGCAAGATACCACAAACATACTGGAAGAAATAGTGACAGAAAACTTCCCCCACCTGGTGAAAGAAATAGACTTACAAGTCCAGGAAGTGCACAGAACCCCAAACAAAAGGAATCCAAAGAGGATCACACCAAGACATATCAAATCAAGAGCAAAAGACAAAGAGAGAATATTAAAAGCAGCAAGAGCAAAGCAGGTAGTTACCTATAAAGGAGCACCCATACGATTGTCAGCTGATTTCTCAACAGAAACCATGCAGGCCAGATGGCAATGGCAAGAAATATTCACGGTGATGAATAGCAAGAACCTACAGCCAAAAATAATCTACCCAGCAAAGCTATTACATAGAATCAAAGGCCAGATAAAGAGCTTCACAAATAAAAGAAAAAGCTAAAGGAGTTCATCACTGCCAAACCAGAATTATATGAATTGCTGAAGTGGGTTCTTTAGGAAGAGGAAGAAGATAAAGATAAAAATTATTGACAACAAATACATAACTATCAACAAGTGAAACTAAAAACCAAGGGAATTTAAAAAATTGAATGAACAATATTAACTGTTGAATATAATAGAATCAGAGGTATGGAAGGGGAGTAGACTGAGGATACTCAGGGAAAAGGGGAGTGGGGGGTGCGGGAAGAGACTGAACAAAAACTGTGCACCTATGAATGAGGACAATGGGGGGTGGGGAAAGGGCAGAGGGTGGGGTGGGAACCTGGTGAAGGGGTGCAATTGAGGGTGGAAAAAAAAAGAGGAACACATTTGTAATAATCTAAACAATAAAGATTTATTTAAAAAATAAAATACTAAAAGGAAACAAAAGAAATTCTTTGTAAATTAGGTGTTAACAAAGATTTCTTAGATCAACAAAAGGAAAAACTGAAAAAAATCAATAAGTTGGACTTTATTAATTTTTTCTTCAAAAGACATTAAAATATGAAAAAGTAAGCCAAATAATAGCAGAATATATTTACATTACCTAATAATACAAAGGGATTATCAAAATATGTGAAAGCACACAGAGTAGAAATTAAAAGAAAAATAACCAAACAAGGTGGATAAAAGATTTTCAATATCTTTAAACTTCCAGAAAATAAAAAAAAGAAAGTAGAATGATACATTACTGCATACTAACTTGAAATGCTAAAATAAAAATGACTGACAATACCAAGCATTGGTGAAGATATGGAACAAATGGAATTCTTATACATTTCTGATGAAAATGCAAAAATGGTATTAGTCACTTTAAATATTAGTTTTCTAATGTCTTCTAAGGTTATAATACACTTACCACATAATGCCACTTCCAGGAATCTTCCCAGGAAAAGAAAAACATATAACTGCACAATAACTTGTACATATTCATATAATTTTTTCAAAAAAGCCACAAACTGGAAACAGTCCACATATAAATCAAGTAAATAGATGAACTTACTGTGGTATATTCATTCAATGGAACACAATACATAATTTTAAAAAATTTACTATTGATACATGTAACAAAATGGATGAATATAAAAATCCATTATGCAGAATGAATGAAGGCAAGAACAACAAAGGTCATACTGTATGATTCTAAAATGAAGTTTTAGAAGAAGCAACAATAATCTATAGTGACAAAAATAAGATCAGTATTTGCTTGTTTAATAAGATTGTGTTTATGAGGTTGTATATTATGTGTCAAAATTTATCTCACTTAATACATTAACTTGTGCTTTAATGTCAGTAAATGATACCTAAAGTGGATTTAGAAAGTAATACATGGACAAAATACATTTCAATAGAACAAAAGAAAAATTAGTAAAAGTTTGTATTTCTTCAGCCTTCAGGCAAATGTTATAAACAATTTAGGATATATTTTCCCCAAAATATTATTTGTATATGTATAAAATCATAAGTGCAAAAATGAGTTTTTAATATCAAAGACATGTTTTATATGAAAAGAGCACTTATATATGTTTGTTTTTATACAAAATTTATTAAAATTGCATATTTTAAAAAATCTTATTTCACTACATGAAAATAGAGGCCAATAATAATGTTGTATTAAGTTTGGTTTCCTCACTATCTCTAATCCATAGATCCTATGCTTTGAATACAATAGCAAGCACAGACAGAATTATTAATATAGTATATCTGGGTTTCTTTAGATTTTGAGGAATACGTTTTTGAAAAGGAGTATGTAAAATGGAATAATCAAAGCTTGTGATGGAGTTGTGTTGTAAATTTCTGTAGCAATTCAAGATTTTAAAAAGCACTTTGCACTGCCAAAATTTTTATAGCCTAGCCCTTTGAAATATAAGGGTTGTTTTTTCTTTAAAAATCAGTCAGCAAAGTAAAGTGCCATAATGTTTATTATAGATTTACATCATGCTGAAAAGCTCATCTATCATTGTAAGATTAAACATAACTACACAATTTTGATAAATGGTTAGTAATGAAGATATTTCATCTTGCTCTCCCCCCAAATTATTTTTAAGCAGTATATCTCCTTGTTATATTAATATACATATTTAAACTTAAGGAATATTTTTTTAATTTCTTTATTGATTAAGATGTTACATATGTGTCCTTATTCCTCTATCAAGGAATAATTTAATAATGAACATACATTGAAGAATGAAGTTAGTTGTCTATTCAAATAAAAAGACTATGTGTGAGAGAAATTCACTCATATTTCTGAGTATGAGGAGTCTGAGCTACTTTGCCTAATGAATTTGTTTGATTGTAAAAGTACATTTTGTTAAACGTCTCAAAATTATTTATTTTCCTGCATATCCATGTTTATTTTAAAACAAACACTGCACATTCATTATAATTTATGTAAATTCATAATTTAAAATAACATTTTTCTAGAAGAGGCAAAGTAGATAAAATCTGATTAGACATAATAATCCTGATTAAACTTCAATGTTTTTTTCTCTGTGATTTTTAATAGATAAAACTGATGACATCTCATTTAATTACTTTTTCTTTGGTGGTTTTCACAGAGAGGTGTTTCAAGACATGGGATCATGAAATAACTTTTAGAGTCATAAAATGGATTATTAATGGAGTCAAAAGTAGGTAAATATTTCTAGTGTATCAAAATTATCTAAATTACATAATAACTTGCTTCCAATATTGTACTGTCTTCTTTTATATTAATCTACAGTTGGATATGAAAAGCACCAAGGCATTAAATGATATTACTTTGTGAAAAAAGCATGTTCATTTTATATGAAAAGTATCTAAATTAGGCAGTCTTTGTTGGACATCTTCAGTCATTATTTTGGAGCATATTATTGGTTGTACTTTAAAACAACTGCGGAACTTACTGTGTTTTGGAGAAGCAGACACCAACTGTTAAAACCAGGAATGACCTACACAGCTACAATGGGACCTATCAGGGAAGACTTAGAAACTATGAAGAAAAGCAGCGTGTAGAGCATATTGAAGAATGAATCGTAGAGTAGAGTATTAGGACATATGTCAGCTTTCCAGTTGAATCAACACACAACAGATAAATCTTAATATGAAAGTTGGTGGGTGCAACATCCAATGTTCTGTGATCCATATTCACCAAGGTGTTTTATCTTTTCGTATTAAAGGATTGAGAAATAAAGTTGAAATTTATATTTTTATATAAAATGTTTTCCTAAGTAACACATCAAAATTATTGAGCTTTTCACAGGATAAAATTAAATTAAGGGTAATTTTCCTATTCAATTTAAGTAGTCCTTCGAATCTAATATGCTACAAATTCTAGATTCACTTCTAATTAATGATTAAGCTCAAACTCCAATAGTACTCTGTCAGTGTATTAACATGTGAGAAAATTATTTAAATTCTAATTGTTTATATTAGCACATTCAATTACAATTAATATTCTTATATTTTAAATATTTAAATATTTTTACTACTTATATAAGCATTCTTTTCTGAATATGGCAGTTATTTAACTAAACATTTTAAAACATTGAGTTTGACAGCTAATGAATAAATTTACCATATAAAATAATCAACTTTAAAATTAGGGTACACCAATGAAAATAATGACGACTGTACCAATATCCTTTCAAAATGATTGCTGCTTTTGCTTCATGTTAGAATTCAGAGGAAAATATATTAATTTTATGAAAATAGTTTTTGTTTTTGAAATAATAGCACAAAGACAATTAGACCTGTTCTTTTCAACAGTGACTACTTTGTCATTGAAAATTATCTGATCTGGACTTTTTACTTTCTTAGAAATGAGGCCCTCAACACTAGAAGTCATAAATTAATGATCCTCATGGAATAAGTCCTGAGGATGCTGTATGCTCTGATGGCCTTTATTGGCATAACACCTAATGGTTTCTTGCTATCTATTGTTTGCACCTTGAAGAAATAAAATTATTTATGCCAGCCTTGAAAATAAGTACACAACAATTTATCAGCACAAAATTGATCTGTCATCCTGTTTTATCCTATAGTTTTGCTAGTTAATGAACAATAACTTATTTTATCCCAGTACCCTAACATAAATTACTGTTTGTTATCAACAAATGTCTACAGCAATATTGCCAAAGTTAATAACAGTACAGTCTAAGCCAGTTGAATATTATTAGCACTTATTTGTTAATTTTTTAAATGTTATAAATATGCTAGTATATAATGAAGAGCTAATATGCTAATTAGACCAAACAGCCAAATAACCTTCTGGAAGCCAGGGCTGCAAGGGCTGGCTGAGGCTGCGAGGGCCTGCGAGGGCCTGCGAGGGCCGGCCAAGGGTACGAGGGGCTGTGAGGGCCGAACCCGTTGCACTAATTTCATGTATCAGGCCTCTAGTTATGCCTATAAAGTTATTTATCATGTTGGCCTATGTAATATAAAATAACCTTTACCTGTGGTTAAATCTAGCCTATTGATACTATGTTTTCTTTTCCTCTTATTCTTCCCAAAACTCCACAAAAACTGGTAAAAAAAAAAAAAAAAAAAAAAGGGGGCGGGTGGTGGTAATAGCACTTTAGAAATTTAAAAAGCTGGAAAAAAATAATAATAGCATAGCAAACCATCAAATAGCTAAAATTTAAACTAGCTCTGGAGAATTGGGGTTGGGTTGGAGTGAGCAACAATAATCAGGGTTATTCTGGAAATTTATTTGCAGAAAGGCTCTGATGGTCACTCTTGAGGGCAGATTACAAAGATCACAAGAAAGGATAGTTTCAGTAGTGTTAGATTCCTAAAAAACTTTGTCTGCATAGGAATTGAATGAAGGTTCTCAGGTTTAATTAAGTTATATTGTTATTCTGCCAAAGTGTATTATTTGACTTAGTAGTGAGAAGGAGCAAGGGTTTCCTCCAAAACCTTCTTCTTAAACCTATCTGATAATGATAAAGTAGGGACTGGGTATGCTAATGATCCTGTGTTCTTCAGGAAAATGGTAGTACATTTCTGCCTTTGGCTATTTCTCACTCAAGTTATACAGTTGACTCTTTAACAACACCAGTTTGACATGCATAGGTACACTTAAATGCAGATTGTTTTCAATAAATATAGAGTAGGCTCCTATGTATCTATGTGTTTTCAGTCTGGACTCAGTCAATCATGGATCAAAGGCAGCATTTGCAATTCACAATTGGGAATCTGTGGATGCTAAGGGATGACCAAAGTAATATGCAAATTTTCACCTGCATTGGAGAGGCGGGGGTCAATGCCCTTACCCTCCATGTCATTCAAGGGTCAATTGTATAATGAAATGCTAATACTAGTTATTTGTGTAAAGAATAATTTATCTTTTTGCCAATTTATTTGATGTAACAATTAAAATAAGCATTTAATTAAGCATAATATACTACTGTATCCTCTATCTTAGTTGATTATGATACTCATTATTTTGTGCACGTTAAAACCATGTAATTTAGGTAATGCTTAAAAATGAAAGAACTTTGTTTCATGACATAATCCTTGTGATTTGCAGAGCAATATTCAAACTGCATACAGTTCTGGCGTTCTGGTGATAGTAGAGAACTTTCTTAGGGCCTACTTGTGTTTATGTGTAAATGCATATGTGTATATTAATGTCCATGTTTGTTTGTAAATACATGAGTATGCATGTGTGTATGAGTGTATATAAGTATGAGTGTACGTGTGTGAGTATGTCTGGGAATGTATAGCATTTGTAGGTGAGTCTGTAGGGGGTGATCAAAGGACTGTAGCTTCAGGACCCCATTACATTCTTAACCCACAGGATCTGTAATTATGTTTGCTTTGTTTTTTAAGCTTCTTATAAGTTTATATTTAGGAAAATAATGTTAAAGATTAAAATGTAAAATAAGCTGAGCAAACAGCAAGAAACCATTTACAGCTGCTTCTCTAAAACGATTGGGGGCATATGCGCGTTAAATCTACGTGCCATCATCTCTCCGCTTAATTCACCAAATATCTTCCCGGTCCCCCACTTAAGCAAGGTAGCTTTCCACAAATTGCCTTGTTTTCATTAAGAGTGCTTAATTTTTTTTCCCCTTGGACCACCTTCTGGAAGAATTTAATAAGCAGAAAAATTGGCAAAATCTAATGATCAGAAAGAAAAAAGAAATGGAACAGGGCTAGATAGCCCATAAATTGCACAATAAGCTTCAGAATAATTGAATTGATTCTAGTGCAGATATGGTTTTTCCTAAAATAGTCTTCTTCCCTGTCTATATGTTGTATATATTCATATGCTTTCATAGAAATCAAGGCCAAATCACTTGGCAGAAATATCTTTACCCACTCTATTTTGTCAATTAACTAGTAACTTTGAAGCCTTTGCTGAATTCACAGAATTCTAAAGTAATTTAGGCATTTCTCGAGGTCCCTGGAGAAGAGTGAACACTAGTGCAAAGACTACTGTGCATATTAAAATATTGATGAACATAGAAAATATACAGTTGGAATTTTAGTTTTCAGACATGTGGCAATATGGAAAAATTAAACTGCCTTGATTTTTCCTTTTAAAACTTAAATTTTAAAATGGGAATGATATTTTCATAAGTAATATGTACAGTGCCTTGTATTTTCAATTCTAAACTGACTGCACTGCATACTCTAAGGTCTTTAATTCAGTATTAATATTAGATCCATGCCCTGCAATGTGTGTTTTCCCTTCAAAATTCAGGTTTCTGCTTTCTCTACCAGAGAATTTAACTCTGGGTCTGTTTTTCTATGACTTATGAATGGCCAACACATTGTCTGGTATTTATTAGATGCAATTCTATTCATGTACGTAGTTGGGATTTTGAAGTGCCATGTACAAACAGCTCAATTAGTATGAACTTGTATGTCGATGACTTTTCTAATGGCATTGGAGTTCCACAGAGCTCAGTCTTGGTACATCTTTGCTCATATATCTTTTCATAAGTGATTGAAAACATTTTCTACAGGATTAAAAACTTTCTGTAACTTTGTAATTTCCTAAGTATTATCATCATCTCTTTTTACTCCCAGGTATATACATTCACTTGCTTTTTTACATGTTCAGTTGAATGTCACATATTTTCATGTCCAGAACCGAATCTTCCTTTTCTTTTTCTAGTAACACTTTTTTGTGCTACTCTTAATAGAATATGCCAGTGGTTTTCAATCATTTTCATTTCATGGAACAAATAAACTAATTACTAAAACTCTGTGGGACACCAAAAGATACTTTTTGCTGATCTGACAAAAGTAGGTATAATTTTGATTGATTTGAAAAATAATAATAGTAATTACCTACACTTTTGCTCCAATGTGACTTTTTTTTTAAGAGTAGGTGCCTATACTCATATGTAAGGATTTTGGTACCAAGGATTAACCAATCAGTTTAGGTCCTTTGCACATTTTTTAATTAGATTGTTTGACTTCCTTTTGTTAAGTTATATGAGTTAGTTATATATTTTGGATATTAACCCTAAATCAGATGTATCATTGACAAATATGTTCTCCCATACACTGGGCTTCTTTTTCGTCTTGTTGATGGTTTCTTTTGCAGTGCAGAAGCTTTTTATTTTGGATGTTGTATCATTTGTTTATTTTCTCCTTAGTTTCCTTTTTCCTAGGAGATATAACATTAAACATATTGTTAGAACAGATGCCTGAGATTTTTTCTGTCTCTGTTTTTTCTAAGATTTTTATGGTTTCATGACTTATATTTAACTAGAGGCCCATTGCCCAATATTCGTGCAAGAATAGGCCTTCCTTCCCCTGGCCTCACTCCCAGCTGCCCAGGAGCCAGCACATTCCTGCTCCCTGCACCTGCCCAGAGCTAGCAAGTCCCAGGGAGCCAGCAAGTCCTCGCTCCCTGGCCACCCGGAGCCAGCAAGTCCTAGCTTCTGTCAGGAGCACCACCCCAGTAGCTCCCTCAGCACCCCCTTTCTCTTCCCAGCCAGTCTCGCCTACATATGAAAATTAACCTCAATCTTTGGTTAATTTGCATACTAGCTCTGATTGGCTGTGGGCATAGCAGAGTGATGGTTAATTTGCATGTTTCTCTTTTATTAGGTATGATGACATGTTGAAAATCTACATAGTTGGAGTTTGTGCCACAACCAGTTTCAAATTCCAATACTTTCAAGCAATCGTTTGTTAAATTCGGGTTGGTTATAACATTTTGTGGGAATAATATTGTAAAAGTCGTTGATTGGCTTCTGTTATTAACTCTGCTGCTGTCTAAAAAGAAATGACACAATGTTTATTGTTTTTCCCCCTACATATATAGGATTAAGTACATTTTGGAAATCCTTTCAATGTGGGACTACTGACTATATTTCTAATGTTAAGTGTTATGTAAAATATATATGATTTATCATCTTAATGTAAGAAGCTATTTTATAGTGGGAGAACATCTTTTGAATAACAATTGAGTTTCCTACAATATAAAAAATTGGCTAAGGAAACACCTGTTACATTTTTAAGAAAAATTGGAAAACATTAGAAACCTTGATTTACAGTAAGTTTAATAATCTCAACTGCCGGAGGCCAATTCTAGAATGTTAGCAGGACTGAGTCATCTGGAAATGGCTGAGGGCATTTCCCCAAACCTGAAAAGGATGCATAAATAGATTGCTTCCTGCCAGTAAGCTCAGGGCATTTCAATCTATATGCTATTGCCTCCTACTGTTCAAACACCTGATCAGCCATAGGCTATTCTACAATCTGACAATGGATTCTGTGTACCAAACCCTGGTCTTTGAAGTGTCCTTGCCTTAGGACAATTTGTGTTAATAAAAAGCAAGGGGTCCTGAGACAAAGGAGAACTTCGTTTCTTTAGATAAGTCTCCTCTGGCCCCCCAAATGCTTTTCAAAATTATGTTTCATATCTGCACTCTTATTTAATTTATGCATAGCCCTTCTACAGATTCCAGAACCTTTCTAGATGCTGGGTCAAGACCATGACAGGCTATGACAACCTAAGGAGTGTGAAGTTCGTTTGTTGTTTGTCATTTTGCACTCATTGTGGATAATTATTTTTCCTTCAAAGAACAACCAGACAACTATTCTTTTCTTGCTTATTCTTTATCAGCAAACTTCTTATTATATCTTATCTCTTCCTTTTAGAATAGAAGCAGATTTTGGCATTTTATCTTTCCTTCTCTTTCTATGTAGCCTTACCACTTATTTCTATGTAACTCATACAGCAGAAGTAATCCTTTTTATGTTCAGAAGACATTGCATAGCTTTAATACCAATTAATGAAAATAACCCATTATTATTATAAGTACTAAATATACCTACAAATTTTTATTTTGTATTTCATTAGCAACTCTGATAGTGTCAGTTAATATATTTTTGAAATTGTGCCAAAGAAAAAGTCCAATATGCATGTAATTAGAATTAATTAGTGTTATGTTTTTGTTGCAAATTTAAAGTGTAAGAGTTTATATTAAAGATAGAAGTTGTGTGTATATTTTTAGTTTTAGTGGAAGAAAAATACCAGAATCTATAACCACTTGGAATTGCATCACTTTTGACTTAATTTTCAGCTCACTGACTTTCCCATTGTTTTCCCTTTAGTAATATCATTTATGGTAGAACAAATATTAAGATGTTTTATTCATTTATAAAAAATAATATGATGGGTAAATTTTTGTCAAAATTGATAATGACACTTGTTTATGATGAGACATCAACATGTCTGATGAATACAAATTTTAGAAAACTAAGTTAAAGGCATGCTGAGCAAAAACTTCAGTAGTATGCAAAATGATTGTTATTCTTTAGCATCCTGTTTTAAACTATTATGTAGAAGACTTGGCTAAACATATATTAAATAGGAAGCTGGCTTACATGTTAAATAGAAAACCCTCTGTGTACAAGCTTTGCTAATTAAATCTTATTTATTAATATCAGAACCATTGGAAATTTAAGCTAGCAGATAAATGGCTCTGCAGTTCTCAAGGCACACAACAAAAAAATTCTAAGCATAACAGGATTATTAAAATGGCCCATTAGAAAATTGCTGACTTAAATACATATGACTTTTATTTTAAAATGGGTGCATAGTCTTGAATGATCATCAATGAGGGTATTTGTGTGACTTGTTGTTGTAATTGTGTATACACTCAGTAGGGCTTACTCAGTCCTCAGGCCATAAATCATGCCATAAAATAGCCCCATAAGGGAGTCATCTGAGTCTCCTCAGGTTTTCATTTTTCTATCATACTGCACTATTTCTAGCCTTAGGTCTTTTCCTTGTCAAGAAATTCAGGATGTTGCTTTATTAGTCTGCTCTGATGCCTACAAGTGTTATTTTGTCCTTTATGCTCTATGCATTTTCTTTAGGATGTATGATGCAATTTGATAAAGGAAATACTGAAAAATAATTTATTTATTTATAAACTATTTTTGAAGGGTAAAATAAATAAATATAAATCTTCCTTATTTTTTTGCTAGCATTATTATACCCTCAAGACACTAGAAAATATAGTACAATATTTTTACAGCTTTACTCATTGCAACATAGTTTTGTGTACAGAGTATGTCTCAAATCCTGACCTTGTATATAGGTTTCAGAAATAACCCTTGGGCAGCAGTCTGAACCTCTCATTTCAATGCTCGGTTATAAACATAAAGCAATTCCAGTATGCACATGATGCCAAGGAATACCCTGATTTGTTCCTAAACTCTAACCTACCTCCACTGCTTTTCAAATAACTCTTTACTCTGAATGCATTTTTTGTATCTTGCTAAAAGGACAGAGATTAGCAGATAAGTTTTAGCAAGATCCCATTATCACTAATTCAACAAACATCCTTATTTTTAAGATGTCCCTTTCATGAATTCTTTAAGTACATAAGTTTATAATTTTCTCAGAATAAATTTAGCTATGTTTTATAACAAAAGTCTAATACATCTTCAGTTTTAATCACGTGCTGATTATGTAGACTAAAGGTGATAAATTTAAACACACATATACATAGACTCTCTTATGTGTGCTCATTTATAATACTTTTTATCAATTTCTAAGGGTAGCCAGTTTATATATTTGCAGTGGTTCATTCCTTAACCAAAGTGGTTTCAAAAATATCTAAAATACAGTACAAGAATCTTATATTGATATTAATTTTAAATTAAGTTATAATGAGAAATTCAATGGTCTAGATACAATTTTCTTGAAAATCCCAAAGCACCCCCTCAACCTTTGAGGCTCAATCACTTCACCTATCTAATATATAATTCTTGAGATGTGTCAGTTTGGTTCTGTAGTGTAGACACCAAATTTCTCAAATACCCCAGGACTTGTCCGAATGTGTGTTTTTTTCTCTCTGTACCTAAAATAGAAACAGTGCCATAAAGGTTGGTTTTTCATTTCTTCCTCTCACATAATGTGCACTGCCTTTCAAGGGGTTAGAAAACACACTTAATCTCTAAGATCTTCTCTGCTATTAATAGTAAAATCTTCTCAGAGCAGGTATATAACCTGCTGACACTGCTTCCTCCATAAACTATTGACCATGTAGTCACTGAGGATTGCTTATGAAACTTTTAGTGCATGGCTCAAAAAATGATAATAAATTAATAGTTTGGGGTTGTTTTCTTTCTTTGATTCTGAATTTCAAAAAAAGTTAACTATGTTCCCCTTTGTAGTCTTATATCCAGTAAGTCTAGCTAAGTCTTCTGATTTTACAAGTCTCTTCCTTGACTTGACCTATTCTCTTTCCCAAAAGTATTAATTCTTTTTGAGCTGTATTGAGGATTTAGACATTACCTCATCTATATTGGAAAATCCAGGCCCTCAGATATCAATGTGACTTTGTGGAAGTAATGTGTATCTTCAGGGGCAAATCGGAACTATAGCATTTATACCTCTGACTTCAGCCAGTGTTTCTTCTCATATATTTGAATATCTTATAACAAGTGGACTCAATTCTCATTTCTTTCTTGGCTGACTCTAAAGTTATTAATAATGCAATAACATGACAAGGCATTGTAATGTGCTGTGGTGGGTAGAATATTGGATCCCCTCCAATGCTGGCCATGACCTAATCACTAAAACCTATGAACATGTTCTCTTATGCTGCACTTTATAATGTGCAGGAAAATTAAGGCTGCAGATTGGGTTAGTGTTGCTATTCAACTGACTTTAAGATATGGAGATTATTCTGGTTTATACTGGTAAGCCCCATGTTATTACAAATGTCCTTAAAATGTGGAAAAAAGAGGCAGGAAGTTGGATTCAGAGACAGATTTAAAGATGCTATATTGCTGGCTTTGAAAATGGAGGAATGAACTACAAGCTAAGGAAAGTGGGAGGCCTCTGGAAGCTAGAAAGACAACGAAACAGATATCCTCTACCTGATATACATCCCTCTGCACACCTGAATTTTAGCCCCATTTTACATTTCAGACCCCCAGAGCTATAAAAGAAATGTGTTGTTTTGAGCCACTAAGTTTGTGGTAATATGTTACTATAGAAATAAGAAATTACTATGCCTACTTAATGGCAGAGTGGGTATAGTAGTTCAATTTTAGACTCTTGGGCTTACATATATCAGCTACTCTGAATAACTGTAGCAGTTTCATCTTTTTATAGGTATAACTAGAATAACTGCATATGCCATAACTCTGTAGCATACATTGTCCAGATATTACCTCATTCTCCTTGGTCAAAATGGCTTAACGGTCATGACAATGGCAAAACTCCACATATAGGTACCTACATCTTATGTACACATGAGGTAAAAGTTGATGCTGAAACTTTTTATTTTTATGTAGTCCCATTTGTTTATTTCCTCCTTGGTTTCCATTGTCCTAGGAGCTGCATCACTAAAGATTTTGCTACAATGTAAGTCTGATATTTTGCTGCCTATGGATTCTTCTAAGATTTTTATGGTTTCTCATCTTACATTTAAGTCCTTTATCCATTTTGAGTTTATTTTTGTGTATGGTATAAGTTGGTGGTCTAGTTTCATTTTTTTTGCATGTATTTGTCCAACTTTCACAACACCCTTTAGTGAAGAAACTGTCTTGACTCCATTATATGCTCTTGCCTCCTTTGTAAAATATTAATTGAGCATAATGTCTTGGGTCAATTTTTGGATTTTCTGTTCAGGTCCATTGGTCTATATGTTTGTTCTTGTGGCAGTACCTGGCTGTTTTGAGAACTGTGGCTTTGTAATATAGCTTAATATCTGGTATTGTTACCCCTCTTACTTTATTCTTCTTTCTCATAATTAGTGTGTTTATTTGGGGCCTTCTTTTATTTCATATAAATCTTTAGAGAGTTTGTTCTAGAACTGTGAAATATGCCATTGGTATTTAAATGGGGATTGCATTGAATCTATAAATTGCTTTGGGTAGAATGGACATTTTAATGATAATTATACCAATCCATGAGCACAGTTTATTCTTTCATTTGTTTATATCTTCTTCTATCTCTTTTATCAATGTGCTGTAGTTTACTGAGTAGAAGTCTTTTACCTCCTTAGGTAAGTTTATTCCTAGGTTTCTTGACATTTTGTTGCAATGATAAAAGGGATTATTTCTTTAGTTTCTCTTTCTGACATTCATTATTGGTGTATAAAAAAAAAACCCATATATTTCTGGGTGTTATTTTGTATCCTGCTATATTGTTGAATTCATTTATTACCGTAAGTCTAGTAGTTTTTTGATGGAATCTTTAGGGTTATCTATGTACAATATCATGTCATCTGCAAATAATGACAGTTTTACTTATTCTCTTCCAATTCAGATGCCTTTTATTTCATCTTCTTGTCTGACCACTATGGCAACCATGTTTCCCCGAAAATAAAACATCCTCCGAAAATAAGACCTACTTACAGGTTTCCTTCTGAGTGAAATATAAGGCATCCCCCCGATAATAAGCCCCCCCCCCCCCCCAGGCTCTGTCTCATAATGAAAATTAATTTACCTTAAACTGGTCCCTAGGGCTGCCCTGACTGACTGGCATCTAGCAACCAGTGACTTTATGTGGAGTCCTGACGTTGCTGTTGTGTGGAGGCAGAGCGGAGGTCTAAGTGAGCAGTGAGCGCAGGGAGGGAGAGAGGAGACTTTCACAGATGCAGACAGGACAAGGCGAAGGTGCTGAGTGCTGGTCTGTCTCTGGTGACACTACCTGATGCTCGCGACCGCCCTCATGATGACTGAAGGTTCTCAGTCAGTGGGAGACCCTGCTCCAGCCCAGATCCAGGCCCCAGCAAGCCCAGTGACAGTCCCCAGGCAGGCCCCAGGGGGTAAATGTCCGATAAAAGGGTAGGTGCGATGTCTGGTGAAGGTGTTCAATGGCACAGGGGTGGGGGGAGGGAGATCACTTAAAATGACACAAGAGGATCAGAGGGGACAATCAAAATGACACAGGAGGATCAAAAGGGGTTACTAAAATGGTAATCCCCCCTCTGATTCTCCTGTGCCATTTTGATTCCCCCCTCTGGTCCCCCCTGTGTCATTTTAAGTGATCCCTCTTCCCCCATCTTGATACCTCAATTCCTTTTTTTTACCCCTAGAAATGAGCGCAAAAAGAAAAAGCTACTCCGTAGAGTACAAGAAAGGAATCGTGGAAGACTGTTGGGGCCAAAATCTTACTGCTTTCTGCAAAGAGAAGATGTTGAGTATCCAATTGGTCCGAAAATGGTAAGCAGAGTATGGTAACCTCATTGAACAAGTGGACAAGGGAAATGCTAAAAAGCGCAAGTGGATCAGGTTGGCAACCATTATTTTCCGAGCTGGAAGACCTGATCTGTGAATGGGTTGTTGACAGGAGAGTAGAGGCTTTGATTGTGAATAGGGCTCAGATTCAAGAATTTGCCCTTGCAATGGCACCACAGTTGACATAGCCCCCAAAGACTTCAAAGTATCACAACACTGGCTGGATAATTTCCTTCAGCGAAGTGAACTGTCTTTAAGAATATCTACAACATTGTTTAGGTTGGAAGATACTCAAGTTATTAAGCGAGCACTTGCATTCAAGTCCTTTATTGATGATGCTGACTTCTCTAAATACAATTTTTCCAACATGATTGCTATGGATGAAAGTGCAGTGTTTACGGGCCAATCATCTCAAATAACAATTGAACAGCGGGGTGCCTCCTTAGTGTACATTCCCTCCACTGCTTATGAAAGTGCACATGTTTCCTGTATTTTGGCAATTCGTCTGGATGGCACTAAAATCCCACCTTTAATCATTTCTAAGGGCAAGAAGGAAAAGATTGAACGTGTTTTGGGCGTTTTTATTCTTGAAACTGAAAAAGCCTGGGCCACACAAGCAGTTATAAGGAAGTAGGTCGATTTAATGCTGCTGCTTGTTATGCGAGGGAGCCAAAGAGGTCTGCTAGTCTGGGATGCAGCCAGCACTCACCACGCTAAAGACATGAAGACATTTCTTCACAAAAGAAAAATAGATCAGATAATGATTCTCGCAGGAATGACAGCCTATCTCCAGACTCTTGATATTGCAATAAACAAGCCATTCAAAGACAATTTGTGCATGGAAATTAATGACTACATTGAAAATAGAATGGAGAGAAATCAGCATGGAAACTTTGTGAAACCTAAACTGCAAGAAGTTGTGACTTGGGTGAAGAATTCATGGGAGAAAATCACTCACAGTTGCATTGCAAATGCTCTGCGAGCAGGCTACTTTGACAAGAAGTACTCATTTAAAGACTATTGCTAAACATGAGAGATTTGGTCCACTGATTCTGAAAGAAATGGAGTCACAAGAAATTCACCAGGAAATTCAGGAATTGGATTGTTATGATGATGTTCCAGAAGATGATGACATGATTGTCATTAAATAAATGAGTAAAT
Organism: Pipistrellus hanaki; assembly: GCF_964339955.1. Lineage (NCBI taxonomy): Eukaryota > Metazoa > Chordata > Mammalia > Chiroptera > Vespertilionidae > Pipistrellus > Pipistrellus hanaki. The sequence goes on from NC_140503.1 coordinate 108,795,705, forward strand.
TCTTGATACTGTATTGTCTGGTTTGTGTTGACACCTAACGTACTACCGTGCCATATACAGGTAGTAAATTTCCTTTATTTTCATTTAACAATAAATGTGTACCATATTCTTCTTTATGGAAAAATAAGACATCCCCTGAAAATAAGACCTAGCGCATTTTTGGGAGCAAAAATTAATATAAGACACTGTCTTATTTTTGGGGAAACAGGGTAGCACTTCCAGTACTATGTTGAATAGGAGTGATGAAAGTGGGCATCCCTGTCTTATTCATATTCTTAGGGGAAATGGTTTTAATTTTTGCCCATTGAGTATAATGTGGACTGTAGCACAACAAAAGAAACATTAACAAAACAAAGAAAGCCCACTGCATCAGAGAACATAATTACCAATATTATCTCTGAAAAGGGTTTAATCTCCAACATTTACAGGGAACTCATACAACTTAACAAGAGGAAGATAAACAATCCAATAAAAAAATGGGCGGAGGACATAAATAGACACTTTTTGAAAGAGGACTTGCAGAAGGCCAAGAGACATCTGAAAACATGCTCCAAGTCACTAATCATCGGAGAGATGCAAAATAAAACAACAATGAGGTGTCCTCTCACACTTGTCAGAATGGCTACCATCAACAAATCACGAAATTACAAGTGCTGGTGAGGATATGGAGAAAAAGGAAACCTAATGCACTGCTGGTGGGAATGCAGACTGGTACAGCTATTGTGAAAAACAGTATGGAGTTTCTTCAAAAAACTGAAAATGTTACTCCCATTTGACCCAATGGTCCTACTTCTAGGACTGTATCCCAAGAAATCAAAAACACCAATCAGAAAGACATTATGTTCATAACAGCACAATTTACAGTAGCTAAGATTTGGAAATAGCCTAAGTGCCCATCAGCAAATGAATGGATTATAAAACAGTGGTATAGCTACACAATGGAATACTACACTGCTGTAAAAAGGAAGGAACTCTTGCATTCCCAACAGCATGGTAAGACCTGGGGAGCATTATGCTAAACGAACTAAGCCAGTTGGAGAAAGATAAGTATCACATGATCTCACTCGTATGTGGGATATAATGAACAACATAAACTGATGAACAAAAATAGAACCAGAGTCATAGAAGCATCGATCAGACAGTCCAACCTAAGAGGGAAGGTAGGGGAGTGAGGGGTAAGAGATCAACCAAAGGACATGTATGCATGCATATGAGCATAACCAATGGACACAGACAGTAGGGGGATGAGGGCATGTGCTGGGAGTGGGAGCAGCTTTGGAGAGGTCAATGGGGGAAAAAGGAGACTAATGTAATATTTGATAAAGACTTTAATTTTTTTTTAAAAGTTGATGATGAATATTTGTAGCTGAGATATACACACACATTTTTCTTGATAATACATACTATGTTTACAATGCATTCCCAATGTAGAGAAAAGTATATTTCCTGTTACTAGTATTAAGTCCAATTCTATAAGCTCTATTAAGGATTTGTTTCTCTATCAATGATTTTATTCCTGAGGGTTAATGTAATGTTTTTCTACCAGTTATATGACCAGGTAATCTATTCATATATTTTCATTATATTTCCACCTTTCAGAACCATAAATATAAGTGTATTTGCAAACTCTTCAGAACTTTTGTATTAATATTGCAATTATTACTTTAAATACTATGAACAACAAAGGGTCATATATTGTATTCATTGACAAGTCCCAAGAACAAAAAAACACACAAAACAAATAAAAGAAAAATATTTTTGCTCCAAGATGAAGAAAAATAACTTACGACATCATGACATAACTTGTGAAGTTTTCCATGTAGCTACTAATAAAGTAAGCCATTAAATTAGCTCTCTCACATGAAATTGAGTCAGACAAAGCCCATAGTAATCATTTAAAAAGATGAAAATAATAAGCATGGATAGAATAGAAATAAAATATGAATATGTCTGTTCCACAGCAACAGTCTCTTAGAAATGGCATAATTTTCCTAAAATTTTTAAAATTAATTTTATATAACAAAAACATCAAATTAAGTTCTACAAGTCAGGCAATTATGAACATTTTATATAATATATTTAATAAATTATTCTAGGATAAAGCCTTAAAAATAATGCTTTCTTTTTTATCATGGTTTTCCTATTTCCACTTATTGTAAGTTATATATTGAATTATCCGTTCATAATTTTTTATTAGTTCATGAATGGATTTAAAGAGCAAAACATGCCTGGGATGGGGAGTGGGAATGGTCTAGAAAGGGTCAATGGGAGACAAAAAGTGTACATCTTTATTACCTTCAACTATAAAGATACATTTTTTAAAAGAGCAAAGTATGCAAATTTGCTTTTGATTTATGTAATGTTTTCTTAAAAAAAATGAATAAATTTCCATGTTGCATATTTTTTTAGTTAGTATTTTAAAGGTATTTGTGTAGCCATATAAATTAGAATTCATTTCTTTTAATCCTATATAATAAAAGAGAAATATGCAAATTGACCACACTTCCACTATACCCACAATCCACGCCCACCAGCCACGCCCATTAGCCAATCAGGAATGAATATGCAAATAAATCCAACCAAGATGTCTGCCAGCCACGGAGAGAAGGAGGAAGGCTTGGGTTTCCCTTGCAATGGAGGAAGCCAAGCTTTCTGCCTGCCCTTGCTGGCCTTGGCCATGGTTGGAGCTGGGCCATCAGAGCCAGTTGAGGTCCCCTGCAGGTGATCAGAGCCAGCTGGGGTCCCCTGCAGGCTATTGGAGCGAGCTGGGGGTCCCTGCCCAGAGCCTGAGCCTCATACAGAGGCTTGCATTCTTGGCTGTGGGAGCTGAGCCTGGCAATCAGAGGCAGCTGTGGGTCCTTTTCCAGGGCCCAAGCCTCAAAAAGAAGCTTGAGGCCTTTGCCAGGGATGGAGCTGGGCGATCTGAGCCAGCTAGGGTCTCCAGCGGTGGTTGGAGCCAGCTGGGGGGTCCATGCCCATAGCCTGAGCCTTGGCCAGAGACTTTCTTCCTTGGCTGGGGGTGGAGCCTGGCAATCAAGCCAGCTGGGGTGCCCCTGCCAAGGGCTGGAGGCTTTAAGCCTTGGCAGGGGTGGAGCTGGAGATTGGAGGAGACAGGTGTGAACTACAGAGGAAACATCTTGTCTGATAGCTCATTGGCTAAGCTCCCTGTATGCCACTGGTAATATTCTTAGTAACTTGGGTAATAAGAATCCAAAGAGGAGATCTAGGGCTTTTCCACCACACTCCTGGGGAAAAAAGTGAAGGTCCGCTGCTAGAGGACTAAGAAATGTCATAACCTGCCCTAGGCAGTTTGACTCAGTGGATAATGCCTAGGTTTGCCAACAGCAGGGTCCAGGTTAGATTCTGATCAAGGGCATGTACCCAAGTTGCAGGCTCCTCCCTGGCTGGGGTCCAGGTCAGAGCTCATGCAGGAGGCAACCAATCAAAGTGTTCCTCTCACATTAATGTTTCTGTCTTTCCCTTTCTCTTCCACATTCTCTAAGAGTCACTGGAAACATACTCAGGTGAGGAAAGAAAGAAAGAAAAGAAATGAAAAGAAAGAAAAGAAATGAAAAGAAAGAAAGAAAGAAAGAAAGAAAGAAAGAAAGAAAGAAAGAAAGAAAGAAAGAAAGAAAGAAAGAAAGAAGGAGGGAGGGAGGGAGGGAGGGAGGGAGGGAGGGAGGGAGGGAGGGAGGGAGGAAGGAAGGAAGGAAGGAAGGAAGGAAGGAAGGAAGGAAGGAAGGAAGAAAGAAAGAAAGAAAGAAAGAAAGAAAGAAAGAAAGAAAGGGAGAAAGAAAAGAAGGGAGGGAGAGAGAAATGTCATATCCTATGAAAGACACATCTTAAAAATGCCTAAAGAAAGTTGTCATTTTTTCATGGTGAAGGGATTGGATTTCATGTTGATGCAAACACCTTGGTGGCTGTGGTGACTGGCAGTGGCTCCAGCAGTGGGGTGATGGGGCTGGCACCTTCCCCTGATCAACCAGGTTGCCTCCCAAAAAGGGAGGCCAGACTGTGGCTTAGGCCCGCTCCCTGAGGGACAATCCCTGAAGGCTCCCAGTATGTGAGAGGGGACAGGCTGGGCTGAGGAGACCACCCCCCTAGTACATGAATTTTGTGCACGGGGCCCTTAGTTTATTATAAAGATACAAAATAATGAAAATATTAACTAAAGAATGCTAAAAAGTCCATTCAGTAAAATATACCCAGTTTGTGATTATGTCTAATTTTATACTATTTTGGGAAATAAATCTGCAGTTACCACAAATTATTTCAGGCAAATATATGATACTCTAATTAATAAATCTATTGATGAAACAACTTAATAATTACATATCTTACCATAAATACATAATTTATTTACATATATTTGTTAATGTTTCTAAAATCAGTTAATTTTAATGAATTAACAGTGAAAAAATTGACCATTTTTCTTTATTTTACCATGCTTCTTTTAGTTGAGATTATTAAACTTACTAGAAGTCAAGGTTTCTAATGTTATTTCCAATTTTTCTTATAAAATGTAACAGGTGTTTCCTTAGCCAAATTTTTATATTACAGGAAACTAGATAATTAAGATTATAAATCATATATATTTTACATAATACTTAACATTAGAAATATGGTCAGTAGTACCACACTGAAAGGATTTCCAAAATGTACTTAATCTTATATATATATATAGGGAGAAAAACAATAAACATTCAGTGATTTTTTTGGACAGCAGCAGAGTTAGTAACAGAAGCCAATGAATGACTTTTACAGTGTTATTCTCACAAAATGTTATAACCAACCTGAAATGAACAAACAATTTCTTGAAAGAATTGGAATTTGAAGCTGGTTGTGGCACAAACTCCGACTATGTAGATTTTCAACGTGTTATTAAATATAAGTCATGAAACCATAAGAATAAACAAGAAAAGAATAGTTGCCTGGTTGTTCTAAGGAGGAAAAATAATTATCTAGGATGAGTGCAAAACAACAAAAAACAAGCTGGAACTTCACACTCCTTAGGTTGCCATGACCATCTGTTTGGCTGTCACAGTGAGACGTGATTCAATCAAGTTTTTATATTTAAATTAAATTGAAATTATTGGCTTTATTTTGTATTTTTAATATATTGCATGCACACACACCAGATAAACATCAAGCACAATCTAGTGTTTTATTTAAGTAAAGAGGAACACATGATAATTCTTTGCCTTTCTCTGATTTTTTTTTTTTTTTGATAAAAATTAGTGTAAGCTATGAGCAATAATCAGTAGAGTGGTCAGACATCTACCTATAAATAATGAATTTATTTCTCTGATTTGTCAGACTGTTATGAGACCAGATTTATACAGGTTTTTTCCTTCTAAACCCTTTGGGCTACTGAATAGGACTAGATTCCACCCTACACTGAAATAAGATCCACAAATGCATATGTTCAAACATATACACATATTTATGCATTTATTCATTTCACCAAATATTTACTGAGGAGCTGCTATTTATCAGATACTGTCAAAGGAGCTCAGAACATAACATATTTCAAAATGTCAGTCATGCTAAAAACAACCTACATAATTTTTTAATCAATGTCACTGCACTAAATTCAATAAAAATTTTAACTTGAAAAAAGCAATAAAGAATAGTCAAGAGAAAATTCACTTACTAGAAACTACCCTGAGATAGTTTAGACATTGAATTTTGCAAACATAGGTATTATTATAAACACTAGTGTTCTGGTGCATGAAATTTGAGCACAGGGGTTCCCTCAGTCCATCCTGCACCCTCTCCAAACTGGGAACCCTTGGGGGATGTCCAACTGCCAGTTTAGGCCCAATCCCACGGGCCTCCCTCTCGCAATCTGGGAGCGCTTATTCCTAACTGCTCACCTACCTGCCTGCCTGATCACCTCTAATTGCCTCTACCTGCCTACCTGATTGCCCCTAACTGCCCTCCCCTGCCAGCCTGATTGCCCCTAATTGCCTTTGCTTGCCTGAATGCCCCTAACTACCCTCCCCTGCTTGATCTGATCTCACCCCCAACTGCCCTCCCCCGCTGGACTGATCTCACCAACAACAGCCCTCCGCTGCCATTTGTTCACCCCAAGTGCCCTCCTCTGCTGACCTGATTTCCACCAACTGCCCTCCCCTGCCTGCCTGATTGCTCCTTCCCCTGCTGACCTGATTGCCACCAACTGCCCTCCCCTGCCAGCCTCATTGCTCCTAACTGTCTTTGCTTGCCTGAGTGCCCCAACTACCCTCCCCTGCTGATCTGATCTCACCCCCAACTGCCCTCCCCTGTGGGCTTGATGTCACCCCCAACTGCCCTCCCCTGATGGCCTGGTTGCTCCCAACTGTCCTCCCCTACTGGCCTGATCTCATCTCCAATAGCCCTCTTCTGCCATTTGATCGCCCCAAGTGCCCTCCCCTGCAGGCCTTATTACCCCCAACTGCACTCCCCTGCCTGCCTGGTGTCACCTCCAAAGACCCTCCCCTGTCCACCTAATATTGGCCCCAACTACCCTCCCATGCTGGTTTGATCTCACCCCTAACTGTTCTCCTCTGCCAGCCTGATCACCCCTAACTGCCTTTGCCTGCCTGATCACCTCTAACTGCCCTCCCCTGCTGGCCTGATCTCACCTTCAACTGCCCTTCCCTGCCAGCTTGATCTCACCCCCAACTGACCTCCCTAGCTGGCCTGATCACCCCTAACTGCCTCTGCCTGAGCCCCCACCACCATAGCTTTGTCTGGAAGGAAGTCAGACATTTGGAAGATGGTCGGTCAACCTGGTTTAATTAGCATATTACCCTTTTAATAGTAAAAATCGATAATATAGGATAGGATTGTTTAAATGGGGTGGGGGAAGCCTTTGTCAGTAGGAGGAGATGCTCTTGGCAGGCAAAAACACATAATCCCTATATCTGACAGGAATTGATAGGTCAGTTTCTATGCCAGTCAGTGTCAAAAGCTCTGCCTCCTAGGCAGCCATTGGCTCCTGGCAGTTCACCCAAATTTGGTTCTGATTAGTCAGTTTCTATGCTAGTCAGCGTCTCCAAATTTATCTCTGGGCCTGATCAGAGAGGTGGGGCTGCTGGCAAGGCCCAGAGAGGAAGAGAAGCAAGGGCTGGTCCAAAGCTGCCATGGAGGCTGTAGATCAGACCTTGCTTGGGTCTCTCTCCAGGCCTGATCATTAGCTCCCTCGGGAGTTGCTGGGTTACCACTGCAACCTAGCATTGACTGCAGGACTAATTTCCACAGCTCCGACCCAGCACTGACTGCCACAGGGGCTGTGAATCAGGCCCTGCTTCTCTCTCCGGGCATTGCCATCAGCTGGTGATCATCTCTACCCCCCCCCCTCTCTCTCCTAGAGGTCAGCAGTTCAGCCTGCTTGCCAATCCATGCCCATCTGTGCCTGCTGTGTGCACAGCCTGGCATTCAGTAGAGCCTTCGGTCATTTTGGACATTATGGACCTTGGCTCTTTATATATATATATAGAATTAAAAAAATGTTTTCAATAATTAAAAGAAATGTGTAATGAGTGAATGAATAGGTACTTTACAAGAAAAAATAAAACTATAAAAATGGACTTTTTAGAACTAAAAACTACAATAATTAAATTTTTAAAAATAATGGATAGCTCCCTCATCCAATTGCAGATAGCAGCATAAAGACAATAAACCTTAGGTCAAGTCAATAGAAAGTTTCCAATGTGAAGAACAGAAGGAACACAGATTGAAAAAAAAATGAACAGAACCTTAAGAGCCTATGGAGCAAAACTAAATAGTCTAGCATACATAAAGTTTCAGATCTAGAAGAAGAGGAGAGAGAGCAGAAAATATATAAAGAGATGATGTTTAAAATTTTCCCAAGTTTAATGAAAAGCAATTTAGAGTTTCTAGAATCTCAATACATCCCAAACAGGATATGGCAAAGAAAAGAAAGGATCTGTCATGGCATGAATAAACAGAAAAAAACAAAATTTATAAAAGAAAGCTTGAAATGAATCCAGGGAATAAAAGCAAGGGGACAAAATTTAAATAACTGCTGATTTCTTTCTTTTTATAATATATATATATATATATATATATATATATATATATATATATATATATATATATATATATATATATATTATTGATTTTTTTACAGAGAGGAAGAGAGAGGGACAGAGAGTTAGAAACATCGATGAGAGAGAATCATCTATCAACTGTCTCTTGCACACCCCCTACTGGGGATGTGCCCACAACCAAGGTACAGTACATGCCCTGGGTTGGAATTGAACCTGTGACCTTTCAGTTTGCATGCCTACGCTCTATCCACTGAGCCAAACCGGTTTCGGCTAACTGCTGATTTCTTATCAGTAGCAATAAAACCAATCCGTTAATATATAAAAATACTAATAAATTTTGACCACGGGGTTTATCCTCTGAATATAAGTTTAGTTTAGCATTTGAAAATTAGTGTAAATCAACATAGTAACAGAATAAAATATTCATGATAAAAAATTAAAATACCTCAGCAAGTTAAAATAAAAGGATGTTTCCTAAACTAATAAAGGATATCTATAACAAAACATATAGTTAATGAGTAAATACTTTCCCCCTAAAGCAGGAGATACAAAATATGTACACTTTACTACATTGTTCTAGAGATCCAAGATCACAAATAAAACAAAAATGATAAATATAAAAAGACTGTTTCTCCATGTTTACTTGAAGTTGAAACATTTATCTCTGTAAAATTCCTAAGGAATCACCTCAAATTCTTTTTGAAAACCTGTAACATTGAGTATGTGAATTTGACAATATTGGGGGACACAAAGTAAACATATAACAAGACAAGCACCTTCATTTGTTCTCACCTGATCTTTATAGCTTCTGACTATATAAATTTTTGGGATTCTTTTATTATAATATTTTAATGGATCCACTATGGTATAATCAGAAGTTATGATATAGTCTATCTTACCTGCTTGATGAATATTCACAGTACACTTATACAAATTCTCATCAAGAAAATGAGCATTAGCAGTTCTCAAAAGCCACATCTCAATTTCCCATCCAGTAACAGCAATTCTCTGCATTTCTCTTTCAGTTTTCAAAATTTTATATTAGTTTTGCCTTTTTTGTTGTTGAATGTGATAAAAGAGCATATGCTATTCTGAGTCTGACATCTTTAGTTCAAAATTGTGAGATTAATCCATTTTACCACAGTAATTGTTGGCACCTCTTTGTCATTGATGCATATATAGATGGTTATTTAGCCATTCTAATATGAATGGACACTCAGTTTATTTTTTCCTAGTCTGTAGCTATTATGAATAAACATTATATGGCATTCTTATCCATGTTTTTAGTAAATAAACTTTCACTTTAGGGAATACAACTAGGTAAAAATTGGTGGATCTGAACATGTATATACATTCATCTTCTGTAGATACTGTTTTTTTTATGCCAAATTCTTGCCTACTTTTGATAGATTCCATATGTTTCATTTTAGCTTCTCTTGTTACTTGATATATTTTAAATGATTTGATTACTGTGTATTTTTTAAAAACCAATGAATTTAATAAGACTATTAGTTCACAGTTACCTCCCTTTTGTACTTTCTCCTAGATTCATTTCTGTCTTAGTCTGCTAGAACTGCCATCATAAAATACCAAAGATGAGGTATCTTAAAAATTGAATTTTTATTTTCACGCAGTTTTGAAGGCTAGAAGTACAAGATGTAGGTGCTGTTATGATTGATTCTGGTGTGGATTCTCTCCCAGGCAAGTGGATGACTGCCTACTTATTTGTGCTCATATAACCTCTTTTCTGTGTGAGTGAACAAACTTCTGGAGTCTGTTCCTCTTCATATAAGGACACAAGCCCTCTTAAATTAGGGTCCAATCCTTGTGACCTTATTTAACGTTAACTGTATCTCTAAAGGCCTGGTTTCCAAATAAATCATATTGAGGATTTGTACTTCACGACCTGGATACTGGGGAGGAGGACATGATTCAGTTCCTAACAATTTTCCTTCTTGCTAAAGGACTTTTCCCAAGATATTTTTCAATAAAATGTGTTCATGTTAAAATTTTATTTTATCCAGATATTTATATGAAATTTTAATTTGATGAACAAGTCTACATTTTAATAGTCTTTGCAACATTATTTCACTGTCTTCTGCCTGAGATGCTAATAATGCCAACTTTTCTGGGGTTTTCTTTGTACTATTCTTAAAACCCAGATTTTCTATTCTCCCACTCTGTTCTTTTTTTTAATTCTTTCATTTTCTAGCATTCTATATAGTTTACTGCATTATTTTATCTAATGCTTACTTTATTTCTCCATTTTATTATAGAAGCTTATGTTTTATACCTTTTATGTTTTATTCACTACTGTGTTCCAACATCTGAGAAGAGTGTTTCCACTAAATATTTTTATATGAATTCAAAAATGAACTTTCACATAAAATTATCTGCCAACCTGTCTTTCAATGTGTACCTGAGGGAATACAGGAAAGCAAAGGAAAATGCAGTTTTTGTTTATCAAAATGAGTTTATGGAACAGAAGATCATAGCTCAAGGTAAATAATAATAATAATAATAATCATCATCATCATCATGTAGCATGGCAATCTGGGGGCTAACAATTTTTTTCTCAGTACCTGCCTCTCAATGAGTATTTCCAATTAGAGCAGTGCATTCTTCCAAGGGTTGCCTAACTCCTAGGACTGAGCATGGTTGGAGAGCAATGGCTGGCTTGCCAGGTATGCTACATATTACCTTGAAGCCCTTTCCTTACCCCTATCACCACCATCACTATTGCTTCTAGCTCATGCTAAACTGTCTTCTGTTGAGCATAAAGTGAAGCAAGAAATCATTTGCTGAGAAAAATATGGACAACCAGCCACAGTCTATCCCACATTCTTGATGCATTGCGATTTTTTACTTCTCCTCAGAAATTCACTGCTGTCCCCACATTCAACCATACAGACCTACACAGAGCCAGCAACCATCCTTTTTGTTCAAAAGACTCTTATTTTTTAGGACTGAGGAAAAAATTCAAACTGTGCTATTTTGCCATTTTACACAGAAATTTCTGAATAACAAAAAACATGGCAAATTTGGACTTACATCTTCAAACTCCTGATGGGAAATAACTATTTCTAAAGAATTCCAGATCAAAGTAAGCCATTTTCCAAAATTCAGGACCAAAAACAATATTTGAAGACATTTAAAAGCTTATAAGTTTAGTATTCATAAATAGTCTGAAAGAAACACAGAAGGATAAACTTTAGTAGAAAAAAAATGAATATAGTATTAGGAAAAACCACAGTGAGCAAATCAACAGAAATATGTTTTGGTAAATTGATTATCATTTTATAAATCCAAATTTGAGGATGTGTGAAAATAAGCTGAGGTAGGTGATTTATAAACATCCCTATTTATAAGAATAAATTAATTAAATTTATAATTTACTAAAATGTATTATAAGTGTAAGGTCAACTGTTAAGAAATATAAAATATACTAGAAGCTCGGTGCACAAAATTTGTGCGTGGGTATGGTCCCTAGGCCTAGCCTGCAATCAGGGCCATCTTCCCTGGTTGCTGGCAGCCAGCAACACCCCCACCACCACCCACCTAGGTTCCCAGTTTGCCATCAGGAACTAATGGCTGGGGGTGGGGGTTGGAAGGAAGGACCAAGAGGTCAGCCGATCCCACCTGCTCATGGCCCCACCCTGGCTGTGGGCTGCCATCTATGTGTGGAGTGACTGGCAGGGTGGAGGCCTTTGCCTGGCACCACCTGAAATCCCCCTTCAATCACCTCCGGTCATAATTTGCTATCGGGCAACCAGAGCCTGCTGGTAGAGGGGAGGGACCAAGAGGTCAGCTGTCCCCACCTGTTTGCCAGCCCCACCCATGCCACAGATCACCCTCTGTGTGTGGGGCGAATGTCATGTCAAGGCCCCAGTCATGTCTCAGTCACTTTCCCCAGCCAGCAGGCTCCCATCACTCGATGGCGAATGGGGACCTGCGGATGGGTGGTTGGGGATGCGGGTGATGCCATGTCAAGGCTCCTGCCCATACCCAACCACCCATCCCCAAGGTCCCCATTCAACATCGAGCGATGGGAGCCTGCCGGCTGGGGAAAGTGACTGAGAGGTGGTCAGTGCACTTCATAGTGACTGGTCGAACAGTTATTCTGGTTGTTCTGTCATAGTCACTGGGCTTTTATTATATAGGATATTATTTTAATCACTGCAGGAAGAAGGGGACAGAATAAACAAAGAAAACTATCAATCTAAGGGAATTTTAAAATGAGGAGAAAATAAACATTCAAAGAGTGCATTATAGACAGGGCTGGGGAGGGTGGGGGAAAGGATGAGCGGGCCCCAGGTGACACAGGCCGGGCCTCAGAGTAGGGGTGGCCCTTTGTCAGGAGGTGTCATAAAAAAAAAAAAAAAAAAAAAAAGAGTGCATTACAATTATAAATTTTGAAATAATATTTCAATATTAACTGGTCCAATAAATGTAGAATTAAAAAAGGTAAAGTTTATCAGTTAAGTTTCAAAATATAATCAGATGTATGCTTATCATAAAATTAAATAAACATTGAAGAAAAAGAATAAAAATGTCATATTGAGAAAATACTTAACAAAATAAATATTCATACAAAAATATTCTTGCAAAGAATCATTTTCAGGGATCACATAATATTTAACAGGTCAATCCACCATAAAAATATATAAACACATATGAACCTAGCAAATTAATAGCCTTGAATAAATTAGTGAAAAATTATAATTTTAAAAATGAAAAACTATTTGTCAAAATATTTTAAATGGGACATCTTTCTAATTAATAAAATATTTTTCCACGAATCTTACTTAAAACTGTGTTCCCATGCTGAAATAGTGATCTGTACATAGTATACAATTAAAATAAGATAAATATCCCCTAAAAGTATCATAAATTATCATTTTCACTAATGAACTGCTCATTAACACAAATTAATTCTTAAATTATAAATAGCTAATATAATACAGAATATACTCTCTAGACCCAATGTACTTATATTAGAAGGTAAACAATTTTGAATTATGAGTGATCAAGTATTTTGAATATCTATAATAATAAAAGCATAGTATGCTAATTAGACCAGACTTCCTTCTGGATGAAGCTGGGGCTGCAGCAATGAAATTGAGGCAGCTGCCGTAGCTGTGAGGGAGGGATCCAGGCAGCTTCCACAGCTGCAAAGGCCTACTCTTGCACAAATTTCATGCATCAGGCCACTAGTGTTTAAATATTTACGAATGTCCATCTTCAACAAATCAATAAACAAGTGTTAGTGGGGGTGTGAAGAAAATGGTATGCTCTGCATTGTTGGTGAGAATGCAGATTGGTGCAGCCACTATAGCAAACAGTATGGAGGGTCCTCAAAAATTAAAAGTAGAACTGCTTTATGACTCAGCAATTCTACCTATGGGCATATATATATATATATATATATATATATATATATATATATAGAAACCCAAACACTAAATAGAAAGAATATGTGCACCCTTGTGTTCAGTATGGCACTATTTATGATAGCCAAGATATAGAAGCAGTTCAGTGTACATCAATAAATAAATGTAGATGAGTGCTTGCAAGAGTGACCTAATATAGTAGGCCTTCTCACCAGCCCATGGGGACCCAGGATCTGGCTCCAGGACAGGTCAGTGAGTGCAAGCCAGGGTAATTACTGTGTCCCTCCCTGCCCCAGGCCCCAGAACCATGCTGCAAGTCTGATCCAGAGCCACCTGGTGTCCACTCCACCCTGAACTCTGGGACCTGTTGCATGGCATCCCAGACCAACCCAGGTTGGGTGAACTCCAGGCCAAAGGAAAGCAGAGACTGTGTGACCTAGAGAAACCTGCACCCACTCCACCTTGGCACACAGGACAGTACTACTGGGGTGGCATGGAACAACCCAGTGGGTACCCCACTCCAGGCCTCAGAAGATGGTTGACTGTCAGACACAGATAAACATGTGCCTGCTTCACCCAGAGTCCCAGGAAAGGTGAACCAGAGCAACCCAGTGTGCATTTCACTGTTAGCCACAGAGGAGTGCGGACTGTACAACCCAGAGCAATCCACTCCTGCTCCACACTGGGAAGGGGTGAACTGGAGCAGCCCAGCAAATGCTCCACTCTCACTCTGAGCCTCAGGAAAACAAGAAATGTGTGACCCAGAGAAACCTAGAACAGCTCCACCTTGATTCTAGGGACTTGCTACCAGGCCAACCTGGAGTAAGACTGCAAAGCCCTAGTCTGGGCCATAGGAGTGTTCTGACTTTACAATGCAGAGAAATCCACACCGACTCTATCCTGGCTGCTAGGGCAGTCCTACAGTGGCTACACAGAGTAAGTCAGCATGCATTCCACTCCAGGCCACAGAAGAGTGTTGCTAGAGCAACCCAAAGAAAGCCAGTATGACCAGTCAGAAGATACAGAACTTCACTATAAAAGTGCTGCCAGAGGGATCCAGGGTGCTACCATGCCACAGGTGCTTGGGCTGCATAGTGAACTGCATGCCAAAAGCTCAGGATCCTCACAGGGAGTCGCACACCAAAGGAACTGTGCATTCGCACCCACCACCTCAAACATCTGGAGTGGACAAATAAGAGACCTGATCTGTGGGAGAAGGGGATAACTCAGAGAAGAGACAATAAAGGCATGACCAGCCTTTGGGGTAACAATTTTTGGAGCATTGGCCTAATGGGGTCTTCAAGCTTTCAAACCCCCAGTGCCAAAAAGAGACAGCAAAAATGGGGAGACAGAAAAACAATACCCAAAGGAAATAAAAGGAAAAATTGTCAGGGAAGGAACTAAATGAAAAGGAGGCAAGCAGTATGTCAGAGAGAAAAAATCAGATTAGCAGACATAATGTTCCTAGACACAATGTTCCTAAAAAACGCAATGGAAGTATCAACAATAGACTAGAAGAAGCGGAGGACTGAATCAGCAAGTTAGAAGACTGGATAGGAAAACAGCCAATCCTGGCCCAGCCAGTGTGGTTTAGTGGTTGAGCATTGACCTATGAACAAGGAGGTCATAGTTCGATTCCAGGCTGGAACACATGTCTGAGTTGTGGGCTCAATCCCCAGTTCTGGGTATACAGGAAGCAGCTGATGAATTATTCTCTCTCATCTCTCTTCCTCTTCCTTCTTCTCTGAAATCAATAAAATTTTAAAAAAGAAGAAAAATACCCAACTCAACAGCATTTGGAAAAAAATTAAAAAGCAGGAGGAGAGTTTAAGAGAACTTTGGAAAAACATGAAAAGAAGCACCATCTGCATAATAAGAGTACCAGAAATTTAAGAATAAAAGCAAGGGTTAGAAAATCTATTTGAAGAAATTATGACAGAAAACTTCTCTGACTTAGGAAAGGAAAAGCACACACAGAGAGAGTCCCAAACAAGATGACCCAAAAAGACCCAAACCAAGATAACTCATAATTACAATGGCAAATATTGATCACAAAGAATTTTAAGGGCTGCAGGAGAGAGACAGAGAGTTACCTATAAGGGATCTCCCATTATGCTATCTAATCATCTCTCAACAGAAACACATCAGGCCAGAAGGAAATGGAATGAAGTGTACAATGTGATGCAAAGCAAGGGACTGAATCCAAGAATACTCTAACCAGTAAGGCTATCAATCAATACTGAAGGTGAAATCAGGAACTTCCCAGACAAAAAAAAAAGCTGAAAGAGTTTAGTACCACCAGGTCAGCAATGTAAGAAATGCTAAAGGGACTGTTGTAAATAGAAGAAATAGAAAGAGAAGAAGGAGCATGGGCATAAAGAATAAAAATGGCAAAAAACAATAAATATAAATGTAAATGGATTAAATTCTCCAATCAAAAGACATAGGGTGGCTGAATGGATGAGTGAATATGAACCATATATATGCTATATATAAGAGACCCACCTCAGAACAAAGGACTCATACAGACTGAAAGTGAAGGGATGAGAAAAAAATTTTCAGGAAAACAGAAATAAAAAGGCAGAGATATCAATACTTATATTTGCAAAATAGACCTCGAAGTGAAGGCCACTTCATAATACTAAAAATATTGATATAACAAGAGGATATAAACATATATAAACTCAATACAGGAGCATCTAAATACATTAAAAAACAAACAAACAAACAAAACAAAAAAACTTCTGGAAGATAAATAGGGAGAGATCAACAGCAAAACCATCATAGTAGAAAATTTTAATACCCAATTGACATCACTGGATAAATCTTGTAGTTAAAAAGTCAACAGAGCAATAGCAATCTTAAATGACACACTAGATGAGATGGAACTAATATCTTCAGAACATTTCACCTGAAGCCACAGAATATACTTTCTTCTCAAGTGCACAATGGGTCATTTTCAAAGATAGACCATATATTGAGACACAGGCAAAGTCTCTTCAAAGTCAAGATGATAGAAATCATATCAAGCATCTTCTCAGATCAAAATGGCATAAAATTAGAAAGCAACTACAATAAAAAACATAAAAAAAAATCGAGGTTAAATAGCACACTCTTAAACAATAACTGTTTTACCAAAGATAACAAAAAATAAATAAAAAAGAAATTAAGAATCCTGTAAACAAGTGACAATGAAAACACAGCAATCCAAAATCTATGGGACACAGGGAAAGCAGTCCTAAGAGGCAAGTTCATAGTCTACCTCAAAAGAAAAAATAAAAATAAAAGGATAAGAAAGACTCGTAATAAATTACCTAAGCCTACAACTTAAAGAATTAGAAAGAAGAAACAAAGAAAACCAATAACAACAAAAAACAAACAAACAGAACAAAATAAAACTTAGTAAGCATGAGGGAGGAAATAATAAAAACCAGAGTGCAAATAAATGACATAGAGACCAAGAAGAAACAATATAAAAGTTCAGTAAAACAAAGAGCTGGTTTTTTGAAAAGATAAACAAGATTAAAGAATCTCTAGCCAGCCTCACCAAGAAACAAATAGGGAGCACCTAAATAAATATAATCAGAAATGAAAGGGGTGAGGTAACCAACCCCACATGTGGGAGCTTACCAGCAGATTCTGACTAATGAATGATTACTCTGACACATGTTTCTGTGAAAGAGAGGGCTAAGGGACTTCTTGGCTTAAGAAATGAAACAGCCCCTCAGGCTTTTATTGTAGAAACAGTTTGAACTAAAATTAACTTCTACCGTGTTTCCCAGAAAATAAGACATCCTCCAAAAATAAGACCTACTTACAGGTTTTCTTCTGAGTGAAATATAAGGCATCCCCCTGAAAATAAGGCTCTCCCCAGGCTAAACATGAGAGATTTGGGCTACTGATTCTGAAAGAAATGGAGTCACAAAAAATTCACCAGAAAATTCAGGACTTGGGTTGTTATGATGATGTTCCAGAAGATGATGACATGATTGTCATTGAATAAATGAATAGATTCTTGATACTGTAGGATTCACAGTTTGTCTGGTGTGTGTTGACAACTACCGTACTACCGTGCCGTATACAGGTAGTAAATTTCCTTTATTTTCATTTAACAATAAATGTGTGCCATATTCTTCTTCATGGAAAAATAAGACATCCCCTGAAAATAAGACCTAGCTCATCTTTGGGAGCAAAAATTAATATAAGACACTGTCTTATTTTCGGGGAAACAGGGTAGATACTGTCAGTAGTATGAACATTCTTGGGAAAACATATGCATCTGCAGTGTACTTTAAGAAGAGACATCTAAAGACTAAACATAAAGATTCTAGTGAAACACCGGGTGCTTAGACTTGCTTGAAAAAGTCAATGCAGGGATGACCGCCTTCAGCCACTTCCTGTCTTGTGCCTCCCCACTCACACAGACATACAAAGGATTGTAAAAAAAAAATACTATGAACAACCTTACTCCAAAAAAATTGGACAACCTAGATGAAACGGGAATATTCCTAGAAAAATACAATCTTCCAAAACTCAATCAAGAAAAATCAAAAAAACCTGAATAGGCCAATAATTACTGAAGAAATTGAAGCAGTCATCCAAAAACTTCCAGGAAACAAAAGTCCTGGTGCAGACAGCTTCACATGGGATGCTTACCAACCATTCAAAGAAGAACTAAAACTCATTCTTTTCAGACTAGTCCAAGAGATTCAAAAGGAAGGCACACTTCCAAGTTCTTTTTATGAATCCAGAATTACCCTAATCCCAAAACAAGATAAAGACACACACAAAAGAGAGAGAGAGAAAGAGAGAGAGAGAGAGAGAGAGAGAGAGAGAGAGAGAGAGAGAGAGAACTACAGGCCAATATCCATGATAATCATAGATGCTAAAATCAGCAACAAATTTCTAGCAAATCAGATCCAACATTACATTAGGAAGATCATACATCATGATCTTCCTAATGTAATAGGACTTATTTCAGGGATGCATGGTTGGTACAATAAATAAGTGTATAAAAAAGCAGTGGCACCTATATATAATACAATGGAATATTACTTGGCCATAATAAAGAATGAAATCTTACCATTTAAATAATATGGATTTACCTAAAGGGTATTATACTAAGTGAAATAAGTTAGACAGAAAAAGCCAAATACTAATTATTTCACTTATATATGGCATCTAAACAAAATAAATAAACCCAAATGAAAAAACTCATAATGAACAAACTGGTGGTTGCCAGAGGAGAGCTGTTGGGGTGCTGTTTGAATAATAAAAAGGGTTTAAGAAGTATAGATTAGTAGTTACAAAATGGAAATATAAAGTACAGGATAGGGATTATGCTATACTAGAATCCTGGTGCATGAAATTTGTGCACAGGTGGGTCCCCTCAGCCCAGCCTGTACCCTCCCCAATCCTGGACCCTCAGGGATGTCGGACTGTTGGCTTATGCCCAATCCCACAGGATTATGAGACATACCATTGGCTCATAACTGCTCACCTGCCTGCCTTCCTGATCACCCCTCATTGAGCCGCTGTCAGCCTGGTCACCCCTAACTGCCCTTCTGTCAACCCAGTTTGCCCCATGCAACCAGTTATTCAGTCATTTGGTTATTCCTCACTGCACCCTGTCAACCTGGTCACCCCTGCTTTTCAGTCATTTGGTCATCCCTCACATAAACCCTTGCCACCCTGGTTGTCCCAGCCAGCCTGTTTGGTGGTCTGTTTAGTTATTTCATTTTTAATGGTCACTTAGGCTTTTATATCCTATATAATAAAAGAGTAATATGCAAATTGACTGTTCCTCCACTACACCCACAAGCTATGCCCACCAGCCAATCAGGAACGAATTTGCAAATTAACCCAAACAAGATGGCTGCAGTCATAGAGAGAGCAGGAGGCTTGGGTTTCCCCAGAAAGGGAGGAAGCCAAGTTTTCCATGCACCCTGGCAAGCCCAGGCCTCCAATCAAGGTTACAAAGTTTCAATTACAGAAGATAAATAAATCCCAATAAAAATGGCTGAGGCCACAGAGCAAGCAGGAAGCTTGGCTCTGCTCAAGGTACAGTTTCAGTTATAGAAGATAAATGAATCCCAGATACCAGGACCTCTGCTTAGATTGCTGGGGGAGTGGCCAGCCTGCAAACCACCACAGGCACATCATCCAGGCCACCCCATGCCCTAAGGGAATCTCCGCCCTAATCCAGGAAACCCTTCAGGGCAAACCAGCCAGCCCAACCTATGCACCAGTCCTCTACCTATATAATACTATCTAATAAAAGAAGAATATGCAAATTGGCCATCAATCCAACACACAAGATGGCTTCCCCCATGTGGTCAAAGATGACTGCCATCATGTGGACACAAAATGGCCACCACAAGATGGCCAGCAGGGGAGGGCAGTTGGGAAGGACCAGACCTACAAGGAAAGGCAGTTGGGGGCAATCAAGCCTGCAGGGGAGGGTAGTTAGAGGAGGGAAATTGGGGGAAGGACAGTTAGGGGTGATCAGCCCAGCAATGGAGGGCAGTTAAGGGCAATGGGCCAGTAGAGGAGCAGTTATGCATTGATCAAGCTGGCAGGGGAATTGTTAGGAGGTGATCAGGCTGGCAGGCAGAGGCGGTTAGGGGAAATGAGGCAGGCAGGCACACAAGCAGTTGGGAGCTAGCAGTCCTCAATTGGACATCCCTTGAGGGGTCCCAGATTGGAGAGGGTGCAGGCTGGGCTGAGGGACACACACCTCCATGCATGAATTTCATGCACTGGGCCTCTAGTATATACTAAAAGCCTAATATGCAAATTGTCCCTTCAACTTGGAGTTTGACCAGAGGGCAGGGCTGGCACCATCCCCAATTACTCTCCTTCCCCTGGCCAGCCTAGCCCCTGTTTTCCCCCTCATCCGAGGTGGGCCAGCCAGACTCCATCTGTGCATGAATTCATGCACTGGTCCTCCAGTAGTGAATAATATTGTAATAACTGTGTATAGTACCAGATGGGTACTGGATATTCTGGGGGAAATGCTTGTAAAGTATATGGTGGTCTAAGAAGTATGCTGTATACTTTAAATTAATATAGAATAATATTGAAAGTAAACTAATTGAAATTTTTTTTAAAGAGAAAAAAATAAAATTACAGATAAAATGCTATATATTGAATTTGAGAGTCATGGTAAACCGATAATTAGAAAAAATTCAGGTATTTGTCCATTCATTTAAAAAAAAAAGAAAACCTAGAAATAAGGATGTTAATATTTAATTCAAAAATATAGGATGAAATAAAAGTAAAAATAAAGAAATAATAATTAAAAAGAAACTTGTTATATAGGAAGAAAAAGAATTTAACAAAATATAATGAGACACTTTTAGGACTTTCCTTTTAGGCAGTTTGATGATTAAGCATCCTGAAAAGCATTACTGAAAACAACTGGCAATAAAGTATAGAAATCAGGCAATAAAGTATAGAAATATTCTCCCAGCTGGATGCCTAAGCATATAGTTAAGGCATTCTGAGGGGATGAAAATAAAATAATGTGGTAGCCCTGGCCAGCTAATGAGCCTCAAACACAGAGTATAGTTACTGAACTCTGATAAGATTTGACTGTTCACTTTTTGTTATCTGTAAAAATTCACCTACAAAATTCAATACTCATATATTATTCTAAATAAACAAGTATAAAATGTGAAAGTAAACAAAACTAAAAATGGCTCTAGAGGGGGAAAGTCCAGAAATAAAAGATTACAGAGAAAACTATTCTTATAGCAAAATAATGTTTATTAGATATGTTTTGGAAAATTGCATTTTTATGTGGATAAAATAAATCTGATTCTTTACCTAGAACCATTTAGAAATATTGATTTAATATAGATTAAACACCTAAACATGTAAAGGAAAGATATAAACTTAGAAATAACAGGAGCAGATTATCTTAGTTACCAAAGGCAAAAAGTGACATTGTAAACAAACAATTTTTATAAGGAACAGACATTGGAGTTTCAGTTTCCCCTGGTAGAACTCAGAATATAATCAATAGTTTAGATAAAAATATTTTTATATTTCAGATCCTAGAAACATTAGACATTAAATCATTATATTGCTCAAATTTTTATATAAAGAGTAGAGGCCCAGTGCACGAAATTCATGCATGGGACGGGGTGTTTCCCTCAGCTAGGCATTCACCCTTTCCAATATGGGATCCCCTTGGTGGTATCAGGCCTAAACAGACAGTAGGATATACTGGGATAAAGCCTAAACAGGCAGTCAGACATCCCTCTCACAATCCAGGACTACTGGCTCTCAACCGCTTGCTTGCCTGCCTACCTGATTGCCCCTAACCGTTTCTGCTTGCCAGCCTGATCGCCCCCTAACCACTCCCCTGCCAGCCTGGTCAATGTCTAACTGCTCCCCTGCCATCCCAATTGCCCCTAACTGCCGTCCCCTGCTGGCCTGGTCACCCCTAACTTACCTCCCCTACAGGCCTGGTTGCCTCCAACTGCCCTACCCTGATGGCCCTGTCACCCCTAACTGCCCTCCCTTGCTGGCCCGATTGCTCCTAACTGCCCTCTCCCCTGCCAGCTGGGTCACCCCTAACTGCCCTCCCCTTCATGCATGGCTACTCCCAACTGCCCTCTCCTGCCAGTCTGGTTGCCCCTAACTGCCCTCCCTTGCTGTCCTGGTTGCCCCCAACTGCCCTACCCTGCAGGCCTGATCCCCCTTAACTGTCCTTCCCTGCAGGCCTGGTTGCCCAATTGCCCTCCTCTGCCATCCTGGTCACCCCAACTACTCTCCCCTGCCAGCCATGTTGTGGTGGCCATCTTGTGTCCACATGAGGGTGGCCATCTTGTGTGTTGGAGTGATGGTCAATTTGCATATTACCTCTTTATTATATAGGATATCAAAGCCTAAGAACTCTGGAAAGTGGAATGCTGGTATTGTCTAGGAAAGGAACCTTTAATACTCAAGCACTATTTACTAACTATATAAGCACAGGCTAGTCATTTGCTTCTTTCTTCACCTATAAGCTGGGAGTGATATTACCTACACTAACTACAATAAAGCATTGTTGTGAAAAGTTAGAGATAACTTAAGGCAAACTATCAGAGATTGAGAACAGCATAATGTACATACCTAACAACTGCATAGAGAGAAGGGGGGGAGGGAGAGAGCGAGAGCGAGAGCAAGAGCGAGAGCGAGAGCGAGAGAGAGAGAGAGAGAGAGAGAGAGAGAGGGAGATATTAATCTTTGTTGCATATCCATCTCCAAGCACAGTGCCCAGTGAGGGTTTTAGAAAATGAATAATCTGTTAAGAAATGCCAACTGCCCATAGCTGATGTTTTGAAATACAGTTAGGAGTGGTTATAAGAAAGAAGGAATAAGGCTATATAAACTATTGCTTCTTAAGGAGGAGAGAAACTGAAATAACTTTGAACATTACTTTGATCACTTAATTAAGCTGAAAGGAATCTTGTAAAGACAGATTTAACTGATTCTGAGATACCTAATAGGGGAATCAGAACTGGATTTATTTCTGCAAGAAAGGCTTTTAAAAAAAATTTCACCACTTAAGAGCCTCAGTGTAGTGATTAGGCTACTAGAACAATAATCATTTCAATAAGAATGATAAGTGGAAAGAACAATTTACATTTTCATATTTGAATTTATTTTTTGGAGAATTATTTTTGAATGTAACTCTATAAATCATTTCCTTATCCATCTGATTCTGCCCCTTGACTTCATTCCAAAAATGTATGTCTTGCTTTGGTATAATTCTTATTTTATTCCTTCATTTCAATTTATTTATCATAGAATGTTTAATTTTCTAGTTTTTTAAATTATTATTTTAAAATACTTTCATAAATGAAGCCTTGTTCAAATTGATCTGCCAGAGAAAATAATTACAGGATTAAAACAGGATGTTTTCTCCGCCATCATTATTTATTTTCACCTCCATATTAAGCAAAATTCAAAAGCAGGAAATATCCATTTTTATTTTCACATAATACTTCATGCATTTTGTTTGAAACATTTTCCAGAGGCTAAGAAATACAAAGGAAAATACATTTCCCAAACTTATAGAAAAATTAACTATTTAATGAGTTTTTCCTTTCTGGTATTTTTGAGCATTATTCAAAAAAATAAAAAAAGACAATGTAATATGTTTCTGGTTGGAATTGTTGTATTTTTTTCTTATTCATATTATCACTAACTTCAAAGATATATCAGTAAGATTTATGTTGGAAAAGCATCTTCAAGCCCTTATATATAAAATTGTTATTAGGTATATTTCTGATAAATGTTTAAATAAACCACACATACAGCCTCTTAAATACTGTAGATACATTTTTTGTTAGACAATAGCTTCAAAAAGTTACAGTGAATGCAGACAAATTACTTATAATCTCATACTATAGTAACATAGTTGTTATTGAAAAAAAATTCCAATGAAACTAATATTGTTAATCAATTCTTTACCCAAATTCATAAACCCAACTATGGATTACTCTACAGGGTGTTTTGAGTACTTTTTTCATACTCACTGCTAAGCTAACTCCCAAGTTCTCCAAAATCTCATTAACTATCATTCTGCATATTTAGAGAAAGTCACATAATCAGTTACAATGACCAATGTTGGTTACATTTTTTCAATTGTTAACTTTTTAGAAATAACCAAAATTCATCCTAACATGATTTTTATTATAAATACTAGAGGCCCAGTGCATAAAATTCATGCACAAGGGGAGGGGTCCTTTCAGCCCAGCCTTCACTCTCTCCAATTTGATCCCCAGAATTGGTCCTAAACTGGCAATCAGACATCCCTCTCACAATCTAGTACCATTAGCTCCTAACTGCTCACCTGCCTGCCGGTCTGATTGCCCCTAACTGCCTCCCCCACAGGCCTGGTCACCCCCAACTGCTCAGCCGCCAGCCTAGTTGCCCCTCACTGCCCACCCTGCTGGCCTGGTCACCCCACTAGCCTGCTGTTCAGTCATTTGGTTGCCCCTCACTGCTCCCCCCTGCCAGCCTGGTCACACCCAACTGCTCCCTCCCCCCACCAGCTTGGTTGCCCCTCACTGTCTCCCTCTTTTGGCCTGGTCACCCCAAACTGCCCTCATTGTCAGCCTGGTTTCCATGTGCAGCTTGCTGTTCAGTCATTTGGTTCCCTCTCACTCCCCACCCCTCCACCAGCCTGGTCACCCCACACAGTGTGCTGCTCAGTCATTTGGTCATCTCTCACTAACCCCCTGCCAGTCCGGTCACCCCAAGCAGCCTGCAGTTCAGTCATTTGGTTGGCCCTCACTCTCCCCCAGGCGGCCTGGTTGCCCCATGCAACCTGTTTGGTCGTCCGTTCGGTTTTTTTAGTTGCAATGGTCACTTAGGGTTTTATATATGGATTAGACAATTAGGCTTTATATAATTGTGCATTTCTGGCTAAGGAAGGGATGGGAAGGTCTGAACAACTGAGTGTGTTTTATAGTATTCCATTTTGTTCGTATAAATACTATTATCACAGAGGATTTTTAGGACTGTGAAAATACTCTGTGATACCACATTTTTTAGATACATGTCATACATTTGTTTAAACCCATAAAACATATAATAACAAAAATGAACCATAATGTAAACTATGGACTTTTGGTAATTACAATGTGTCCATGTAGGTTCATCGATTATATATAAAAATGCATCTCTATTGTAAGAAATATGCCTCTGATTTATCTTCATAGAAAAGAAACATCATGGGGCCAGGAGGCTGCTGCTGAATTTCCCCAGAGCAAACAGGATGTGGGGGTAGGGAGAGAGGATAAGAGCTGTATGAGTGGCTGATAGCACATGTCCTAGGGAGATTCCTAGACAAAGGGAAATGAAAGTGACTAGAGAAGGCCCCAGCCCATTTTTTAAATAACCCAATGAGAGACAGCAAGACCTAGGTGACCTAATATAAAATAGGTGATGAAATAATACTCAGCCAATGAGGAACTGGAGGAGGGTCTAAATAAATAGGCTATGTTCCTTGCCCCCCGTGATCCTGTAAAATGGACACCCACTCTCAACAGTATTACTAAAAGTCTCGTTTTTGCCATGCTTCTGTTTCCTAGTCCATCATTTGACATTTGGATAAGTGAGCCATTTCTCATACTGTGATTGGGAGATTTTGAAAATAGGGAGACGAGGTATTTGTGGGGGTAAAGGGGTATATGGGAAATCTCTTTGCTTTTCCTCAATTTTGGTATAGAACTTAAATGTTCTAAAAAACAATAATAAAGCCTTAATCTATAAAGAGGTAATATACAAACTAGCCGGGGTGCTTAACAGTCACAACCACTCAGGAGCAGGCTGCGCACACAGGTGGGTGGGAGGGGAATGCTACTCAGTGAGGCAAACAAGGGATGGTGCAGGCCCGCAGAGAGCAGAGCAGAGCAGAGCAGGGTCTGTCTGCTGGCCATGGTGAGCAGGCAAGCCCATAGAGAGCAGAGAGTAGGCCCTGCCTGCAGAGAACAGGGCCTGCCAGCCAGGGAGCACCAGCAGTCCCGCCTCTGCATGTGAGCTGCAGAGGGGACATCTTTTCTGACTGCTCATTGGCTAAGCTACCAGTACACCACTCGCAGTGCTCTTGGTAATTTGGGTAATAAGAATCCAAGAAGGTGATCTAGGGTTTTTCTACCTCACTCCCGAAGGGAAAAAATGAAGATCCATTGCTAGAGGAACTAAGAAATGTCATAATCTGTCCTAGCTGGTTTGGCTCAGTGGATAGAGCCTTGGCCTGTTGACCTCAGGGTCCAGGTTCAATTTTGGTCAAGGGCATGTTCCTAGGTTTCAGGCTCCTCCCTGGCCAGGGCCCAGGTCAGGGATCATGCAGGAGGCAACCAATCAAAGTATCCCTCTCACATTGATGTTTCTTTCTGTCTTTCCCTTTCTCTTTCATGCTTTCTAAAAAATCAATGGAAAAATATCCTCACATGAGGGTAAAAAATAAAATAAAGGAAGAAATGTCATATCCTATGAAAGACACATCTTGAAAATGCCTAAAGCAAGTTGTCATTTTTACATGCTGAAGAGACTGAAGTTGTGTTGATGAAAACACCTTGGCGGCTGGGGCATCTGGCAGTGGCAGAAGCAGCAGAGTGATGGGGGCGGAGCCTTCCCCTAATCAGCCTGGCTGCCTCCTGCAGAAAGAGGCAGATGGGGCCTCAGCTATCAGTAGGACATCCCCTGGGAGCTCCTGGATTGGAAAAGGTGCAGGTCTGGCTGAGGGACCTCGCACCATGCACAAATTTTGGGTATCGGGTCTCTAGTTAAAACAACAACACATGGAGCAGACTGACAGTTGTCAGAAGGGAAGGAGTGAGGAGGACTTTATGAAAGAAGGTGAAGAGATAACCAAAGAGTATATATTCATAACCCATAGACACAGCTTGGTGATAGCCAATGAGAAGAAAGGGCAGAGACTGCATGGAGGTGAGCAAAGGTGAAAAATGGATACATCTGTAATAGTGTCAACAATAAAAATAAAGTAAAAAAATAATATCTAATAACAAGACAAATCCATGGAATATGACAGACTCAGTCTACACAATCCTTTTTCTTAATAACTGTCCCCTTATCTCATACTAGCCTCTTAAATGTTACAAAAAAATAAAAAAACAAAACAAAAACAAAAACAAAATCAGGCCTAAACAAAAACAAAAACAAAAACAGGCCTGCTGCTGTTTCAGTGAGTCTGCACTTGTTATATTCTTAGCTAAAATGCTTTTCTCCCAAATCCGATAAGATTCCTTCTCTCAAATTTCTGCTTACATGCCAACTACATATGGAAGCTTCATCATTAATATTGCACATGTCCCTCCCGAAACTGGTTTGGCTCAGTGGATAGAGCGTAAGTCTGTGGACAGAAAGGTCCCAGATTCGATTCTGATCAAGGGTGTGTATATTTGTTGCGGGTACTTCCCCGGTAGGGGTGTGCAGGAGGCAGCTGGTCGATGTTTCTCTCTCATCGATGTTTCTAGTTCTCTATCCCTCTCCCTTCCTTTCTGTAAAAAAAATCAATAAAATATATTTTTAAAAATATGTTGCACATGTCCCTCACCAACTGACTATTCCACCTCTCTACTTTACTTTTCTCCCTAGAAATTTTCCCCAAAATAATATATTTTTACCTATATATTTTCTTTACTATTTATGTAGTTCAATAAAATGTAGTTTTTGGAGTATATGGAATTTTAATCTGTAGTACCTGCCAACTACTATGTTATCAAAATATTTGATGTAAGAAATAATAATAGTTGAGTTTTCATGGGCTTTGCTACAGGACGTTTATATTACTTTTTATATATTTTTTTTAATAAAAAACTGAATTTGAAGAAGTCCAAACATGTTTGAAAAAGCAATATTGCTTTTTTGTTTGTTTGTTTGTTTTGTTTTGTTTTTGAGAAAGAGAGAGGAACTGAGAAAGAAAGACAGAGAGAGATAAAGCGATGTGATCGAGAAACAGCAATCAGGGGCCATTCATATCCACAACTTAGGTATGTGCCCTGACCAGGACTCATCCCACCTTTTGCTGTACAGGATGACACTTCAACCACCTGAGCCACCTGGCTAGGGCATGTTGTGAGTGTGTTTTTTTTTAATTTTAAAAAAATCTAAAACATGTACAGAATGCAAAATCAATTACTCAAAAATTTTGGAGATATGCAAAAGCAACACATTTCTGAGCTAAGAGAGAATAGCTTCTTTTTTCATTTATTAAATTTATTTGGGGTAACATTGGCTATTAGGATTATATTGGTTTCAAGTATATATTTCTATGGATACATCTTCTGTTCCCACCACCCAAAGTCAAATAATCTGTCATCATATAGCTGATCCCTTTACTTTTTAATACATATTCCCCTCCCCCAACCCCAAACCCTTTCCCTCTGGTAACCACCATACTGTTGTCCGTGTCTATGAGTTTTTGTGTGTTTGTTTTGCTTATTAATTTATTGCTTTCAGTTTTATATTCACACTGGAGGCCTGATGCACAGAATACATGCAGGAGTAGGCCTTCCTTCCCCTGGCCGCCAGCACCAGCTTCCCTCCGGCACCCAGGACCCGGGCTTCCCTCTGGCACCTGGGATCTAGGCTTCCCTCCGGCCACTTGGAACCCAGGCTTTCCTCGCAATCCTGGCTTTGTCCAGAAGGTTGTCTGGAAGGATGTCTGGTCTAATTGGCATATTATGTTTTTATTAATACAGACTGGAGGCCTGACACATGAAATCTGTGCAGGAGCGGGCCTTCCTTCCGCGGGCTGCCCGCACCAGCTTCCCTCCGGCCCCTGGGACCCGGGCTTCCTCCCTCACCCAGGACCCAGACTTCCCTCGGGCTGCCAGCAGGCACACAAGACTCGGGCTTCCTCACAGCTCCAGCTTTGTCCATAAGATTGTACAGAAGCACATGCAATTTAATTAGCATATTATGCTTATATTATTATATATATGAATGAAACCATGTGTTTCTTAACTTTTTTGTCTGACTCTTTTGCTTAGGATAATATTCTCAAGGTCCATCCATGTTGTCACAATGGCAACATCTTTTCTTATGACTGAGTAGTACCATAGTATATATTTTCACATCTTCTTTATCCAATTCTCCATTGAAGAACACCACCTATTTCCATGTCTTGGCCACTGTGAATAATGTGACAATGAATATAGGGGAACATATATATTGGCAAAAAAAGTACCTTTAATTTGTTTGGGTAAAGCACCAAAAGATGGTTGCTCTATTCTTACTTTTTTTGAGAAATTTCTATGCTCTTTCATAGTGGCTGTTTACATTTCCTCCAGCAGTGAATGAGGGTTCCTTGTTCTCCACAACCTCTCCACCACTTGTTATTACCTGTATTTTCATAATTGCCATTCTAATAAGTGTGTAGTTGTATCTCATTGCAGTTTGATTTCCATTCCCCTAATAGCTAGTGAAGTTGAGCATCTTTTCATATCAGTTGACCATTTGCATGTTCTCTCAGAGAAGTGTCTTCTCAAGTACATTTTTAAATTGGATTGTTTAGTGCTGAGTTGTAGAAGTTCTTTATATATTTTGGATATTAACTCCTTGCCAGAGCTGTTGTTTGCAAATATCATCTCCTATTCAGTAGGTTGCCTTTTTGTTATGTTGGTGGTTTCTTTTGCTATGCAGAACTTTTTGGTTTGATAGAGACCATTAAATTTTTTTATTGCTTTTGCTAACTTTGCATTTAGAAACAAATTCACAAAATCCTCTCTAAGAATAAGGTCCATTAGTTTAGTACATACCTTTGTTTTCTTCTATGCAATTTACTTAGGTCTTTGTTCCAGTTTTGAGTTAATTTTTATATGTGGGAGCAAAGCATAGTCTAATTTCAATGTTTTTTTACATGCAAAAAATCAATTTTCCCAGCATCCTTTATTAAGGAAACTTTTTCCTTCATTGTATCTTTTTGGTTTCTTTGTCAAATATTTTTTGCCACATACATGTGGGTTATTTCTGGACACTCAATTCTGTTCTACTGGTCTGTGTGTCTGTTTTTCTCCTAATACCATGGTGGTTTGATTATTGTTTTGTAGTATAATTTGAATTTAGGGAATATGATACCTCTGGCTTTGTTCTTTTTTTTTCAGGATTTTTTTTGGCTATTCGGGGTCTTTTGTGGTTCCATTATATC
Source organism: Pipistrellus hanaki (assembly GCF_964339955.1). Taxonomy (NCBI): domain Eukaryota; kingdom Metazoa; phylum Chordata; class Mammalia; order Chiroptera; family Vespertilionidae; genus Pipistrellus; species Pipistrellus hanaki. The sequence goes on from NC_140503.1 coordinate 108,825,824, forward strand.
TGTATATTGCTTTGATATTAATATTTTAACTATATTGATTCTGCTAATCCATTAGCACAAAATATCTTTCCACTTTATTGTATCTTTTCCCATCTCTTTTAATAAGGCTTTGTAATTTTCAGTATATAGGTCCTTTATATTATTAAGTTTATTCCTAGGTATTTAATATTTTTGTTATTACAATTGCAATAAAATTTTTTCAGATCTTTTTTCTGAAATTCTATTTTTAGTATATAGGAATATGGTTGATTTTTGTGCATTGATTTTGTATTCTGTAAGTTTACTTTATTTGTTTATTTTGTCTAATTAGAGGCCTGGTGCATGGATTTGTGCACCAGAGGCGTACCTTGGCCTGACCTGTGCTCTCTGGCAATCCGGGAGCCGTTGGAGGATGTTGGAGAGCTGATTTCGACCCAGCCTCCACAGGCCCAATCCAGACAGGAGGGAGCCAGATCCTGTGCATTGAGCATTTGTCCCCTGGTGGTCAATGCACATAGTGACCAGTCAACTGGTCATTCAGTCACTTAGGCTTTCATATATATAGACAATTCGTTTTTTGGTGCAGTCTTTAGGTTTTTCTATATAAATAATCATGGCAACTGCAAAATGTGACACTTTTTTATTACAATTTGGATGTATTTTATTTCTTTATCTTGCCTTATTGATTTGGCTAAAACTTCCAGCATTATGTTGAGTAAGATTAGTGAGAATAGACTTTGTCTTATTCCTGATCTTAAGGAAAAGCTTTCAGTTTTTCATTACTGAATATAATGTTAACTCAGTTTTTGTCATATCTGGCTTTTATTATAGTGAGGTATTACTATACCCATTTTATTGAGTGTTTTAATCATAAACTCATGCATATTTTATCTTATCAAATGCCTTTTTTTGCACCTATTGACAAAATCATATTTTGTTTCCTTTATTTTGCTAATGTGGTGTATTACATTGATAGAACTGTATACTTTGAACCATCCTTATGTCCTTGGAATTAACTCTACTTGATTGTGATGTATTTTTTTAATGTATCATTGTATTTGATATTCTAGTGTTTGTTTAGCATTTTTAAACATGTATTCATCAGAGATATTAGTCTGCACTTTATTCCTTCCTTCCTTCCTTCCTTCCTTCCTTCCTTCCTTTCTTTCTTTCCTTTTTTTTTTTTTTTTTTTTTTTTTTTTTCGTTTTTCTTGCCAGGTTTTGATATCAGGGTTATATTAGCCTTATAGATTGTGTTAGGAAGTATTGCCTCAAGTTGCATTTTTTTGGAAGAGTGTAAGAATTGGTATCAAATATGCTTTGATTGTTTGGTAGAATTCACTTGTGGAATCATCTAGTCCTGGACTTTTAAATTTGGGGAGATTTTTGATGGCTCTTTTAATTTCCTCACTTTTGGTTGCTCCATTTAGATTTTTAAATTATTAATGATTCAGTCTAGGAATATTAGATATTTATAGGAACTTAACCATTTCTTCTAGCTTATTGAATGTTGTGGCATATAGTCTTTCATAGTATCTAGTATGATTATTTGTATATCGGTGATGTCTAAGGTAACTTCTCATCTTTCATTTCTAAGTTTGTTTATTTGGACCTTTTCTATCTTATCCTTAGTGAGTCAAGCCAGTGCAGTTTTTTTTATATTAATTTTGTATAATCTTTTTGTTCTATTTAATTCAATTCTGCTCTAATTGTTTTAAAAAATGTTCTTTTTCCTGCTGATTTTGGGTTGCTTTTGTTCTTTTTCTAGTTCTTCAAAATTGAATGTTAGGCATTTTACATAAAATTCTATTTGCTTTTATTTTCCTCTCTATTTTTTTTTTTTAGATAGGACAGTGATAATGTAAACTTTCCTCTTATTCTGCATCCCAGAAGTTTTGATATGTCATGATTTCATTCTCATTTGTCTTTCTATATCTTTTAGTCAAAATTATTAGTAAGATCACCAACAAACTTACAGCATAAATGTGGATAATTTGTGACAACAAAAACATAAAAGTGGATGGGGTAAATATCTGAGTTAACAAAATGGTAAGGATGGTTGATGCATTGAAAAGAAAAATGACTACTATATATATCAAACATTATTTTACATAAACCTAATGATAACCACATGCGCGTGTGGACACACACACACACACACACACACACACACACATTGAGACACATACTTAAGAAAAAAGAGGAAAAAGGAAAAATTGTGGAATACACCAAACAAAAACAACAGACAGAAACGCAAAAGAAAAGAACAAGGGGAGGCACGGAGCTTTCAGAAAAAAGAAAAAAAAATGGCTATTGAAAATCTTCACACACTAATAATTACCCTAAATTAAAATAGACTGACTTCACCAACAAAAAAGCTTAAGTAGTGGATTGGGTCAAAAAATAAAAAACACCATATGCTGCCTTCAGGTGTCATATCTAAGCTGCAAAAAATATATAGACTCAAAGTGAAAGCATGGAAAATGATTTTCCAAACAAATGGCATCCACAAAAAAACAGGTATAGCTGGAATTATATTTTAAAAATATATTTTAAGTTGACAAAGGTAACATGATTCAAAGATGTATATTTTATTATGATAAATGGGGCACCTCTATCAAGAAGACATATATATATATATGTACACAATAAGAGAGCACTGAAATATATAAAGCAACTACTAATAGAACTAATGGGAGAAACAAAAACACAATCATAGTAGAGGATCTAAATATCCCATTAACAACTATAGATATGTCATCAACAGAGAAAATCAATAAGGAAATACAGACCTTGTTTCCTTGAATTAGTATTTTGTGTTTCTTTTTTTTTTTAATTGAATTTATTAGAGTGGCATTCTAGATAAAAAAGAGTAATATGCAAATTGACCATCACTCCAATGCCCATGTTATCAATGATGACTGCCCCCATGTGGACACAAGATTGCCACCACAAGAAAGCCGGCAGGGGAGAGCAGTTGTTGGTGATCAGACCTGCAGGGGAGGGCAGTTGGTGGGGGACAAGGCCTGCAGGGGAGGACATATACGGGCGACCTGGCAGGCAGAGGAGGGCAGTTAGGGGCAATCAGGACAGCTGGGGAGCAGTTAGGCATCCATCAGGCTGGCAGGGGAGTGGTTAGAAGGTAATCAGGCTGGCAGGCAGAAGTGGTAGGGGCAATCAGGAAGGCAGGCAGGTGAGCTGTTGGGAGCCAACAGTCCCAGATTGTGAGAAGGATGTTCCAAATTGGAGAGGGAGCAGGCTGGGCTGAGGGACACACACCCCATGCACGAATTTTGTGCACCAGGCCTCTAGTATATCTATAATGTATGTCAGTCTTAGGATATATTTATCAGAGATCCATTTTGAAAGTATCTGAAGATTAGTTGGATGGGCTACACAATCGTCTTCTGCACTTTTTTGCCCTAGGCATGATGCCTAATGGTGAAAGCTGAAAAAGACCTCACAAATTAATGTGCTACCTCAGAAAGCTACGTCTGAAAAAATCAGTTTGATTTTTAAATAAATTATCTCCAAATATTTGATGCAATAAATAGGAATTAGATTATCAGGTCAATCGTATTAGATAACTAGGTTATAGACTTTTGCAATGCATTAACCCATGAATGGAGAAATAAAAATCATGTAAATTTGCACCAAATTACAAATTCTTTTAACTATGGTTATACAGAACAGAAGGCAGGTCTATAGAACATTTGTTTGTTATCTCTTCAAAATAACATTTCTAGCAGTCCCATGGAACTATTACTTAGATAAGATTCTATATATTTTTAGTAGTCTGCACTATATTCAATTCATAGCTGATTTTCATACTCAGAAAATATAAAAACAAATTATGGAGTAAAATATATAATTATTTATCATTATATATAATTATTTCCCATCCCATCAGTTACATTTTGCCTACTAGATGTTTTGATCAAAGTATGGCCCAGTTTATCAGATTTCCTTGATAGTTTTCATGTATGTAGAGGATGCACAGGTCAACAATATTAATCAAGTTTCAACTAGGTAAATCTGCTTTAGCTGCATGAGAGATGGGACAGATGTTTAAGTGGGTTAAGTATTCATTTTATACTCATATTAGTGATAGTGGGAAAGGGTATGTAATGAGAATAGAGCTACAGTTGTCTAATAATTATTTATCTTACTATTGATAAGAAGTTTTTTTACAGATCCTGGGAAACTGGAGGATGAAACAGGGCTGCAAAAAGATAAGATGCCTCGAAGGGTCCATTACTCAGAAAAAGAAATACATTTTTGAAAACAGACCATGGACACCACACTCTTTGATTTAGTTTCTGGGTCTAGTCCCTGACCCTCTCCGGGTTTTCTCAGGAATGCTGACCATTCTTCAATCCCAGGAACAGCCTGAACTATTTGTAACATCATTGAAGATTAGCCACTTTGTTATTGGACTTTTGAGTTCCTGAATGCTAGACTGCAGTCTTTACCCTCCCCTTGCCATGTTACACTTGCAGCTCCCAGCTGCACATGGTTATCTTCTTTATGTGTAAATAACCAGCCAACTGGTGAGGGGAGTCAGAGCAGATTCCTGTGGATGACTTGCTGCTCTCCCATGCTGCCAGCAGTATTAGAATAAATGCTCACATATGATTCAACCCTATCTCTGCTTAATTGTCTCAAGTTGGCACAGACAGCACTCACCCATTTGTTGTCTGGTTACATTAGTACCAATATTGAGAACTGCATATAGGACTTACCATCTATTTACAACATTAAGCCAGATGGCTTATCATACACTAGTGGCCCAGTACATGAAATTCGTGCACAGGAATGGGGCAGTGTTCCCTCAGCCCAGCCGGTGCCCTTTCCAATTGGTGACAACTTGGGGGGTGTCCAATTGCCGGTTTAGGCCCAATGCCACAGGGATCAGGCATAAACCAGCAGTCAGACATCCCTCTCACAATCTGGGACCGCTGACTCCTAACTGCTCACCTGCCTGTCTGCCTGACTGCCCCAAACTGCCTCCCCTGCTAGCTTAATCTCACCCCCAACTGCCTCTGCCGGCCTGATCACCCCAAACTGCCCTCCTCTGCCAGCCTGATCTTGCCCCCAATTGCCTTCCCCTGAAGACCTGATATCGCCCCCAATTGCCCTCCCCTGCCAGCCTGATCTTACCCAGTCTCTGTCTCTTTTTCTCAGCAGTTCTCCAGGCCTCCCTGCCTCCCATTCTTCCTCTTTCTCTTTCCTGGCTGGGAGCCGGTCTGCCCAGTAGGGCTGCTCTACCCTCTACCTGCCCTCCCTTCCATCCAGGCCTCTTCAGGCCCAGTTTGTTTGTTTTTTTGTTTTTCTCCTCCCACCCCCCTCATTCTGAGAGAGTCTCTAAGAGCAAGCTGGGAGGGAGGGAAAGAAAGGGAGAAAAGGCTGTGAGCTGGTGGGTGCTGTGTCTGTGCCTGTGTGCAGTTGTGAGTGAGTGTGAGTGCTGGCCCCACATCTCCCATCCCCATCACTGCTGCCTTAACTCCACACCCACCAGACCCTGCTGTGCACACAGCCTGGGCATTAGGTTGGGCCTCCTGTCATTGTGGATGTGACAGACCCAGGCTGTTATATATTAGAATTCCTCAGTTGATGTTATGGGTCCTACTCTTCCCTTTTAGTCTCTGCAAAATGAAAATAGTCTCATTAAGTCTTTTTGCTTAGAGAACTGGACACTCATTAGATTTCCCTCCATATTCTCCACTTTCAGTAAAAACAATTTGATCTAAATGTGTAGTGTTTCCTGACTTATTTAAGTTATGAAGGTATTTATGAAGGTATTATCTATAGCTTTATCTAGGCCCTCACATAAATACCAAGCTAAATTACAAACAAGTTTTCATTGGTAGTCACTTTTTTTTTTTTTTTAATTAAATTGTGTTGGAGTGACATTGGTCAACATGAACACAAAGATTTCATGTTTGGATCTCTAAGTTACAAATGGGCCCACCATCCAAAGTCACTTTTAATAAAATTTTTCTTCATACCAATACCTATGTGTCTAGATAAATTCATCATAAAAATAAGACAATGAAATGATCAAATTTAGAATAAAAAAATGTACTAATATTTATTATAGTTTTTAGTTTTGAGGGAATTTAACCAACCAAGCCACTGAAAAGAGAAAAACAGATAACTAGAATAATGTTTCCATGTTATTTTGTAATTACAAATTATTTAAATGAGCCCATATATAAAACATAATCAAAAGGGCTTATATGTGCTTTAATAGTACTGTGAAAATTAGTGTCTTCAATGACTACTGATTATCCAACTTGTCTTTTCAAATATTTAAAATAAGATTTTTCTTGTGCATCCTCCAAACTCTAGTTAATATTAAACTGCTTCATTAATCATGTTAAAGTGCAGCTTGTGTATAGTGATTAAAATACAGAGGTATATTACCTAACATAGAATATAAAGACCTGATAAGAAAAAATGAATATTGCTTTGATATAGGTATATTATAGCATAGTTTGTTTGCCCAACTGGAGCCTAATTGTGTGTTGTTTCCTTAAAATAAAAAATACCTTATGTAAGAAAGATACTTAAGGAATATACATTGTAAAGCTGAATAATATTAGTTACTATAATAACCAATCATAGAAAGAATCAGAAATAAAGATAACAATTATTTGGTAGTTGTTCTTTATTAAGATGCAAGCTGGGCCCCCGTTGTTAATGCCTAGTAAATACGAGGCATTTTGATTGCAAGTCTCTATTTACTAAAACATACATAGTTGCTAATAAAGTCATTGGCATTTAATCAATATTTCATGCAATGATATATATTTACTAGTAGAGCTTTATTTTTATTGAAGTGCTTTACACTTCTAATTTTCATTTTTTAAGGGACATTTAAAAAATATTTTATGATTTTATTCTTCAAGCTATTCCAGTTTGATTCTTTTTGAGAGAATTGACAAGAAATGTTTGTCTAGCCAAAACAGGTTTGGCTCAGTGGATAGAGTGTCGGTCCCAGTGGAAAGGTCCCAGGTTCGATTCCGGTCAAGGGCATGTTCATTGGTTGTGGGCACATCCCCAGTGGGGGGTGTGCAGGAGGCAGCTGGCCGATATTTCTCTCTCATCAATGTTTCTAGCTCTCTATCCTTCTCTGTAAAAAATCAATAAAATATTAAAAAAAAAAGAAAAGAAATGTTTGTCTATGTGGTGAAAATGAATTAGGATAATTTAATCTCATAAATTTGAAATTTATTAAAATCTACCTGAATAAACTTTTTTAAATTGTCCAAAATGTTTAAGAAAAAAACCGAATTACTATCACAAAAACATTTATTATTTTTCTCATTTGTAAAATTTTATTGAAATTATTGTTTTTACATTAGTTATAAATAAGAAATTAATATATTATGCTCAAAAAGTCTAATTTGCTGCCCAGCCATAATCATCCCATATACTTTTGAAGACTTTAATAGAAATTTGGTTATCTTTATATTTTGAAAATGAAAAAGAAATATGGAATTAGCATTCTATATAATTCAAAGAAAAGATATAAAAATATGTTTTTAAAAGCACCTATAAGAAAGTTTAAAAATATTCAACAAGTTTAAAAACCAAAAGATACATTGCATAATTTGTTTATCTTTTTCCTCATCCTTTAGTTTTTAAAATCTTTTTCTCATAAAACAGACTACTATTTTTGGTAAAGGAAAGAATTTATTTTCTATGAAAGCTTTGTTCAAAAGCAAATTATTCTCACACATTGTATGACTTTTCTTTGAATTATAAGAATGATTATTTTACAGAGAGGAAGGGAGAGAGTTAGAAACATCAATGAGAGAGAAACATCAGTCAGCTGCCTGCTGCACACTTCCTTCTGGGTATGTGCCTGCAACCAAGGTTGCCCTTGACTATAATCGAACCAGGGGCCCTTGAGTTCACAGGCCAATGCTCTACCCATTGAACCAAACCAGTTAGTCCTGTATGACTTTTGTCATTAACTCTATTGAATTATTTGGATTTTGGCACTTGTTTTTACAATCTGAAAGTCATTGATAATAGATTCTGAAACAGTAATAGAAGGGAAATTTATGTACTATATATTACTTCTAAGTCACAGATGTATCATGTTACTTACTACAAACATGCATTCCTGAAGAGGCTGTGGTGGTAGGTTGAAAGTAGGAGATTCAGTGATAAGTTTAAGAGGCTAAAAATATATTTTATGGTGTGTGTGTGTGTGTGTGTGTGTGTGTGTGAGTGACGTACACAGGCATGTGTGCCCATGTGAAAATTTGGTTCCACATCAGTTTTATAAGTATCAGAAAGTTGTGAACTCCTTACTTTGTTGAATAAGCTTTAACTCAGGTAAAATATCATGAGTTATTGACCTTTAAACAAGACTTGCTTTTTATTGAAATTTTTAACTCTCTGTGGCTGAGCTTCTGAAAAAAAGGACATATTTTCTTTTTGCTTTTATCTTTATTTTATATACTAGAATTCCGGTGCACAAAATTTGTGCACTTCGGGGGTCCCTCAGCCCAGCCAGTCCGGAAGCCCGGAAGCCCTGAGGGGATGTCCAAGCGATGTCTTAGGTCTGCTCCCCAGGGGAAAGGGGCCTAAGCCATCAAGCAGACATCCTTAGTGCTCCCAAGGGGGCAGGAGAGGCTTCTGCCATTGCCACTGTGCTTGCCAGTAGTAAGCCCAGCTTCTGGCTGTGGCACTCCCCCTGTAGGAATCAGGCTGAAACTGGCTCTCTGAAATCCCCTGAGGGATCCCAGATTGTGAGAGGGTACAGGCCAAGTCAAGTACCCTCTGTTGCACAATTGGAGCCAGAGAAAGATGCAGGATGTTGGCCAGCTGGGGATGGACCACAGGAGGGCTCCAGAGTATGTCCAGTCCATCTCGCTCAGTCCTGATCAGTCAGACCCCAGCAGTAAGCTAACCTACCGGTCAGAGCATCTGCCCCCTGGTGGTCAGTGCACATCATAGTGAGTGGTTGAATGTAATATGCTAATAATTTGCTTAGGCTACCATATCATTAGCATATTACACTTTGATTGGTTAAACAGCCAAACTGGTCGACTGGACACTTAGCATATTAGGCTTTTATTATATAGGATTTGTTTCATCACCATTTATTCCCTTGCTCTACCTATTCACCTATCATCCACACCCCTGCAATGATGACTTGTCTGTTTCATCAACACATCTACTGATGGACATTTGGGCTGCTTCCAAATTTTGACTATTATAAATAATGCTAGTATGACCATAAGGGTCGTTATGTTCTTTCAAATTAGGATTTTGTATTTCTTCAAATAAATTGCCAGAAATAGAATCACTGGATCATAAGGCAGTTCCATTTTTAGTTTTTTGAGGTATCTCCATACTACCTTCCACATTGCTGCACCAGTGTCCATTTCCACCAACTTTGCACTAACTTCTCCAAATCCTTGCCAACATTTGTTGCTCATTAATTTATTGATGATGTGTGTGAGGTGACATCTCATTGCGGTTTTAATTTGAATTTCTCTGATGACTAGTAATGTCAAACATCTTTCATGTATCTATTGGCCATCAGTATGTCTGCTTTGGAGAACGTGTCTATCCAGGTCCTTTGCCAATTTTTAAGTTGGAATGTTTTGTAATTTTAGTGTTGAGTTGTATAAGTTCTTTATAAATTTTGGATGTTAACCACCAATCAGATGTATTGTCAATTTATTGTGGCTTGTCTTTTCACTTACTAATAGTTTCCTTTGATTTTAAAATAATTTTAGTATGATGTAGTCCCATTTGTTATTGTCTTTTTTCCTCTTGTTTCCCTTGCCTGAAGAGATATATCAGAAAAAAATATATACTGCTATGAAAAATGGCCAAGATTTTACTGCCTCTTGTTTTTGTGTGCCCCCCGCCCCCCTTAGGATTTTTATGGTTTCAAGTCTAACATTTAAGTTTTTAATCCATTTTGAACTTATTTTTGTGTGTGGCAAAAGAAGGTGTTCTAGTTTCATTTTCTGGCCTGGATCTGTCCAATTTTTCCCAACACGCTTTGTTGAATACACTTTCTTTAGCAATTTCATGTTTTTGCTAATTTTGTTAAATATTAATTGACTATATATATACATGGGTTTATTTCTGGGCTCTCTATTCTATTCCATTGTTCTGTAAGTCTGATTTGTTTGTTTTTTAATGCCAATACTAAGCTACTTTGATTACTAAACCCTTGCCGTATAGTTTGATATTAGGTAGCATGATTACTACAATTTTGTTCTTTCTCAAGATTGTTGGTCTTTTTTATTTCCATATAAATTTTTGGAATATTTTTCTAGTTCTGTGAAATATGCAAATGGTATATTGATAGTAATTTCATTGAATAAGTAGATTTTTTGGGGTCATATGGACATTTTAATGATGTCAATTCTTTCTATTAATGAACATGGTATGTGCTTCAACTTATTTGTATCTTCTTCCATTTCTTTCTTCAGTGTCTTGTAATTTTATAAGTACAGGTCTTTTCTTGGTTGAATATATTCTTAGGTATTTTATTATTTTTTAAGACACTGTGAATGGGATTTTTTTTTTTAATTTCCCTTTCTGATATCACATTATTGGTATATAAGAATGAAACTGATTTCTCGATATTTATTATATCCTGCTACTTTACTGAATTCATTATTTAGTTTTAGTAACTTTGAGATGGAATTCAGGGTTCTCTATATACAGTATCATGCAAATAATGACAATTTTACTTCTTCCTTTCTTATTTGGAAACCTTTTATTTTTTTTATCCTGTCTGATTGCTGTGGCATGAAATTCTAATACTATGTTGAATAAAAATGGTGAAGTGGACATCCCTGTCTTGCTACTGATCTTAAGGGGAAAGCTTGTAGTTTTTGCTCATTGAGTATGATGTTAGCTGTGAGTTTGTCATATACAGACTTTATTACATTGATGTATTTTCCCTCTATCCCCACTTTGCTGAGTGTTTTTATCATAAATTGGTGCTAGATTTTATCAAATGCCTTTTCTGCATCTATTTGTATGATTATGTATTTTGTTATTCATTTTGTTTATGTGATGTATCATGTTTATTGTACCAACTTTGCATCCTAGAATAAATCACTCTTAATCATGGTGTATGATTTTTTAAATATATTACTGGATTTGTTTTGCTGATATTTTGTTGAGGATTTTAGCATTTATGTTCATCAGGGATACTGGCCTATAACTTTCTTTTCATGTATTTATCTCACATTAGGATAATACTGGCCTTGTAAAATGAAGTTGGAAATCTTCTTTCCTCTTGAATTTCTTAGAAGAGTTTGAGGATAGGTGTTAGTTGGATGCTTGGTAAAATTCACCTGTAAATCCATTCAGTTATGGGTTTTGTTTGTTTGGAATTATTTGATTAATATTTCAATTTCACTATTTGAGATCTATCTATTCAGATTCTCTGATTCTTCCTAATTCAGTTTTGGAAGATTGTATGTTTGTAGGAATGTATCTATTTTGTTTACATTGTGCAATATATTGGCATATACTTGTTCATAATATTTTCTTACAATTTCATGTATTTCTTCGTGTAAGTTGTCACTTCACCTCTTTCTGATCTTATTTATTTGGATCTTCTCTTTTCTTCTTGACGAATCTGATTAATGGTTTATCAAACTTGTTTATTCTTTCAAAGAACCAACTCTTTGTTGTATTAATCTTTTGTAAATTTTTTAGACTCTATTTTTTAATTTATGCTCTGATTTTTATTATTTCCTTCCCTCTACTCACTTTGCCCCACCCCCCCTACTTTTTGTTGTTGTTGTTGTTGTTCTTTTTCAAGTTTCTTGAAGTGTAAAATTAGCTTTTTTTATTTGAGCTTTTTATTGCTTCTTGAGATAGGACTATAATTGTATGAATTTCCCTGGTAGGACTGCTTTTCCCTGGTAGGACTGCTTGTCCCACAGATTTGAAGTTGTTGTGTTCTTTTTATTTGTTTCAAGATATTTCTTGGGAGAGAAGCAAGATGACAGCCTAGTTAAACATCTGTACTTGCTGCCTCCCATAATCACTTCAAAATTACAACTGAAATACAGAGCAACTATCATCTGAACCACGAGAAAGTTAGAGAAGTGGAAGTATTATAACTAGAGAGGTAAAGAAGAAAGCACACTGAGTCAGGTAAGAGGTGCAGAAGTGCAGAGGTGTGGAGGCACAGAATGGGCTGGTCCACTACCCAGGTGAGCCATTTTTTTTTTATCAGGGGGAGATTGTCTCTGTGAAGGATGCCTGGAGGAGAAAGGAGTTCCAGCCCCATGCCAGATGCCCAGTCCAGGGTCCAGGAGCTTGGGAAAGAAGTCCCTACAGGGCCATAAGAACTACAGATTGTAAAAAAACAAGGCTGGTATCATGAACTGAATTTACAAGCTCCCACTTGCTCTAAGCTCCAGTGCCAGGCAAGGCTTTGGGGGACCCAGACACATACAGGGAGAAACTGGACTGTCTGACATTGGGGCAGGAACTCAGGGGCAGCTTTCTTCCAGATGGAAGTGCACACAGTGGTCACTGTTCCCCTGCTAGAACCTCCCCAGTGCAGGGCTGACTGGAAGCCATTTCTGTTTGCTCCATCCTAGTGATTCCAAGACCCCACTCCACCCAATTTACAACCCATCTAAGCTGTGCACACTGGCTTTTGCATATGAATGGTCTGTCCTTTCTGAGCCTAAAAACTGTCAAACAAACTGCAACTAGTCGGGGAGCCCCAAAACTATTAATAAAAGGCCCAAGAACTGGTACCAGCTCCGGCCTGCCTTGCTTCACAGGGCTCATCTGGGCACTTCCAAACCCAATAGAAAGAGGAGGAATTTGAAGATATCTCTGTAGCCCCTGCTGAATGGTCCCAGGCAGTGGCTGACTTTGCATCTTTCTGGAGACCCAAGAGCCAGTGTATCCAAGGGTCACTGTAAGATCATCCAGATTACAACTCTTCACATCCATGAGTGACACACTCAAGGGGCAGACTCAGTGAGCACCAAAGCCCTACTGAAGCAAGTCTTTCTCCATAAGGGTGTCTCCTGCACAACAGCTCTCCCACTATAATTGCAGCTGGCCCCCATAGCCAATTGGCTGTGGAGGTCAATTCCTCCCAGTGAGACCCAACAGCAATCAAGGCTCAACTATAATAAAACTATGCACACAGCCCAAAAATGGTTACACCGAGAGTGTCCACCTCAGGTGATTGGGGAGGCTGAGCCACTGGACCCTATAGGACACCTAATATATAAGACCACTCTATCAACTCAGGGAGACTTAGCAGCTACCCAATACATGGAAACAAACTTGGGGAAGCAGCCAAAATGTGGAGACAAAGAAACATGTCACAAATGAAATAAATGGATTAAAGGAAACTACTGGATATAGAGTTCAAAACCACAGTTGTAAGTTACTCAAGAATCTTTTAGAAACCTCTGATGAACTTAGTAAGACCTTCAAGGATCTTAGTGAGAATGACAACAAAATGGAAAAGGTCCAGTCAGAAATTAAGCAAACACTGACTGATATAAAGAATAATATATAGGGATTCAACAATAAACTAGAGGATTCTAAGAATTGAGTCAATGATTTGGAATATGAGGAAGCAAGAAACACCCAACGAGAAAAGAAAAAAAAATCCAAAAATACGAACATAGTGTAGGAGCCTCTGGGACAACTTCAAGTGTACCAACATCTGAATTGTGGGGTGCCAGAAGAAGAAAGAGAGCAAGGTATTGAAAACTTACTTGAAGAAATAATGACAAAAAATGCCCCCTACCTGGTGAAAGAAATAGTCTTACAAGTCTAAGAATACAGATATTTCCAAACAAGAGGAATCCAAAGAGGACCCCATCAAGATACATCATAATTAAAATGCCAAGGGCAAAAGACAATGAGAGAATCTTAAAAGCAGCAAGAGAAAAATAGTTACCTAACTACAAAGGAGTGCTCATATGACTGTCAACTGATTTCTCAAAGAAATATTTAAAGTGATGAATAGCAAGAACCTACAACCAAGATTTCTCTACCCAAAGCTATAATTTAGAATTGAAGGTCAGATAAAGAGCTTCACAGACAAGAAAATGCTAAAGGAGTTCATCACTACTAAACCAGTATTATATGAAATGCTAAAGGGTATTCTTTAAGAAGAGGAAAAAGAAGAAAAGGTAAAGATAAAAAAAAAATTATGAACAACAAAGTGACAACAAATACATATTTATCAACAAGTGAATCTAAAAATCAAATGAATAAAAAAATCTGATGAACAGAATAAACTGGTTGAATGGAAATGGAACAGACTGATAATACTCAGAGGGAAGGGAGTATAGAGGGTGTGGAAAGAGATTAGACAAAGATCTTATATGCATGTATGCATTACTTATGGACACAGACAATAGAATGGTGAGAGTCTGGGTTGGGGTGCTAAGCAGGTGGAGAGGAGCTATGGGGGAAAAAAGAGAGACATCTGTAATAATCTCAACAATAAAAATTTTAAAAAGTAGACTTTCAGTTGTCTATATGGGAACTACAATAATTAATAAATAATAATACCAAAAAAAGATATCTCTTGATTTCTTCCTTGATTTCATTTTTAAGCCATTCATTGTTTTGTAACACATTATTTATCTTTTGTATCTTTGTGTGTTTTTCACTTTTTGTCTTGTGATTAATTCCTAGTTTCATAATGCTATGATAAGAGAATATGCTTGATATGACTGATCTTCTTAAATTGAGACTTATTTTGTGTCATATGTGTTCCATTTTTAAAAATGTTCCGTATTCATTTGAAAAAATAAATAATTTGCTGCTTTTGGGTGAATTTATCTGAAAATATTAATTACACCCATTTGGTCAAGTGTGTTATTTAAAGTTGTTATCCCTTTGTTGATTTTCTGACTGGAAGATCTATCCATTGATGTTAGTGGAATGTTAAAGTCCCCTACTATAACTGTATTACTTTCAATCTCTCCCTTGATGCCCATCAAAATTTGCTTTATATATTTAGGTACTTTTGTGTTGTGTGCAAAAATATTTACAAGGTTATATAATCCTGTGGGATTGATCCCTTTATCATTATGTAGTGGTCTTCTTTGTCTCTTATTATAGTTTTGGTATGAAAGCCAATTTTTTATATATAAGTATTGCTAAATCGGCTGTATTTTTTCCTTTCTACTTTAATTAAATATCTTTTTACATCCCTTTACTTTTAGTCTGTGTGTAACTTTCATTCTGAGCGAGGAATCTTGAACACAGCATATACATGGGTCTTATTTTCCTATCCATTAAACTACTTATGTCTTTTGATTGGATCATTTGAACCATTTACATTTAAAGTGATTATTGATAGTATGTATTTCTTGTCATTTTATTTTTTTAAACTGTTCTTCAGTTTTGTTTTGTTTTTCTTCTTAGAAGCAGACACATTAACAATTCTTTAATTATTGTAATATTTTTTTCTGGTGGTAACAAGCCACTGAACTCTCCAGCAGGGCTTGGGCTTCACAGTGTGGGTTGAGAGGCATTTCAGTGGGTGGGGCTATTGCCTTCTCCTTTAAATACAACATTTTGGACATAAAATAAGCATATGCTTGCTTAAATAACTTTCAGGGGAAAAATTAATTATCCTTTTTTATAAGGCAAACAAAAATTAAATAGAAAGCAAATATAGCAAGTGACCCAAGATAATAACAGGTTTGTTATCAAATGTAATCAGTTTTTACAAAGGCTTAATGATATTATACTCATTAAACTATAGAAACTAGGTAAAGTATTGAAATCACTAAGTTATAATCAGTTTGTTCTCAAGAGCCTGAGAGAGTGGATAAGCCTCTATTTGGCTGCAAACCACAAACTTCAGATGCTAAGTAAATGGGCCATACCAACCATTACTTCCTCAATTCTTCAGGGAGCTATAATTGAAGCATTGGCACTGCCTTGCTGCAGTTTAATGACCAAATGGCCATTTCCAAGAAAACAACCTGTCAGTGATTAATATAGGTAAACTTTTCTAAATCTTAAGACTAATAAACAAAAATAGCTAAGGTGCAGTTAATTAAATTAATAATTTAATTTCTTATTACATTATAATTATGGTGATACTTTATACACACACATACATACAGGTTCAAATATCCCAATATAATACATATTGAGTATAACAGGCAGAATAATGGTCTCCAATGATGTATATGTTCAAATCTCCCAAACCTGAGAATGTTATACTACATAAGTATGATAATTCCACCTTGCAAATGAAATTGAGGTTGCTAATCAACTGATTATCCTGGATTGTCCTGTGAGACTGATGTAATTTTAAGGCTCCATAAGCTGGGAATAGGGAGATAAAAGATATAAAACTTGAGAGACAGGATCAGGATCTTGAGAAAGACTCAATTATCCATTGCTTGCAGGCTTTTAAGATGAAAAGAACCACAATCCAAGGACTGAGGACAGCCTATAGAAACTAAGAAAGGCAAGAAAACTGCAAGAAGGAACACAGCCCTACCAATTTGATTTTAGCACAGTGAGATCAATGTGAACATCTGAAATATGATAATACTAGAGAACCAGTGCAGGAATTCATGCATGGGTAGGGTCCGGCTGCTGCAACTGATCAGGGCCAAAGAGGCTGGCTAGCCAGGGAAAGGAGCCAGCTGGCCCCAACCCCGATCAGGATGGGAGGTGATCTGGGGTGGGGCTGGCTGGGGGAAGGGGTTGCAGGAGTTTGGCTAGCTGGCCCAACCCCAAATCAGGATGTTTGGGTGTTGGGATGGCCAAAGAGAGGGGCTGTGGGAGGTTGGCCAGCCTGCCCCGCCCCGATCAGGTGGGTTGGACAGCTGCACTACCCATCATAGACACTGGTTGTTCTGGTCCTTCCGGTTGCTCCAGTGGTTCAGGTCCCTTGGCATATATATACATATACATATACATATACATATACATATACATATACATATACATATACATATACATATACATATCCTGTTTCCCCCAAAATAAGACAGTGTCTTATATTAATTTTTGCTCCCAAAGATGTGCTAGGTCTTATTTTCAGGGGATGTCTTATTTTTCCATGAAGAATACAGTACACATTTATTGTTAAATGAAAATAAAGGAAATTTATTCCTTGTATACGGTATGGTAGTACAGTAGTTGTCAACACACACCAGACAAACTGTGAATCCTACAGTATCAAGAATTTACTCATTTATTCAATGACAATCATGCCATCATCTTCTGGAACATCATCATAACAACCCAAGTCCTGAATTTCCTGGTGAATTTCTTGTGACTCCATTTCTTTCAGAATCAGTGGACCAAATCTCTCATGTTTAGCCTGGGGGGGGGGGGCTTATTTTTGGGGGATGCCTTTATATTTCACTCAGAAGGTAGTTCTTATTTTCAGAGGATGTCTTATTTTCATGGAAACATGGTACATACATACACACACACACACACACACACACACACACACACTAGTGGCCCAGTGCACAAAATTCAGCCTGCACCCTCTCCAATTGGGGACCCCTTGGGGGATGTTCCACTGACAGCTTAGAGGAACAGGGAACAAGCCTAAGTGCAGTCTGGCCTCCCTCCACAGGAGGTGACCAGTGGGTTGATCAGGATGGTGCAGGCAGCAAGTGGCCAGCCCTGCTCCCAATTGCACCATGGCCACTGGTGGTCTCCCTCTGTGGGATGGTGCCAGACCACATCATCAAGCTGCCGCTGGTTGCTGCCGCACCCCCCCCCCCCATCCCATCACCATCCCCTCCTTCTTCCCACTGGTATGAGACTTTGCTGGCCTGGCAAAATGCTGCCCCCCACTGACCAGATGTTCCACTGTTTGGTCAATTTGTATATTACACTTTTATTATATAGGACTAGTGGCCTGGTGCATGAAATTCATGCATGGAGGGGAGGGGGTTTTCTCAGCCCAAACTTCACCCTATCTAATCAGAGACACTTTGGGGGATGTCCAACTTCCAATTTAGGCCCGATTGCTGTGGGATCAGGCCTAAACCATCAGTTGGATATTCCTCTCCCAATTTAGGACCACTGGCTCTTAACTGCTCACTTGCCTGCCTGCCTGCCTGATTGCCCCTAATTACCTCTGCCTGCCTGCCTGATTGCCCCAACTGCCTCTGCCTGCCTTATCTCACCCCAAACTTCCTTCCCCTGCCAGACTGGTTGCCCCCAATTGCCCTCCCCTGCAGGCCTTATCTTGCCCCCAACTGCCCTCTTCTGCCAGCCAATTTGGTTCTGATCAGTCAGTTTCCATATCAGTCAGCGTCAAAAGCTCTGCCTCCTTTGCAGCCGTTGTCTCCTCACAGTTGACCCATATTTGGTTCTGATTGGTCAGTCTCTATGCCAGTCAGTCAGTGTCAAAAGCTCCTCCTCCTATGCAGCCCTTGACTCCTCACAGTTGACCCAGATTTGGTTCTTTTTTTGGAAGGTGGTTATTAAAGGGGTCAGACCACATAAGTGGTGTCAGCCCTGGGAATGTGACCTCTCAATGTTGATCACAAAGCCCCCAAGGCTGGTCCTGGGGAGCCCCAAGGTCAGAAATGAAACTGAAAGGCCTCGGTCACATACTGCTTCCAGGCATCCAGGCTGGCAGCAGGGAGGAGATGCCCATGATGTACCAGATCTCTCTATCAGACACCACTGAGGTCTGGTAGGACAGCAGCTGCATGCCTACCTCTGCCAGGAGCCCAATCATGGTAGGCAGCATGGCAGAGTTGTAGGGCTGAGCCCTGAGGAGAGGCACTCTGGTCTGAAGGCAGCTCCGTTGAGTGCCTGCAGCACAGGTGTGATGCCCTGAACAAAGCCCACAGCCTGGTAGAGGGCACCTGCCAGGCCACACTCGGGAAGTCTTTCCCACATCCTTGCTCTCCCCTAACAGTGGGGTTATGGGAGGTGGTTACATTGAGGCTGGCCTTTTTCACCAGAAGCTTAGGGTTCATCAAGTTTCTATCCACATGATTAGAAGAGTTTTTGAGGAGGCCGACAATTACTGTGGGGCTCAGGCAGTTCCTGGCATTCTTCAGGGATAAGCCCTGCGTCACCACCTGGATAGTCCCTTTAAGGGACTCTACCCAGGCTCACATCAGAGTCCTCAGAGCTTATGTCAGACCAATAAAAGGTTTGGTGTGCAGAGAGAAGGCGCTGGTAAGGGCCTGGGCATTCCTGACCCCTGCAAGAGCTCTCCCTTCACCATGTCTACAAACTGGACAGTGATCTCTCCATAGTGGCTCTTGGCTTCTTTGATGCAGGTGGGGGCAGCTGATGATATTCTCATGGTCCACCAAGACATGGTCTCAAGTTGTTCCTCCATGAACAAGTCCAGCACTGCACCTGTGCACTGCCCCAACTGCAGGACACCCTCACCCACAATCCCTCCACAGGCGCAGTTCAGCATGCACATGCCCTTACACAGGGTGAAGGTGCTATCTTTCAGCAGGTTTATCGTGGAGGGCAGGAGAGGGGTGTGCACAGTGATGAAGGCACAGAGGGGCCAGATCTCCTCCAGGGGCAGCTGCTGAATGCTGAAGGAAGCTGAGACCTCTGGTGAGATGATGGGGTCATACCCTACAGTCTTCATCCCGAAGGGCTGCATTTTGGACAGCCACCTCTCTCCCAATCCTCCCCAGGCCAAGAATTCCCAGGGTCTTTCCATTCAACTCGGTTCCCATGAACTACTTTCAGTCCCATTTGCCATCCTTCATTGAAGCTGTTGCCTGGGGAATCTGCCTGGCCAGACACATGATCATCCCACAGGTGAGCTCCACAGCACTAAGACTGTTCCCATTGGGAGTGTTCATGAGCAGGATGCCCTTCCTTGTGGCGGCCTCCAGGTCCACGTTGTCCACGCCGGTGCTGGCCCTGCCCACCACCCGGAGCTTCTCTGCTGCGTTGATGACATCCGTGGTCACCTTGGTGGCCGAGGAAAGGAGAAGGCCTTTGCAGTCCTGCAGCTTGACTATCAGCTTCTCTTTGCTCAGGTTCTGCTTCTCCACCACCTGCAGCCCTCCATCTTGCAGGATCTTCTGGCAGCAATGGTCCAGGCTGTCACTGACGAGCACTTTCTAAAGATTTGCGAAGGCCATTACTGGAGCCAACCTCAGGATTAATCACTCTCCCTGGACTGAAACATCACTAAGCCCCCAGATTTGGTTCTGATTGGTCAGTTTCTATGCTAATCAGTGTTTCTGGGTCTATCAATGGGGCCTGATCAGAAAGGCGGGGCTGATAAGCAGCCCCAGTGGAGTCTTGGAGAGAAATGGAGGCAAGACTATTGGCCAGACTGGGATATAAAGAGAGGCAAGTGCTGGTCAAAAGCTGCCACAGAGGCAGAGGATCAGTCCCTGCTTTTCTCTTCAGGCCTCTCTCTGGCCCCGATTCATAGGCCCCTCAACAGCCAAAACAGTCCCGTGTGCTGAGGAAAGAAAATATTCTGGATTGTTTTTTTTGTTGTTGTGTTTTTGTTTTTGTTTTTTTAAACACTGATAAATCTTGTCAAACTACAGCTGAGTTCATTTATAGAAGGAGTAAACCCTGTTTGTTTTTGCCAGAAACTAAGTAGTCACAGCTGAAATTCCCTGTGCTTAAATTTCTTGGGTATATTTTTTAAAGTTAATTTTAAAGGCAGAAAATATAATCAACTCTCCTTAAACATAATTTAATTGGAGAGATCAGGAAGCACAGTCTTATCTCAGAAAATAGACTATGACAACGGTCTTTCAGAAGAAAAATTAAGCATTTCTATTCAGGCAATCTTACAAACAGAACCTGGGAGGTAGTGAGGAGGTAATATAGACTGGGGAAAAATGCGCAAAACCTCTTCTGTGTCCTGAAAACTAGGGACTAGAGACATGTGTCTCCTAAATGTCATTGTATAAATTCTGCTTTAATGTGAATGTATATGATGTAGATTTTGTAAAATAGATTTATGTCTAGAATTCCAGACATATGGGAGAGTAAAAGTATTAAATAATCTATATTAATATCTCTCACTTTCTCATTCAGTTTGAAAACTTGGCACTAAAAAGTAATATATGTGTACATGCATGCATACACATATCTATATGTATATAGTAAAATGGATTACTAAAGTGAATTTTGACAATTGGTATGAAGGTTATAATGTTCTCTTTTATTCAGGATAGTCATAAATATAAGAGTATATTTTAATATTCATTCTATGAATGTTATAGAGACTTTCAGAAATTATTATGGCTTTTATGGAAACCTGGTATGGATATGTAATGATATTTCTTTTGGACACCATGAAAAATAAACAATAAAGCAAGGAATTATTTTTAAATACTTTAATAACCATGATTATAAAATAACTATAATCTATGTAATATTGCCTTAAGAAAGTGCTACTTTTCCTTAATTTAATTATTAAAATTTTAGTAATCTATGCAAAGGAGGACTTATAGACTTTTTATTCACTTTTTATATTTTTAATTGAATTTATTTGGACTTACAGACTTTTAAATTCACTCTCTCTAAAATGTTAATTTGAGTTATTTTCTATAAATTGTGATCCCATACTGACTAATTCATTTAAAAGGATCTAATTTGCAGATTTCTAGGAAAATATAATATGACACTAATCTTCAATATACCCAATGTATTGTAGACAAAAAAAATCTTATGCTTAGTCAAAATGGATGTTAAACACCACTTCCCAGTGCTCCCCCTGCTAAAATTCCTTGGGAATTTGTGTACCCTCATATTGTATAAACATTTCTCCAAAATGGTCCACATGCTTCATGTGTTTAGAGTTAGAAACAAATGTTTTAGTAATTACCTGTGTTCCATTTTGCAAGTATGTTTATTCAGAGTTTCTGTAAGGAAGAAGAAAATAGAGTAATATATTATGTAGGTGACATTGAAGACTCCACAGAATAAGTAATGTTTGAGTTAGTTCTGCATATGCTAACAGAATATACAGAAGAGATAATTATATTAAGAATGTCATTTTTTCTAAATGCATAAGCAGAGATTTTTTAAAAATTAAGCAAAAGAGGAAAGATGGCAATGAAATATGTGGAAGCTTTACTGACCTTCCCCCAGTACCAAGCAGGAATTTCAACTAAAATATAGAAAAAAACATTCTGAATAACCAAATAAAGATTAGCTGGAGAGAACCCTTATAACCAAAGACATAAAGAGGAGACCACATCAAGACTAGTAGGAAGTATGGAAGCATAAGAGGGCTGGCTGAGCTCTAAGAAGGTAGCAGCTGAAATTTTGGAGGCTCCCCAGCCCAAAGCATGAAAACTGAGAAAGGAGTTCACATAACATCTGACTGTGAAAAGCAATGGAAGTTCTGGCTGGCAGGGACAATTGGCTAGATATGCAGACATGCCATTAAAGGGACAACACACTGAATTTCATTTGTAGCCACTTACCTTGGGCTCTGGATTTGGAATGGTAGAGTATACTAGAGTTGTATGAACTCTGTGGGAGACAGCAGAGAGAACAACTTTCAGGATCCATGTTCTGAGTCATTCCCAATATGACAGAAATCATCTTTATCAGGCAGAACTTTTCCATCAAAGCAGCTTTTGCCTGGAGGAAGGAAATTGCCCCATCCATTGGGAACTCTTCTGTGTCAACCTGTGGACTTTAAGCCCAGTAGAGCTCTACAGCCTGTGGTTCATTAAGTGACTGAGATTAACAGTCAGCTGGCAGGAAGAGGAGGATCTCAGGGTGCTTTGAGTCTTTGCTTCCAGTGCCTCTGGGCCATGGGCAAAAGAAGCAAACTTTGGTGTACAGCTTGCTCCTTTCAATATGCATCCAGCCCCAGCAGACAACAGGGTACTCAGAGCCAGTCACAAACAGCGTCTGGCATTGGTCTGCACCAGAGACCCTCTGAAGAAACTCAAAACTAGTAAACCCAGTAGCCAACTTCAGACAATAGAGTAGGATCCAATAACTTCCACAAGAAGATACTGGCAGGCTCCAAACCATGCAGAGGGGAATGGTAAGCAACTGCACAGCAAAATGCATACTATGTTGGGGGTTCAGCCTCACTATCAGCCAGCCTAAGAGTTGAGCCCACTCATGAATGAACCATTAACAATCAAGACTTAATTACACCAGGAGGGCCCACTTAACAAACACAAGGGGCATTATTAGAACACCCAGGTCTGGTGAACAAGGAAACTGCATCATTGGATTCCACAGGTTACCCACTGCATAAAGCTACCTTATGAAGACTAGAAGTTGTAGCAGTTATACCTAATACAGAGAAACAAATCCAAAAAGGCAGCCAAAATAGGAGACAAAGAAACAAACTCCAAATGAAAGAACAAGAGAATTTCCCAGAAGAAGAGCTCAATGAAAAGTATATAAGCAATTTATCAAATATGGAGTTCATAGTAATGATAATTAGGATGCTCAAAAGCTTAAGGATATATATATATATATATATATATATATATATATATATATATATATAATGAAAAATGACCAGTTGGAAATTCAAAATGACACAGAAATAAAGAATACACTGGCCTTGACTGGTTTGGCTCAGTGGATAGAGCGTCAACCTGCGGACTGAAGGGTCCCAGGTTTGATTCTGGTCAAGGGCATGCACCTCAGTTGTGGGCACATCCCCAGTAGAGGGTGTGCAGGAGGCAGCTGATTGATGTTTCTCTCTCATGGATGTTTCTAGCTCTCTATCTCTTGAGGAAGGGTAAAGGGATAGAGAGCCATATATATATATATATATATATATATATATATATATATATATATATATATATATATTGATATATATATTCACACACTATATATATATATTCATACACACGCTATATATATAGTGTGTGTTTTATTTATATATATATATATATATATATATATATATATATATATTATATATATTACACTGGAAGAAATAAATAACAGATTAGAGAAGTGGTTCTCAACCTTTTTAATGCCCCATCCCATAAGTTAAGAACTTCTAGCAGGGTCGCCTAAGATCCTCGAAAAACACAGATATTTACATTATGATTCATTAACAGTAGCAAAATTACAGTTATGAAGTAGTAACAAAAATAATTTTATGGTTGGGGATCACCACAACATGAGGAACTGTATTAAAGGGTCATGGAATTAGAAAGTTTGAGAACCCCTGCCTTAAATTAAAATGGATTAAATGATCTAATCAAAAACATAGGTTGCTGAATGGATATGAAAACATGACCTAAATATGTGCAGTCTACAAGAAACCCACTGGAGAACAAAAGAATCAAATTGCATGAGAGTGAAGGGATGGATAAAACAAATGTCCATTCAAATGCAATAGAAAAAAGATCTGGGGTAGCAATATGAGTATTTGGCAAAATATTTTAAAATGTAGGTCATAACAAGAAACAATGAAATCACTACATCATACTAAAGGGATTGATATAAGAGGATAGATCCATGGTGAACATATTTGCACCCAATATAAGAGCACTTAAATATATACTTCTGCAGGACTTTAAGAGAGAGATCTACAGCAATATAGTTATAGTAGGGGACTTTACTGGATAGATAT
This sequence comes from Pipistrellus hanaki, assembly GCF_964339955.1. Taxonomy (NCBI): domain Eukaryota; kingdom Metazoa; phylum Chordata; class Mammalia; order Chiroptera; family Vespertilionidae; genus Pipistrellus; species Pipistrellus hanaki. The sequence goes on from NC_140503.1 coordinate 108,850,371, forward strand.
TCCAGACAAAAACATCAAAAAGGAAACACTAGATGATACACTAGATCAGATTAAATTAATTGATACTTACAAAATATTACAACGAAAAGTTGCAGAATTATATTTTTCTCAAAAGCATATGAGATATTCTCAAAAATATAATCACATCTTAGGTCAAAAAACAAGTCTCTATTTATTCAAGAAGATTGAAATTATGTCAAGCATCTCAGATCACAGTGGCATGAAATTAGATATCAAAAATAAAAACACTCAAAAATATTTAAATACAGGGAGGCTAAATACCATGTTATTAAGCAACAAATGGGTTACCAATGAAATCAAGGAAGAAAGCAAAAATTTCCTGCAAAAAAATGAAAATGAACACACAACAATCCAAAAGCTATGGGACAGGGTGAAAACAATTCTGAGAGGGAGGTTCATAACAGGCTTACCTCAAAAAATAAGAAAAAATTTTAATAAAATATTTAACACTACAACTTAAAAAATTAAAATAAGAACAAGAAAACTTCAGAGTAAGCAGAAGGAAGGAAATAATAAAGTTCAGAGCAAAATAAATTACATAAAGACTAAGATACAATACAATGAAACCAAAAGATAAAAGATTTTGATGAATCTTTAGCCTGACTCATCAAAAAACAAAGAAGGAGGACTCAAAATAAACAAAACAAGAAACAAAATAGGTAAAATAATAGCAGACACTACAGAAACACAAAGGATTGTAAAAAAAAAAAATACTATGAAAAACTATATGTCAATTAGCTGAAAACCTGGATGAAATTGACAAATTCATAGAAAAATACAATCTTCTAGAACAAAATCAGAAAGAATCGGATAATCTAAATACTGATGAAATTGAATAATTAATAATTATAGTAATAATAATAATACTCCTAGCAAATAAAAGTCCCAATCTGGATGGCTTTAAAGGGGTGTTTTACTGAATATTCAAGAAAGAAGTAGCACCTATACTTCTCAAAATATTCCAAAATATCAAAAAGGAATAATAAGTTCCAAGATTTTTTTATGAGGCCAGCCTTATCCTAATCCCCAAACCAGATAAAGACACCACAAAGAAGAGAAATATAGGCCAATGTCCCCAATGAAAATAGATGCTAAAATCTGCAACAAAATATTAGCAAATCTGGTCCAGCAATATATTAAAAGATCATGTCCCATGACTAAGTGGGATTTATTCTATGGGTGCAAAGCTGGTACTATATTTGGAAACCAATAAATGTAATATATTATATAAACAAATTGAAATATAAAATCATATGATCATATCAATAAATGCTGAAAAAGCATTTGACAAAACCCAATGCACATTTTTGAGAGAAAAAAAAAAACACTCAGCAAAGTGGAAATAGTGATCACAACTTAATATTATAAAGGCCATATATGAAAAACCTACAGCCAACATCATATTTAATAGGTAAAAAACTGAAACCATTTCCTCTAAGAACAGGGACAAAAGAGGGTTGTTTGCTGTCACTACTTTTATTGAAAATAGTACTGGAAGTCAAAGCCATAATGATCAGACAAGGAAAAAAAAAAAACACATAAAAGGCATCTAAATTGTATAGAAGGATGTAAAACTATCAGTATTCACAGATGACATGATATTATACATTGAAACCTCTAAAGAATACACACACACACACACACACACACACACAAAAAAAAAAAAAAAAAAAAAAAAAAAAAACCCAAAACTACCAGTATTAATAAATGAATTCAGTAACATAGCAGGATACAAAGTGAATACTAGAAATCTATGGCATTTGTATAAATCAATAAAGAACTCTCACTAAGAGAAATTAGAAAAAAAAAATCCATTTACCATTATAACAAAAAGAACTAAGAGACATATCAGTAAACTTAACCAAGCAGATAAAAGACCTGAATGCAAAAAACAACAGGACATTGAAAGAGGAGAAAAGAAGTATAAACAAATGGAAGACTATACCGTGTTCATGGATTGACAGAATTAATATTATTAAAATGTCCATACTACCCAAAGTAATCTATGTATCCTATCAAAGTAACAAACACATATTTCATAGATCTAGAACAAATACTCCAAAATTAAACATGGAACCAAAAAAAGCAAACCAAATAGCTGCAACCACCTTGAGAAAGAAAAACAATCATCACAATACCAGATTCAAGCTATTCTATATAATAAAGAGGTGATATGCAAATTGACCATCACCCCATACACAAGATGACTGCCAACATGTGGTCAAAGATGTCCACCACAAGATGGCTGGCAGAGGAGGGCAGTTGTGGGTAATGAGGCCACAGGGGAGGGAAGTTAGGGGTGATTGATCCAGCACAGGAGGGCAGTATAAGATGACCAGGCCTGCAAGGGAGGGCAGCTGGGGGAACCAGGCCAACAGGGGAGGGCAGTTGGGGGGGAGGGAGAGACAGGCCTGCAAAGGAGGACAGTTGGGAAAGACCAGGCTTCCAGGGGAGGACAGTTGAGAGGGACTAGGCCTGCAGGGGAAGACAGTTGGGGGAACCCAAATGTAGAGGTGTTTCTCTCTTTTCTGCATCTAGCACGGAAAAGGAACAGATCCGGTTCCTGAGTGGAGGATCTAGGGATTAAGAAAGAAAAGAAAGAAAGATCAGATAGAAAAATAGAAACAAAGTTGGGAGTTAGGTGGGATGTCATCCTCTCTAATGAAGAGGCAGGGACCTGGAGCCCACACAGCATTTTTATTTATATATCCCCAAATACCAGGAAGTATCACCAAAACTTAGTATCAAATGAGTTTATTTGCATTCTTGAGTAGGCCATTCCTAGTGCTTGACTGTATTTACATATCAAAGTGACATCTGGGCAAAGGTGAGTCAATGTTGATAATACTCTTGCCTTCTTGGCAAAGTGTGTTCCCAGGGCGTGGCTCTGCCTATTGCCCTGAGTTTAGCTGACAATAATTAAAGAAATGCCCATGTGCCTTCTCAGGGGACCAGGCCTGCAGGGAAGGACAGTTGTGGAGACCAAGCGTACAGGGGATCACAGATCAGGGGTACCTGGCTGGCAGGGGAGGTTACTTGTGGGCTATGAGGTCAGCAAGGGAGGGCAGTTAGGAATGACTGAGCCAACAGGGGCAGGCAGTTGGGGGTGACTTGGCCTACAGGGAGGACAGTTAGGCCATGCCTGCAGTAAAGGGTATTAGGACCAGCCAGGTCATCAGGGTAGGGCAGTTCGGGGCATCCAGGTTGCCAAGGGAGGCAAGTTAGAAGTGACCAAGCCCATAGGGGAGGGAAGTTAGGGGCAATTGGGCATGCAGAGGAGCAGTTAGGCATTGATTAGGCTGGCAGGGGAGTAGTTAGGGGGTGATCAGGCTTGCAGGCAAGCAGTTGGGAGCCAGTAGTTCTGGATTGTTAGAGGGATTGGGCCTAAACGGGCAATTGGACATCCCTCAAGAGTTCCAGATTGGAGAGGGTGCAGGCTGGGCTGAGGAGCAACCCCATCCCCTTGTACAAGTGCACTGGGCCACTGTAATCAAAACGGCCCGGTACTGACACAGGAATATGCATATAGATCATATGAACAGAACAGAGTACCCAGAGGTCAACCCAAGCCATTATAGTCAATTAATATTTGGCAAATGAGGCAAGAGCATACAATGGAGTAATGACAGCCTCTTCTATAAATGGTATTGGACAGGTACATGCAAAAAATGAATCTAGACCACTGACACAAGAATAAAATCAAATTTGATAAAAGACTTAAGTGTAGGTTATAAAGCCATAAATATCCTAGAAGAAAACAGAGGCAGCAAAATATCAGACATATCATGGAACAGAATTTTCACTGCTACAAAGTCTAGGGCAAGAGAAACAAAGGAAAAAATAAATAAACTGCATAAAAATATAAAGCTTCTGCACAGCAAAAGAAATCAGCATCAAAATGAAAAGGGCACATACTATATGGAAGAACATATTTGCCAATCATATATCTGATAAAGGGTTAATTTCCAGCATATATAAAGTACTCACACAACTCAACAAAATGAAGACAACACAATTTAAAAAAATTGCAGGGGACCTGGATAGACAGTCTTCCAAAGAGTATGTATAAATAGCTAAGAGACATGTGAAAAAATGCTCAAAATTACTTATCAGAGAGATGCAAATTAAAATGACAATGAGGTACCACGTCACACCTGCCAGAAGGGCTACCATTAATAAACAAACAAAAAATGCTGGCAAAGATGTGAAGAAAAAGAAACCCTAGTAAACTGCTGTTAGGAAAGCAGAGTGGTAGAACCACTATGGAAAACAGTGTGAAGATCCCTGAAAAAATTAAAAATGGAACTGCCTTTTGACCCAGATATCCCACTTTTAGGAATATATCTGAAGAAGCAAGAAATACCAATCAGAAAGAATATGTGCACCCCCATGTTAATAGCAGCATTATTTACAGTAGGTGTGATCTGGAAACAGCCCAAGTGCCCATCAATAGATGAGTGAATTAAAAAACTGTTGCACATTTATACAATGGAATAATAAAATAGATCTCATCCTTTGAGACAGCATGGAGGAACCTGGAGAGTATTATGCTAAGTGAAATAAATCATTCAGAGAAAGTCCAAGTATCACATGATCTCACTTATATTTGGATATAATGAACAAAATGAATTGGTGAACAAAAAGATACAGAGACATACAGAAGCATGGAATAGACCAATGAATCTCAGAGGGAAGGCTGGTGTGGGGTGAGATTAACCAAAGAACTTGCATGCATATATGCATAACCCATGGACACAACACCCATGGACACAAACAAAAGTGTGGTGAATGTCTGGTGGTCAATGGGGATAAAAAAGGAAACATCTATAATACTTTCAACAATAAAGATAAATGAAAAAATATCTATCTATAATAACAAAAGCATAATATAATAATTATGCTTTTGTTATTATAGATCGACCACAAAGCCCTAATGGTCAGAGGCTGTGGCAGAGGAAGCAGAGGCCCCAACCAGGGCGGTGGTGGGCAGGGGCTGGGGCCATGGCCTTTGCAAGAATTTCGTGCATTGGGCCACTAGTGTGTGTGTGTGTGTGTGTGTGTGTGTGTGTGATCTTATTTTACCTCTCAACTATATCTGAATAGGGTCAAGTACAAAGGTTACAAAGGGACCAATAATTGATGACTAGCAAGTTTCCATGTTGTGTACTGATACAAACCTTTGATTGAAGTAAAATGTATAGCATAGCAGGAGAAAGAAAGAACACACCATCATAGGGGATCTGACATTTCTAGGTACAGCCATATGGTCATTCCTCAATTATAGAAGAGGTTGTTTGTCTTCAGATTATAAACCAACAACACATACGTCTTATTTTATGATTTCCAGTAAAAAGTTTAAAGCATGATTTTTTTATACCCTCTGATTATTTAGCTCAAGCGGAGCTACATAGGTTGAACCAGATTAAACCAACAATAAACCATTAATCTATCCCTAAACAATGGAGAGCATTTGGCACTTGGTACCTGGCAGGTTTCAAATTATAAACAGGATTTTAACAATAACTAACATATTGCATTCTTATCTTGGCCCAGAATCAGAAATTCCTGGACATAAACACAGAGCTGACCAATTGCAGCGATCTTATAAAAAAACAACAAACAAACAAAACAAAACAAAACATAACAAAACAAAACAAACTTGTTGTCTCTTCATTTCATTGAAAAGAAAACAGAAAGGTAGAACTAATATTCAGTTCTCTCAGGTTTATTATTGAAAGGGCTGGAACTATATTCCATTAATTAACAGATATTTAGCCATGGATCTTCTAATGGAATATAGGCATCTTAGGAAAACATCTAATGGTTTACATTTGACTAGAATTAAACTGCCAATATTCATGGTTCTTTTGACCAGGATGATAAATATTTGCAAAGACAGTATGGGCATTTTTTGCTTTTTTCATTATTTCTAAGAAAACTGAGATCACATAGTAATCTTAGACAAGAACAAAGAAGAAAGGAGGAGAGGAGACAATAAAAGAAAGTGGGAGAAGGAGAGGAAGAAGAAACTAATTTATGCAAATTTGTAAGCGCCCAATAAAATATTTCTTTAGCAATCTCCCAATCTGCATTCATGCTAAGAGAGAAATTATTTCATAAATTCCAATAATTATTTACTAATGATAGAAAATGAGTTATCATAAAAACACAAAGGTAGTTTTTATTGGGGCTAAAACAAGTGGGAATCTCAGTTTACCACAGCATATACTTGGTGTAGTAGATCTTATGGTCTAAGGCACATGTGTCAAACACAAGGCCCGCGGGCCAAATCCAGCCCGTCAGGCCTTGCAATGTGGCCCGCACCGAGCTGTCATCACTGCACTCCGCTGTCAGTTTATGACATTGTCAGTTTATGACTGTTCAGTAAACCATTCAGCCTGCGATTTAGGCTGGATTTTAGATTTTGGCCCCTTCTCTGATTGAGTTCGACACCCCTAGTCTAAGGGTATACTTAGTAAATTTAGTACATAGACAACACTATATGTGTGAGGAAAGGAGTAGCCTGCACATTTTAAAACTCATTGGCCTTATTGGATTCTTATTCTTATAAAAGATTTTTAAAGTCACAGGAAAAATAATGGTATTGAGGAAGCTAATTGTGAATGAATAAACTACATAGTAATTATTGAAGCCAAGTAGAGGAAATATGTTTCCATAGTCTCTCCTTATCACTTCTTTATCTTTCATTGCCTTATTTCAAATAACACCATGTACTTCCAACATAAAGCTATTTGTTCATTGCTTTTAAAAACTGGAGGTTTTTTTGTTCTGGATCTCAACTTCACAGAAAAAGAAATTCACTTACCCTAGGAGGTTTTCTGGTCATTGAGAGTACCTTGTGTTCTTTGAACAAAAACTGAAAATACATTTTTACTCTCAGATTGTGAAAAATGTAACTGTTAATATAAATAGTTGTCTTTAACTTTTCCACTTTTTTCAGTTGAATGAAAATATCTTCCTCATTTTAAGGTGGCTACATCATCATCACAGGATAGTATTGAAGTGATGTAACCACGCGCATGTGCTTTGAGTGATGGCCTGGCCTTACCTGCTTCTCATCTTATGATTTTAAGACAAATTGGAATAATTGGGTAAAGAACCACTCTTAACTGAAAGTACCTCATAATACATCAGAGGTAGCTTTCACATCACTAATTCTGTATAGACATCTTCCTTAAGTATCTGTCTGGAAGATATAAAGTATGAAAAGGAATCAGAAATGTGGTGTTCTAAAGTTTATATTTATTGCAGTGTTATTTCTCTTTCTCTGGGCTATGTGTCCAATTTACTACTGTCTCTGTGTTTTGATTGTTTATCATTTATTTTCTTTCTTGGGTTCTTCTATTAGTTTTCACCATTGAGGAGAATAAAGAATATCAAATTTACTTACCCTTCACCTAGATGTTTTAGATCTTAAGGAAAGAATCCCAATTTATTTTAGCTAACTTTCCGGGGAGTAGCTATGAGGAACAAAGAGTCCCAAGAGCTCCTACATTGACACAGTGTCTGCTATATCCAGGGTTAGATTTTCTTGGATCACTGTGGTAAATTCATACTATATATTCCTGCTGTTTGTAAATCTTACTAGATGCTTCTATGTATTTGATTCGTGAATTCATCTATCTGAATTAAGATGCCAAGAAGCTACAGAGCATCAGAAGAGGGCCCAATGAAATTCCTAATAAATATTAATCTTTCCCTCTTTCATAAATACCAAGAATATTAAGGGGTTTGGGAATATTATCTCATATTAACTTTTTTTAAATTTATCCACTCAACAAATATTAGTGCTTATCAAGTGGTAAACAATGTTATACATAGGTACTAGATATATATACTGAGCCCATGTAGCTTACATTTTAGTGGTAGGAGACAGATATTCAATTAAAATACACATATAAATTAAAATTGTGTTAATTATTACAGAGGAAAGTTTAGAAGAGACATAGTGAAAATTGGGGTGGAAATTTTTTAGTTATTGACAAGGAAATGCATTTTTGAGAAGGTTACAATTAATAAACTATTTGGTCAGTAGAGACCAAGATTTGTGTTTTTTGGGAGAAAAAACATTCACAAAGAGGGAATCAAAGGAAAATTTTGCTTGGCTCAAAGTTTAAACTTTCCTGCTGTTGTTCTGCCTAAATCATCAATATCACAAAAAGCTATAAACGTTTGACAAAGATATTCAAAGGAGTTTTGCACTTATCTCCATTTTTTTTACTTTTTTAAAAAATAATTCTTTTTATTTCATTTATTGGGTTGACATTGGTTGACAAAACTATATAGGTTTTAAGTGTACAATTATATGCATGTGTTTACCACCCAAAGCCAAATTTCCTTCTTTCACCATGTATTTGACCCTCTTTACTCTTTACTACTTCCACCCTCAACCCCTCTCCCTCTGATAACCACCATACTGTTGTCTGTGTCTAAGAGTTTTTGTTTCTTGTCTTGTTTGTTCCTTTTGTGTATTCAATTTTGTATCCTACATATGAGCAAAATATCCTAGTACTTAACTTTTTCTGTCTGACTTGTTTTGCTTAGCATGCCATTCTCAAACTCTATGTTGTTACAAATGTTCATCTACGTTCACTGCAGCATTATTTACCATGGTCAAAGCATAGAAACAACTGAAGTATCCTTTAAAAAAGAGGGGATAATAAAAAAAAAAAAAGAAAAAAGAAAGAAAAAGAAAAGAAAAAAAGAGGGGATAGTAATATATATATATATATATATATATATATATATATATATATATATATATACTGTAAGTAAATTACATCTAAAAAAATTATACTTTAGAAAATGAACTTTCATTTGTAATGCTAGCAGAAAGACACCCATGAAAAACATACATGGTATCAAAACAAGCCAAAGAAAAATCATTTGAGCAAAAAATTAAAAAACATCCCAAGTCAAATTTATAGAAAAGATTTTTTTTTATTAACTTTTGGTCTAGAATATGTTTGTATATTTTCAGAAAACAACCCCAAGACCATGTGGATTCCTACAATAGAGAAGAATTGACAGGACTGCTTCAGCCATGAAGCAGAAGAGAAATAGTCCAGAGTTGGAAGATGCTGACAACGCCTTGCCATACTAGCAGATAGCAGCTGTGCCTCACTGCATTACCACTTTTTGTCCACTATCCAGAACTCAAAATTTCATTGCTAACATGTACACATAAGGAACTATATGACATAGAAATTGGAACTCAAAAGAACTGTTGACCCAAAAAGAAACTCACTACAGACTGATTCATTTGCCTCTCAGCATAACCATTATTGCTTGTCTAATGTTCAGTTCTTATAAGGGTATTTTTAGTATCACATGATCTCACTCATCTAGGGGAAATAATGAACAACATAAACTGATGAACAAAAACAGACCCGGAGACAGGGAAGCATCAATCAGACTGTCAAACCTCAGAGGGAAGGTAGGGGAGGGTGGAGGTAAGGGGAAGAGATCGACCAAAAGAGTTGTATGCATGCATGTAAGCCTAACCAGTGGTCAAGGACAGCAAGGAATCATATGTGGGGAGGAATTTGGGATGAGAATGGGGGACAAAGATAAATATGTGATACCTTAATCAATAAAGAAATTTTAAAAAAGAAAAACTAATAATATTATTTTGGTAAGCCTTTGGCCTCAAATAAATGCTGATTCCCCTCCTTCCTTAAAAAAAAAAAAAAGAAAGAAAGAAAGAAAGGATGATTGGTTAAAGAAGATGTGTTATATATATGCAATATAATACTACTAACCCAAAAGAAAAGGTAAAATATACTCTTCTCTATTTTTAATCTTTAAAACTATTCGAAGAAAACAATATTATATATTTAAACCATTATGAAACAATTCAAATCTTCAAAAAAATAAACAGACTCTGCTAAATATCCACCCAGGTTAATCTTATATTTTGGGGCATGTTTTCTAAAATTCTGTTAAGGAACTGAAGCATCAGAAAAACAAGAAAGACATAAATGTATTTATTTAGTGTTTATTATTGCAAATAACGTTAAATAGTGTGAGGAGCAGATTGCATGATGATGCTAGTACCACAAATGTAAAAGTCTTCATAGCATACAATAGATTCCTCAGTAAATAGAAATAACCCATCCAGAGTCAGCACAAAGAGAGTTCCCACAATGAAAGGAACAGCTACCAGGGAGGGGACACTCTACAAAAGAACTTCTAATTGCTAGGTAAACTACAAAAGCACAAAAAAAACACAGGTTGCCATATTCTCTGATGATAGGATGATATGCAAACACACAAAAAGATCCCCATCCAAAAAATGGTGCCCAGGCAGAAAACAGTACAGAAGGCCACAGAAATCCATTCACTTTTAAAAATGTCCTGGGTGATCCTCTAAACCAGTACATGAAAGGGATTGAATTGGTCAGGAATATATAGATTTCTTTCAATGAAAAGAAGGAAGGAAAACAAGGAAGGACATAGTTGGCTATCAATATAAGGAGCCAGGGTTTGCTGACTTAACAAAATGCAAAAGATGTCAATCCTTTCATTATCTCAGGATACAGCCTCAGATCAGGAGATATATTAGGGTACTGTAACAATTATGGAAGCAACAAGGAACCCAAGTCCTGAGTCCTTGAACTTTTTGGACAGGTAATACTTGGTGATGACTGTGAAAGAAGAGTAAAGAAAAGCTGGGATATATGGATATTCTGAATGTTGGTTATAAAGTGGATGAAGTGAAGTGCATAGTAAATTGCAGCAGTCTTAATCATTAAGTTTTAGTAAATTGTCCCTCCAAGAACTTGTTTCAAATAGTACCATTCCTAGCCCTGACACCAGTTACAAAAATTATAAAACCCCTCCTCAGCCAGGAATTGGGTAGTCTAAAACAGAAAGTACAGGTGAAACTTATAGAGAACATGTTCAGATCTCAGAACAGAGAGATAGGTGAAGAACAATGACACAAGAGAGCTGTGGGAGGCGCCGCAGGGAGCCGCCAGATTGGAGGCTGGGAGCTGCCACTGCAGAAGCATGGTGTCAGTAATTAGCACTGTGGACACCTCCCTTGAAGACATGATTCATGAAGCACAGATGGACTACTATGGCAGCCGCCTGGCAACCTGCTCATCAGACAGGTCCATCAAAATCTTTTATATATGCAACGGAGGGCAGATCCTTATTGCAGACCTCAGGGGTCATGAGGGACCAGTGTGGCAAGTGGCCTGGGACCACCTCATGTATGACACTATCCTGGCATCCTGCTCCTATGATCAGAAAGTCATTTTCTGAAAAAGGGAAAACGAAACCTAGGAGATGATGCATGAATACACAGGACACGACTCCTCAGTAAATTCTGTTTGCTGGGCCTCCATGACTACAGCTTAATCCTGGCCTGTGGAAGCTCAGATGAGGCCATCTCCCTGCTGACCTACACAGGGGAGGGCCAATGGGACTGAAGATAATGCTCACACTATTGGCTGCTATGCCTCAGCTGGGCCCCTGCTGGATGCCTATAGACCAGCCATCAGGACAGAAGTCCAACTACATCAAGAAATTTGCCTCAAGGGGCTGTGACACCTCATCAAGCTGTGGAAGGAGGAAGAGGATGGCCAGTGGAAGGAGGAACAGAAGCTGGGAGCACCTACTAACTAGGTTCTAGACATGTCCTGGGCCCCGTCTTTGGTCTACCCACCAGCACAATCACCTGCTGTTCCCAGGGTGGTTGTATATTCATATGGATCTGTGATAATGTCTCAAGCAATACATTGTCTCTCAACTACTGCACAAGTTCAATTATGTTGTGTGATACGTGAGCCAGTTCATCATAGCCAACATCCAGGCCATCTCATGGAGATAATAAAGTGACCTTGTGGAAGGAGTCAGTCCACGGGCAGTGGGTGTGCATCAGTGATGTAAACAAGGGCCAGGGTTCCATGTCTGTTTCTCTCAGAGAGGGCCAGCAGAATGAGCAGTGACAAGACTGGCAGGGCTCAGCTCCACACCTGCCAACTCCTGAACTGCCCTTTCCTGGACCAGCTGGAAGGAAGCTCTCCAATAATATTACTTTCCCAGGAATTGCTGAAACTGCAACCAGATTGATCATCTGCCTTAACATTATTTTATATTGTTTGTAATTTACTGTCTGGCTGGAAGCACCCATATTATGAGGGGAAAACTACAAATCTATTATTTAAAAATATTTTTGGCCGTTTTAATGTTCCCTTTGGTTTTAGGCATTATTTGGGACTTTCTGTTTCCAAAGTAAATAAACATTTTGTTTATAATTCTCCCTAAAAACAAACAAAAAAACCCCAAAAGCAATAGCACAAGGACCACCAACAGGAAGAAAAGCTTCACAGATGTGTCATCCTTCTCATAGGATGACAGCTAAGTCACACTTACATCAGTGCTTGGCAACAAATGACACTCAAAGAGTTGCACAGCCAATTTTCAGGAAAATGTTTATCTGAAACAGGATTTTTGAAAATATATAATAGATTATTTTTTAATGATAAAATATACTTAATTCGATAAAGTGAAGTTAAATAACAAAGGAGAGGTCTACAATTGCTAAAATGAATAAGAAACATAGTAAGGAAACTTGTAGATGGAATGAAATATTTTCCACTTACTCTAGAGCCTTACATCAGTCTTCAAATTTACAGCACCACTGACCCATGGAGGATAAGAAAATTGGACTGTCTAGCTTCTATAGAGAATAACAGCCTAAAAAAACTAACATAAAACACTTGCAACTTTGGTTCTGGCTTATCTTACATAATATTTTTTTAAATCTTCTAACCTATTTTTAAAATCTAAAATAGTAATTTCATTAAAATTTTAAATCTGTCACTTTACTTAATTAAGATTTCATATTTTCTTAAAGTATGATAAAAATGCATGATGAGACAAAGAATCATTTTTTTAACTGGAATTGCATTTGATTTGTTGCTTTAATTAGTCTCTAACAGGATTTATCGAACTATATATGCATAAAAAATACTTTCTAAAATAAAGATTCTACTTGAATAATATGGAAATTGCTCTAAAATACTGCATTTGCATCAAGCTCCCACATGCAAGGGCTTAGACTTCACTTTTACCATTCTAATTCAAACCTTGTCTAGCTGATAGTTTTCGTATTACAACCAACCAAGTGGGCTCAGTGGCCTGCCGCAACCAAAGCCAAACTGTGAGACAGGTACCAGCGCAAAAGAAAATAAGTTTTTATTCAGGTGCTGCAACCAGAGAGAATGATGGATTTTTGTCTCAGGGACCATTTCTTTTTCCTGCTCAAGCCTGTGATTCTTATAGGGATAGGGAGGAAAGGATTTTTGTTTTGTTTTGTTTTCCTATCAAATTATCTTGCTAGCTTTTGGCATGTCCAGGCCCTGTGCATTCATCTTTCTATATAGCTATTGGCTGCACACAGTGTAAGAACCTTCCCCTGTGCCATCTTGGCCAATTGGGGAGGCTCTCTGGAGCTCCCTCAGGGTCAGAGCAGGTGGGGATGCAGGATCTACCACCAGAAATCCTAGAGATGCTGTAGTCTTCAGCCCATCTCTGGACACTGGACACAGTGCCAGCACACCACCGTAGCAAGAAACTGGAGTCTGCAGAGCACCCTTAGCTCCCAGCGTGCCTGTGTCCTCTGAACAGTCCTCATGCGGCCTGCCTCTCTGTCTACAGTAACAATATTAGTAAGTGAAGTAAGGCCTGGAGACAGTCACAAACAAATATGAAAAATTGTAATAATTTTCAAATAAGCCTTTTCTAATGCCCTAAATCAGTGTTTCCCAAACTTCTGACAAATGTGTAACCCTTCTATAATTTTCGTAACGCTGAGTACCCCTCGTACTCATGAGACCGTAGAATTAGGCTCAGCTAAGCATGGTGCAGTGCATATCCCCACCAAACTCTTCCCATACCCCTGGGGGTACTCGTACCACACTTTGGGAAACACTGCATGAATGGAAGAATTTTCCCAAACAGTGTTCTTTTTGCAGCCACATTGTTAGATATGTGGAAATGGAAATAGGTTATTCTTTGTATGCCATAAGCTTATCTTAAACACTCTGTAATATTTTTTGATTAACATGTAGCAAGAAATAGGCCTCTGAAAGTTAAGAACCACAAAACAATAAAAGTAAATCCTTTTGTTGAAAACTCCAATTCCCATGTTAAAGTCTCATTTACAGCCTAATTGTAACCCAATTACAAAAATTAAGATAAGTAGAAACAGCTGGAACAGAAGGCACTGAGAGCGAAGTGTACCCTATGCATTCATTTGATGGAGATCATTATCCAACTCTACACACAGTGCATAATACTTAACGTGATTGGGCTAATTTATATCCAAAAAGAATAAGAGCACCTTGTGTAAAGAAATGGACTGACCTATTAGCTCTGATTCTTTAAATACTCCATTATCTAATGTTTCAAGTAGAGTCATCTGCTAAACTTAGGAAATTCTGTTAGTCCTCTTCCATACCTCTCCACAACATTCTTCTTTTGCTTTTTGGTCAAGGGATCATATTCATTCTATGAGTGTTACAACCAAAGGTGCACTGGTAACAACAATGGGAAGTCCAGTCTTCAATTGTATGTGTGATTAGTGTTAAAGAGAAAATAAAGCCTTGTTTTGAATTTTATTTTGGTGATTGCATAAATATACTCTTACTATTCAGGCAACCTTCACATTGAGGAAAATTTCACATTGTTATATCATGTTATTTAAAAACACAAGTTTTTTTTTATATTAGAAGGGATTTTTTTTTCTTTTTTCTTGTATCTATAAGAGATGGTGAATGTTAACTAAACCTATTGTGGTAATCATCTAACAATATATGTAAATCAAACTATCATGTTGTACATCTTAAACTTATACATTAATATATGTCAATTATTTCCCAATAAAACTGGGGGAAAAATAACACAAGTTGTGCAGTTAAAAGTAATGATTTAAGATCTCTAAGACTTACTTCCCTCATGTGCAAATAATAGTAACAGTGCATATATCATAGGGCTGTTGAAAGGATTAAATGGAATAACTTATGTAAAACACTTGGACTGTGCCTGGCTATGTATCTACTCAGTAAATATTAGCTATCTTTATGTACCTGGATCCAGGACTTTATTATGATTTGTAATCTCTTTCCTTCACGATTAACTCCTAGATAAGTTAAATACATTTTATTTATAGATTGTCCAGTATGTACATATCTACAATAAATCTGAGAGTTTATGAAAACAAGTAAAAATATATGACAGGAAAAAATAATACTTTTGGTATGTATATCAGCATTGTGAATATAAGCTAAAGTATTAATGAAGCCAGTTTCAAATTATTTTCTTGTGTTTAATTTTAAATGAAAACACAAATACATTACATTTCTTGTCTGATATAATGTTTAGTTGTTATTATGGCTTCTACATTTTGAGTGGATAAATTAAGCAAGCATAATTATGTGATAATGTAACAAATATATATAACTTCTACAAAATCCTGTCACCTTCTAAACACACACATACACACTAAACCACACATCCAAATACATACACATGGGAACTATGGCTATATAAAAGGATCCTGGATAAAGTCTGGCAAATTTGAACAGGCTTGTATGGCTCAATGATTGAGCATTGACTTATGAATCAGGAAGTCAAGATTTGATTCCCAATCAGGACACAGTCCTAGGTTGCAAGAGGCAGCCAATCAATAATTCTCTCTCATCATTGCTGCTTCTATCTCTCTCTCTTTCCTCCCTGAAACCAACAAAAAAATATTTTTTAAAAAATTAATTTTGCCTATATTATTTTAACCTGACTCTTTAATTCCATCAAAAGTGAGAAACAACTCATCAGTTTCATGAGACCTAAGGTTGTTTTCTGGAATTAGCCAGTGGTTTCACTAAGCTCACTGATCAACTTAGTCACCTTGTTTACTCTGATAACCCTACAGAGGGAATATACCAGGTTCAGTAGCTTTAAGCACTACTCTGGTTTACATTGGAATAATAGCTTGTTAGTGGTACAATCATTTCAGAGTTGGAGAGAATTTTTAGATTATATTATAAATGGGCCACCAGCTATATTTTGTAATATCAGAAAAAAAATGAAGTGCTCTCTGGTACATATATAATGTGTTATATCCACAGGATAAAGGGGCTCAAATCCAGTTTCTGATATAGCAATCTCAGATACATCATAATAAAAATAATATATTCATGACTGTGGCCAGATTTGCATTAACATAGCTAAAGGTAAAAAATTTCCCCTTGTGTTTATGCTTCCAGACAATCTGGCACTTAATTTTGGGAGAAATTTCTATTTCAAATATCTCTAGGGAATATGCATATATGAAATGTTCAGCTTTTTAAGAGTGTCATGGAAGCAATTCTGCATATCTTTCATGGCTAATAGAAATATCAAAAAAATAGTTTCTAACTAGCTAAGCCTGACAAATTTAGATTTGTACTCCACAAGCCTAATTATTTATAGTCTATTTATTTTTATAATAACTATAAAAAAAAGAGGCAATAAAATGTGACTGTTATTTTGAAGATTGGTTACTGAATTAGTTCACACTTGATGGTTAGTTAAACTTTATCACAAAAAAGTTATTATTTTTTAAGAATCTAAAGAAAAATACTTGAACATGTATATTATTAAAACATAAATTATGGCACTTAAGGAAATTGAAAATAATAACTTTAGTGAAATTGAAAATAATCTGTGCTTTTTAAAGGTCCAATGTTCAGTAATTAGATGATAAATCAATCACTATTGAGATTATATTGATTAGAAAAAAATAATAATATAAAGCTTCTGTAGGAGAATGTTTTGATAGCAACTCTAAAAGTTTCATTACATGAAATATGGGGGCTTGTATCAAACTTGAAAAACTTCCCTGGGCTCCCTGAGTCCCCAAGCACTCCTTCCTCTCTAGCTTTGTCCTACCTCAAACTCCAAATGCATGTCTGGGGAAGTGGAAATAACATGGGCCTGTGTGAGCACCTGGTACCAGGTAGAAAAGTGCACTGTGACAGGAGAAGCTCCCACCTGTGCTTTCTGTGCATAGGTTGTAAGAAAAACTCAGCACAACAGTGGCATTTCATGATCTACTGCAAATCCTGCTATGGAAAGGCACTTAGGCCAAAGGATATGGTTACTTGAGGTGCCTACATGCACAATGCAGATAGTGGTGAGAGACTGGGCATCAAACTAGAGGTTGTTCAATCCCACAACCAATCCAGACATTTCTAAATTTGCTCAGCAATAGGAAACTACTGAGAACTGTTCCTGGTGTAGGGATTCCATATTTGCTGCCCAGAAGGTAATTAGAGCTGGAAAGCCCTGGCACAACTATTTCCATAATGCCAAGTCAGGGGAGAGTTTTGAATCAACAACTCTGAGAAAAAAGAGTGAAATCAATTGTAAAGGATGCTTTACAAAGAACTTTGGGCCTAAAGGCTTTGGCTATGGTTGAGACTGCTTGTTCATGCTCAATAAAGGTGTAAACCCAGAACAGATCACACACTGAGACTCTCTATGTAACCTAAAACTAAACTACTGTAAAATTCTATCAGCACTTTTGTCCTGAATATTACTATGTGCTTGGTTAGGGTGGTTTACTAGTAGGGAGAGAGCACTGAGTATCCTTTTGCTTTATTTCTCAAGACTATTACTATTACATTTCAAATATAACTTCAGTTTGGAAACAAACAAACAAAATTCCATCAGCAATATTTACTATTTAAATATAATATTTTAAAAACATTTAACTTTTTTTTCCAAAAAAAAAAACACACACAACCAAAATGGTGGCATAGGTAAACAACTAATCTGTAGCCTCACACAACAATTTCAAAACTACAACTAAAAGACACAACTTCTATCACTCAGAACCATGGGAAAGCTGGCTGAAAGAGAAAGGAGTACAAGCACTGAAAAGCTGAAAAGCATAGGTATGTAGGTACACAAATCGGGCTGGTGGCGGGTGACTGGGCAAGTGGCTTTTTTTCAACCCAAAGGGAAATAAGTTCCAGATCACTTTGAAATCCAGTTTCTGGAGATACACAGGGGACTCAGACGCCTATGGGAAGAAGCTGATCCGTTGGCCATCAGGTCCAAAAGTGAGGGTGACTTTTTTTGCAGAGGTGCGCACAGCAATCATTGTTACTGCGCTGGAGTGTGGGGATCTGGGGACTTGGAAATGCAGAAAGGCAGAGAAGGCAGCCATCGCTGTTTGCCACACCCCAGCCTACTAATGTCCTGAGACCCTGCCCTGCCCTGATTCCCCGCCCCACCCTGAGGCTCCACCCGGCACATTCTACAAACCTGCCCAAGCTCCACACAGCTGCTTTTGTATATATTGTAAATGGCCTGTATTGTGGCAGCTTAACGAAATAAACTGCAGCTCCAGCTCCAAAACAGCCAAATCCCAAGTGAAGAGGAGAAAACTATAGTTCTTGAGGTAGCTCCTGCTGGGTGGCCTCAGACAGTAGCTGAACTACACCCCATTGGAGATCTAGAAACTAGTGTATCTAGTGGTCAGTGTGTGAGGACACCAGATTTCAACTACTCTCATAAGGGACACACTCAAGAGACAGACTGTGAGCACCAAAGCTCTATGGGAACAAGTCCTCCCCCATAAACGTGTCTCCAGCACAGAAATTCTTCCACTATAGACACAGTGGGTCCTCACAGCCAATTGGACTGGAGGTCAATTCCTCCCAGTAACACCAACAACAATCAAGACTTAACTACATCAAGGCTGTACACACAGTCCACAAAGGGGTGCACCAAGAGTGTCTACATTAGGCAACTGGGAGGCTGACCCATTGAACCATATAGGACACCTAGCACACAAAGCTACCCTACCAACTCAGGAAAGCAGCAAAAATGCTAAGAAAAGGAAATAGACCTCAAATGACAGAAATGGAGAACAAAAGACTGGATATAGAGTTCAAAACCATGGTTATAAGGTTTTTCAAGAATTTCTGAGACCCTCGAGGATATGAAAAAGGACCAACTATAAATTAAACACACACTGACTAAAATAAAAATAAAAATATTATACAGAAACCCAACAGCAGACTAGAGGAATGCAAGAATCAAGTCAAAGATTTGGAATACAAAGAGGCAAAGGATACTCTTCTGGAGAAGCAAGAAGAGATGAGGAACCAGAAAGTAGAAAATCGTGTAAGAAGCCTCTGGGACAACTTCAAGCATACCAACATCAGAATTATGGGAGTGCCTGAAGAAGAGAGAGAGCAAGACACTGAAAACCTATTTGAAGAAATAATTACAGAAAATTTCCCCCACCTGGTGAAAGAAATGGACTTACAAGTCCAGGAAGCACACAGAACCCCAAACAAAAGGAATCTAAAGAGGATCACACCAAGACACATCATAATTAAAATGCAAGAGCAAAAGACAAAGAGAGAATCTTACAAGCAGCAAGAGAAAAAAACAGTTACCTACAAGGGAGCACCTATACAATTATCAGCTGATTTCTCAACAGAAACTATGCAGGCCAGATGAGAGTGGCAAGAAATATTCAAAGTGATGAATAGCAAGAACCTACAAGCAAGATTATTCTACCCAGCAAAGTTATCATTCAGAATTGAAGGTCAGATAAAGAGCTTCACAGATAAGAAAAAGCTAAAGGAGTACATCACCACCAAACCAGTATTATATGAAATGCTAAAAGGTGTTCTTTATAAAGAGGAAAAAGAAGAAAAAAGTAAAGATGAAAATTATGAACAAAGGATACATATCTATCAACAAATGAATCTAAAAATCAAGTGAATTAAAAATCTGAGGAACAGAATAAACTGCTGAATATAATAGAGTTAGGGGCATAGAATCGGAGGGGATTGATAATTCTCAGGGAGAAAAGGGTGTCAGTGAGGGGGGTACAGGAAGAGACTGAACAAAAATCACATACTTATGGATAAGGACAGTGGGAGGGGGTGGGGTTGAGAGGGGAGGTAAGTTCAGAGGGTGGGGTTGGGACTGGGTGGAGGGGAGCTATTGGGGGGGAAGGAGAAACAATTGTAATAATCTGAACAATAAAGATTTATTTTAAAAATTAAAATAAATTTAACTTAAAATTAAATATAATGATACAAAAGGTCTTATGCATGAAATTTGTTCATGGGGGAGTGGTTTGTGTCCCTCATCACAGCCTGCACCCTTTTCAATCTTGGAACCCACGAGGGATGTCCGACTACCCCTTTAGGCCTGATCCCACCGGGCCTAAACCAATAGTCAGACACCCCTCTCACAATCCAGGACTTCTGGCTACCAACCACTCACCTGCCTGCCTGCTTTATTGCCTCTAAGCACATCTGCCTCCCAGCCTGATCACCCCCTAATCAACCCTGCCAGCCTGATCAATGCCTAACTGCTCCCCTGCTGGCCTGATTGCCCATAACTGATCTCCCCTGCCGGCCTGGCCACCCCTAACTGCCATACCTTGTCAGCCTGGTCATCCACAACTGCCTTCCCCTGCTGGCCCAGTCACCCCTAACTTCCCTCCCCTGCAGGCCTGCATCTCCCCCCCACACTTCCCTCTCTTTCATACCTGTTCCCTCCCAACTGCCCTCCCCTGATGGCAATCTTGTGTCCATATGGGGCTACCATCTTTGACCACGTGAGGGCAGCTATCTTGTGTGTTGGAGTAATGGTCAATTTGCATATTACCTCTTTATTATATAGGATAACTTCTCTTCTATTAAGATTCAACCTTATTTGCATTATTTTCAATTGGTCCCAGACTATTAGTTTTAGTAATTATCTATATATTTTATCTGGTTTAATTTTCCTGCCAATTTTTTTTAAAGGACACATAGGCTATGAAAGTTACCATAAAAAAAAAAAAAAATGCAGATTTTCTAACAGGTCCAAGCCTGGCTTTGAGGAATCCTGGGCTTATTGTAATTGCCAAACTCTATGGAAAGAAGTAAGGAGGGTAACACAGAGATTTCCAGGGAATGTGTATCCTCTAGGAAGAAGAGAATCTAATTCTTTCCAATACATGCTTGACATTTGCTTCATCACTCATTCCCTCAAAAAAGTCAACCATTCCTGTTCATTGTCTTCAATATGTGTATAAAAACCTACTCTCTGAGGAAAGATTTTATGTTGATTTTATAAAATCTGAGTCCATAATTTTATGTTTTCTCTCCGAATGATGGATTTCAAAATCTGTCTCACTCTGCTAAGAGCAGGAAATTGACCCTCCAACCACTATTTAATTCACTATTCAATCTTCTCATTAACTTTTATTCATTGTTTTAAATTGAGTTTTGATCTCACTTCATGTAGTTTGGGATAGCTACATTACATGAAAGTAACTAATCCACTCACCTCATATCTAATGACACCAGATATTTATTTTTCATCCATCCTTATGTTTGATGTATTGGCAGGAGGGAGGTTCGGTTAATTGAAGGCCCTCAAGGTTGGCAAAGATCCTATCTCTTCCTTTCAGCATTATAATGGCAGTTAATGAATAGAGAAGGAAATGAAACACACCTTACACTGGTTCTTCAGGTTTCCAATTAAAAGGTGACATGTCACTTCTGCCCACATTTCATAAACTGAAGCAAGTCATTTGAACATGGGTAACTCAAATGGGAGTGTGAGTGCAATCCTACAGTGTGTCCAGGAGAGGAACTATCACATGTGTGACCATCACTGTGGTCATCAAGGAGGAAATAAAAGCTATCATATTGATCCTGATATGCCCTGGTTAAACATATTTTAAATTCTGTGTATCCTGAGGGCCTATACTATGTCCGACAACTTCTAAGTTATTTATTACTAATTAGCATAGCACACTAACCTTGCTCTTGAAGAGGACAGGAAATCAACCCTCCAACCATTAATTAACCACTCAGTCTCTAATTTGCAAAACCAGAGCAACCTTAAAGAATCAACAGACTTTTGAGATACTTGAGATAATTTTTAAATTCTTTTTTTTTTTTTTAACTTTGAGGCAAAACATTCAGCAAATAGTGAGCTTTTATAGTGAAGGGTAAAACAGCATTAAAAATAAATGATAAAAGTGAACACAGGTTAAGGCCTGGCTAATCAGCCTTGCAATTTCTCAGGCACAGACTTATTCAGACAGATTGAAAAACTTGTCATAATATTAAAGGGAAACCTAAATTAAACACTGGATCATATAAAATATAATGAAGATCCCAGAAATAATTTTCACTTTATTTGACTAAGGCATAGCAAAATACTTAGATTTTCTCCTAATAGGGAAACACTTTTGTATCAGCCTAAATAGAGAAGACTGTGGGGGTGTTAATGACATCTGATTATGCACCAAGAGAATAGTGACATGAGCATATGGCGAAGATTCCCGAAGGCTGACTGACAACTCTGTTTTAGCAGATAGTTCTTGAAAGGGAAAAATGAGTTTCTGTTATCATTTGTCACTGCTTCTCTAATGATCACTATTTGGATCTGGCTAGCAATGTTCCCCACCCCCCAAGCTGGACCCAAATAAAATTATGTAATAAGGGTAAGGAGAACACCTGTTTTTTTTGTGCTGGTGCCATATTTTTGCACAGCATACAGATCCTTTCTTCCTGTGTGCTAGTTATATAATCTCATTATTTTTCTTTTTTTTATAACTAGAGTCCAAATGCACAAAATTTGAGCAGGAGAAGGGGGAGGTACCTCAGCCCCACCTGCATCCTTTCACAATCTGGGACCCCTTGGGGGATGTCTGATTGCAGGATCAGGCTTAAACCAGCAGTCTGACATCCCTCTCACAATCCAGGATCTCTGGCTGATAACCGCTCTCCTGGTGCTCCCTTGTAGGCAACTAACTGTTTTTTCTCTAACTGCTCACCTGCCTACCTGACCTCCCCTAACCATTCCCCTGCTTGCCTGATTGCCTCTAACCACTTGCCTGTCTGCCTGATCACCCATAACCACTTGCCTGTCTGCCTGATTGCCCATAACCACTTGCCTGTCTGCCTGATTGCCCATAACCACTTCTGCCTTGGCCCCTGCTGCCAGGGATTCATCTGGAAGAACTTCTGGAATGATGTCCAGAAGGTCGTTCAGCTATCCTGTCTAATTAGCATATTATAGTTTTATTATTATAGATTGGTTTTATGTCTCTTATTTTGCATTAGTATTACTAAAGCTCATAGTATCTGTACATTTTCATTTATCTTAATTTTCCTGCTTACTTCTTTAAATATATGATAAAAGTTTTAAGTTAATGGAGATAGGTAGACATGTGGCAAAGCCACTTTGGAGAAATGATAAATGAGAAGTCTTAAGAATGCAAAATTATGTTTTCATTTCTATAATATGGAATAAGGTCCTGAGCTCTTCTTTAATACAATTTAAAATAAAATTTTAAGTTAAATAAGATTACTGTATTGATTCTTACCTATTGCAGTTCCTTAGTACCTTAAGCATAGTGGATTCTTAGTAAACCTTGCTTCATGAGAATGATGATTATCATTCAGTGCATGATGGTATAAAGTCCTGATGTTACAGGTGCAAAGTTCATGTGTCTAATGCTTCAAAAGAAAAACCGATATTTGATAAGCAAGGAAAGATTTATTGATCAAAAAGGCCTCGCTTGAGAAGAGGGGAGAACTAATTATTAAATTTATCTTAAGAGAGCTTGATATAAAATAAGTTTCTCTTATATCAAGGGAGGAGAGAATGGGTGAGACAAGAGGTATATGGGCACTGTAGTCTGCCAGACCTGAAAAAGGATCCAAGGAAAAGCTGGAAATTTCTAAATTCCTTTGTTCCTGGTCAGTGTATTGACCCCCACTGATCTGAGTTCATTTTTGGAGACTTCTGTTCATCATGCATATTTCCCAATCTCTTTCTGACACAGGGGTTACTCAAGCCTCCAGCAGAATTTCTTTAATTAGCATATCAAAGCAGGAGCTATAGCCTGAAGGTCAGGGGGAGAGGGAGCATTTCACTATATTACATTGATCCTTGACAATTCTGTAGTGAGTGCAGGGCCAGCCTACTGCCAGTGCCTCTGAGGACAAGCATTAGGACAAAATTATGGTGGAGAAGCATTTGCCACCCTGATCCACTTTCAACATTTGCATAAGGTCACAATTCACTGCCTTTTCATACCATATTTCTATTTCATTAATAATAATAATAATTACCTTAGGAAATCTTTCCTCTAGGTTTTATGCTAATAGCACTTCTCCCATTGTCTTTTATTTACAAGGAGCAAATAAAGGCTGTTTTGACAATCATAGTAAGATCTGAAAATTGACCTTCATTTTTCCCCCACTTCTTTTGATCATTATTTTAGGGTTTAACTAGCAATCAATTGTTTTTCTCAGAATAATAAAAATAATAATTGAATAACTATAAAACATTACCTCTATAAAATTAAAAAAAAGAGTAATAAATGATTAATAATGTAGTTTTAAGGATTTTCACTCTGATTTAAAAGATATTTTCTTTTCTTGACATAATTGCAGAAGTAAACCAAATATGCTAATGTGTCTCTGAATTTTGCTAAATGTGTAAATATGATCAATAGGAATATAATAACTATATTTTATTTGCTGGTGCAAATTCTATGAACTAGAGAGTTTTAACATTTATATTTTCATTTCTGTTGGAAAAATGAAAATTACTGTCAGTTTGTTATACACAATTAAGTCCTACAGATAAAGAACCAAAATTCAATGAATGCTGTTTACTACATTATGGATAAAGTAGTGAACAGAGACATGGACCTATTAGCATCCTCTGGAGGACACAGTGAGGCAAGTAAGTGCCTTAGGAGGGAAGTAGCAGTAACTGATTGGGAAGAGCCATGCAATAATGCGTGTCAAGGCTTCTCAAAAAAGTAATGCTGAAAAAGAGATCTACAGACTGAATAGTAGTGAGAGGGCAGGGTGGGGCGAGGATGAGCTCCCAACTCCGCCCCGAAGGGAGGAGTTATCCCTAGCTCTCAAAACCCCTGGACTGGGAGAAATTCGCTCTCTTCCGCCATGCTGCCGGCGTGAGTGGGAGGAGCCCATTGCTGGCATGGTACAGGCTCTTTTGTTTATTGCATCGGACTCGGCTCCCTGGTGGTCCTTGGGGATCACGAAGTCTGGGCGTAACATATGGGGGAATTTGTCCGGGATCCCCACCCAGGACCATTAGGGAAACCCCGGTCCGGAGAGTCTGACTGGCTGCGGTAGGTGTGTGAGCGCTCTGGAGGGACGTAAAACCCCTCATGGAATTGGTGCCCGAAGACGCCTGGTGGACGCACCATGAAGGCCCAGGGCAGGAGGATCAGAAGACGTTCTGACCTCCCGGGAGGGCCCGAGAGGGACCCTCATGGGGAGAGGAATGAATCCTCTCCAGGACGAGGTGAGCGGCGTGAGCCGTTGCCTCACCTGCGGAAAGTGAGCCTTTCCCAGGTCTGAGTTTGGTATCTGTGGGCGACATGGCGCCCCAGGATGGAGCCGGCGAAGTGTGGCCGGCGTGGCGGTGCGGGGCCCCCTGGCGGCGTTGGGTTTTTGGAGGGGGTGCTCCCGCGGGGCTCAGTCTGCGCGGTGGAGCGCGGCTGGGCAGTGGTGGCCTCGCTCGGGGAGCAGGCACCTGGGTTAATTTGCTGGCTGCCTGGAGAAGGGGAGTCGGAGCCGGGAAGCCGCTGGGGCGACCCGCGCTTTCTCCTCGGGGCCGCCTGAGTAGCATGGCTGAGGCTGCAGCCGAAGCAGCCTCACTCAGGGGACCTGGGCCCTAGGGGCCTGGGCAGGGTGGAGGCATCCGGTCCCTGGCGACATCGGGTATGGGAGAAGAGCTCAAGGGCAAATCTCTGTGCTCAGTAAAGAGAAAAGGCCGGTTCAAAATGAGTGCGCATAGTTTTGGGCTGTGCTTAAAACTTTTCTGTGTACAGAATGAGCTTTAAAAATGGTGAAGATAACTGGGAGATAAAACTAGTTTCCCAAGTCATTGTAAGCAGCTTTTGAAATTCCCAGCCCTGAGGTGGAAACTAGATGGTAATGGCTGAGAGTCCTCAGGTAAAGAATGTGTTCATTTGCATTTGAATGCTGCTCCAGCTTCAGGGAGTGGCAGGTGATTGGTGGTGAAGCAGCCCACAGTGGTTCCTCTTCCTTGTCATTGGTATCAGCTAAGCAGAGTCATATAGCTACTTAAGTATGAATTGTGATTGACCTATGATTTTCTGACATTGTCTTAAATCCTAGTAAACTGCCTCTGGTGCGGAGAGGTCTAGGGGAGGCTGGAGAGTGCAAGACTATTAGCTCTCCTACAAAGAGATTATTCAGTGCTTTGTTTGAACTTCAGAAAAAAAAATTTGAGATCTGAAAGAATGTATGACCAGATCTGTTGCTGAAACTTTACCCTAAGTAAGCAGGATGTGTTAGAAATGTAATATTATTAATCTAAAAAATGCCAAATATATTTGACTTGCCAGCTTTAAAAGCTCAAAGTATAAATTTAATTAGGAAAAGTTAATTGCAGTAACTAGATGCCTAGAATATGGCAGGCTAAACTGTATTATATGTGTTAAGAATAAGCAGTGATGATCAAAGATCTCAAGGGTTGATTTATTCTCATTTGTCAGATGAAAAAGTATGTAATGCTTACACTTAAAAAATTATTTTAAGTCAGTTTTTCTGAAGTAATGTTTAATGTAACATGAAACTTTTATATTTGATTTGTTTTGTTTTGCTTTTCTCATATGCCATTGTTGTTGAATTTGGGCTTGTACCTGCATCTTGTATTTTGTTTAAACTTTGGGAATCATTTTTGGTTTCAGTCATGTGTATCTACTTTATAGGTTTAAGTAGACTTCATCACAAAGGTTTATAATTTATTTAGAATTGTGTGAAAACAATGTGAAAACAATTATTTGTATGATTTAACCCCCCAAGACTGCTTGGACAATTTTCACCGATGTTCTGCGTGGGGGGAGTAGAGGGGGCTTAGAAATGCAGATAGATCTGTATCTGTAGGAAAAATGTGGCATTTTAAAATTCAAGCTGTTAGAGGCCTGGGAACAGGTACTAGACCTGCTCCCTCCTCCCTTGCCTTTTCTTTAAAATTTGAGGTATGGTTATGTATTTTTGGAAGATAAGATTTTTATAAAAATTATAAAGAGTATGTCCTGACAGGTTAGCTAGGAGAGGCAAGCCTGTTAGTTTCCTGATGGGCATTGGAGCACCCTATTTAGTCTTGAGAGAGCCAATAGGACCCGTACATCAGCCCAGGAAGCCACCGGACAAACTGCCTGTTTTCCTTGGACATCAAGAAGGACTGTGGTCCTCGGAAGGAGCACGTACTGGGGGAATGCAGCTGTTGAACTGGTCCAAAGTGGAACAACGGATCTTTGAGGAGCTAAAGAAGGCTCTCATCTCAGCAGCTGCCCTAGCCTTGCCGGACGACGCGGAGCCCTTCCACCTCTACCTGAGTGAGGTAAGAGACATTGCCAAAGGGGTTCTAACTCAGACTCTAGGTCCCTGGAAGAGACCTGTTGCCTATCTGTCTAAGAGACTGGACCCTGTGGCAGCAGGGTGGCCAGCGTGCTCCCAGGCAGTGGCCACCACAGCATTGCTGGTGAAGGAGGTATAAGACTCTGGCCATCAACCCTGCTGGCCTGCTTCCAGATGATAATGGAGGAACCCATTCATGACTGCACAGAGGTAACAGACAACAAGGTACTGTTCACGGATGGGAGCAGTTACTTCAGGATGGGACCTGACATGCAGGGGCAGTGGTAGTCACCTTAGACCACACCATTTGGGCACAGTTCCAGAACTTTTGGCCTTAATCCAGGCCCTTTGATGGAGACACTGTGCCATCCACAGAGGAAAGAGGGTTACCAACTGAAGCCAGAGGGAATCGGCTGAACAGAAGCAAGCCACTGAAGGACCAGATGGTTGATGGACCCTCCAGATGACAAGACTGTTGGTCCCAGAGGCTCTAGGTCAGAGTTGCCCGGTGACACCAGGTTAAGTGTCACCAACTTCTGAACTTCTGTGAGGCAGAGTTGCTAGAAGTACTGTCTGTGCACAGGTAAATGCTAAGCAAGGTAAGGGGATCCCCCCTGGGAATTCAGGTCCCAGGGAACCTCCCCAGGAGAGCATTGGTAGGTGGATTTCAGAGATGAAACCACCAGCATTAAGGTCTAGTTTTTATAGACACTTCAGATTAGGTTGAGGTATACCCCACTGTCAGATAACAGCCCCACCTTGGTAGCTAAGGTATCTCAGAGTAAAAGCTCTAGCCTTAGGACAGGTAAGTGTGACTCGGGAGGAAGGGGGTTTAACTAAATGTGTCTTAGAATCGGTGAAAATTGGACCAACCCCCTGTCCTTTACCCTCTTGAGGGCCAGGTGTACCCCTTACTGGGACAAGTTTCCCCTATCTGGGAGGGGATCATGTATGGTAACCATTTCCTTGCTCAAGTCCTTACAGGCTCTGCAGTTTGCTTGTTCCAGACTGCCAGTGCCCACCGCAGACCCTGTAGCCCCGGAACTCAATGTGGGTAAAGAAATTTGCTGCCCAAGGACTCAAAGGGATGCTGTACTGTTATCCTGAGCACGCCCACTGCTGTTGAAGTAGATGGCACCCAGACCTGACTACATGACTCCCAGCTCCAGCATGGCCTGGATCCTGGCAACTACAGGCCAGGAGGAGAACTGATGCCTGCAGGAGGGGAACTGGACTTCAGTGAGGACAATACTGATGGGAAGTGTGGTACTAAGGGTCTTGATAACTGTATTTGTTGTTTATGCTGAAAGGAAGTAGGCAGAGTCAATGATTTGACTAGGCACATTAGACAAGGGGGGAATGAGAGGGCAGGGCGGGGTGAGGATGAGCTCCCAACTCCGCCCCGCAGGGCGGAGTTATCCCTAGCCCTCAAAACCCCTGGACTGGGAGAAATTCGCTCTCTTCCGCCATGCTGCCGGCGTGAGTGGGAGGAGCCCATTGCTAGCATGGTACAGGCTCTTTTGTTTATTGCATCCGACTCGGCTCCCTGGTGGTCCTTGGGGATCACGAAGTCTGGGCGTAACAGTAGCTTAATAAAGAGTTGGTGACAGCTCTAGTTGGTTTGGCTCAGTGGATAGAGCATTGGCCTGCAGACCAAAGGGTCCTAGGTTCAATTTTAGTCAAGGGGACATACCTAGGTGTGGGCTCAACCCCCCATTTTGGGGCATGCAGAAGGCAGCCAATGAGTGATTCTCTCTCGATATGTGTGTATGTTTATGTGGTTTCAGACAAAAAGTGAATATGAGAGGATAAAGGGACCTACTCATGTAAATCCTATAAGCTATATTAAGATACAAAAATTTTATCAATATTAGGACTGGCCCTATAATTTGTGGGGCCAGTACAAAATGAGAAAATGAGGCTTCTCAAAAAAAAAAAATTATAAGGACTTCAAAATGGCAGAGCAGAACATCAAACCAAGTATGAGTCCACTCTAAGTAATGGTCTCTGTGAAATTGCTCATATCATATGCCCAGGAAGCTGGTCTCATCTAAGAATAGGAAACTATGAAAAGCCTAAAATATGAGAGTGCTAAATGGTCATTTGAGTTTTAGAAATATGCCTCATCCTCCATGAGATTGAAAGGGAAGCTATATTTGAAGAAGAGACACTTGCCCTGAAGGCTATAATATAATTCAGATGACAAATAATCTTGATATGAACTATGCTAGTGGCCATAAAAATGGAGTGAATTAGAAAATTTCAGGATACAGGATTTAGAAAAAAGAATACAAAAATTATGACACATTGAGGGCAAAAAATAGAGGCATTTTCAAAAATGAATTTCAAGACATATTAATTAAAAGACTATTAGAAATGGAATTTTAGTAATCAGTTTTATAGATGATATAAAAAATTTTAAAAAGATCTACTCTGAAAACAGAAACTAGAAATCATTTAATTTAAAATGATGGAGTTTCAGTGATAATTTCGAGAGGTTGTATACAGTGAGTGGAGATTAAGGCTAAAAATAAAACTTGGAGAAAAAACTAACAGAAAAATAATAAGCAATAAAAACAAATTTCTAAACTAACAAACAATAAAAGACAAAGCTTGAAAACCAGAAAATTAGGTATCATAGTGAAGGGAGATTTTAGGGGTAAAATAGGCAGGATAAGGAAGTTTTATGAATTAGGGGATCCATGGGGGCGAACCACAGGGCTGGAAAGCTGGGAGCTACCTAAAGGTATACATTCATAGAATAAGGGAATTGGAAAAAGGTATATATCTACAGAATAAGGGGTCTGGGAGCTGTCAAAAGGTAGACATTTACAGAATAAAGGAGAGGAAGCCACCTATTCACAAATAAAGACCACAGGGAATAGAAAAACAAAAGGGAGTTTGAACTCTTAAGTCTCTGTAGTCACCAATAAGAGGGGATATCAGGACACAAAGATAAACAGCCTTTATAAACTTTAAGAAAGAGGAACTTAGTGGTTCTCTCTACCTCTTCCCACATGGGAATCTGCACTTGTTTCTCAATAAATCTCCACCTTTTCTGATACTACCTTTTCTTTGTGGCTTTGTTCTTCAAATCCACCTGGACAAGAACCCAGAAACCACCTTTAATCCTGCAGAGAGGAAAAACCATGTGTTCCAGTTTAATTCCTGTGTTTCAATAGAAGCTTATGGATATGTTTTTCATAAAGCAATGTACTGTCAATGATGTAAATGTTGGTAAAAGTTCAAGTAAAATAAAAACTGAATAGCATTAGGTGTTAAAAAAAAAATCAAAGTGGCCTTGAAGAAATTGTTTTCCATGGAATGTTTGTGTATGTTTATGTAGGGTGACCAGGAAAAAATGTGTAGTCAATTCAAGAAGAGTGGCTCTGTGAAGGTAAAAAACAAATAAGATGTTCAGAAAGTGAGGATAGGAAATAAATAAATTTGAAGTAATGGTGATGGAAAAATGTGACAGTCAGAATATGGTTCCTCAAAGATGTTTATGCCTTAATCCTGAAAACTGTGACTATGTTAACTTTTTAGCAAAGTGAATTTGAAGATATGTTAAGATTCGTGTCTTGAGTTGGAAAATAATCCTACATTATTTGGGTGGGCTCAATGTAATAAAAAAGAGTTCTCATAAGAGTTAGATAGGAGTGTCAGAAGCAGACAAGAGGTGACAATAGAAGCAGAGATTAAAATCATATAATTGCTAACTGGGGAACGCAGGTGAAGAAGTCCAGGCTTCCTTGAGAACTTGGAAAACACAAGGAAATAGATTGTCTCTTAAAGTCTCTGAGAAACAGAGCCTTCTTGACATCTTGATTTTAGCCCTTTAAGACCAATTTTTAGACTTTCAGCCTCTGAAACCATAAGATAAAAATTTTTTCTTTAGACCAATAAAATTTTGGTACAGTAAAACCTTGATATAAAGGACTACTTTGGGCAAAGGGATGTCCATTAAAGCCAAAAGTCCATCTACACTAATAAAAGAGAAACACGCAAATTGATCATCACTCCACTATACCAACCAGCCAATCAGGAGGGAATATGCAAATTAAATGACAAAGACGGTGGCCACCCAGCTACTCAAGGCACTGAGTGTCCAGGCAGGACAGGACTCCTGCTATGAGAGGGAGACGGGTGATGCAAAGGGATCTATAGGAGGGGCAGTGAGGATGGCAGACTCCAGCCGGAGTTTGCAACAAAGACAAAGCTGAAGACTCTGGCCAGAGCCTGTAGCAAAGACGAAGAAGACAGACTCCGGCAAGGAGTGAATGTTTGGGTCCTGGGTGCTGGAGGAAAACCGGTGCTGGAAGCCAAGGGAAGGAAGGCCTATTGCATGAATCTCTTCATGCAACGGACTTCTAGTTACATAATAAAGTTGGTTTTTGAATGTATATCTTAAAAATTGACAAATTAGTTTACTTGTTTTTAATAATATAGACATGTTTGTGTAATTAAATTTAAGTATTTTTGAAAAGTTTAATTTTACAGAAAATTTTCTATATGTAATTACAATAATTATAAATTTATATTGAATAGATCTGATAAATGGGTGCATTTACCAGTCACTGAGCGTAAACAAATGCACACAGCTGGGGCAAGGATTAGTGCACATGGGAACACTGGCCAGTATGCATTAAAACTGCTGCATATAGTCAGACTATAGACAACAGAATTAATTACAACCCAAGATATGGTGTGATCATGTGCTAATATTTCAAAATACATTGGATTTAAATATGTAGACTATAGTTGTAGATATGTAATAATAATTTATGTGGGCAAAATTACCACAGTGTTTTTCCAACATATAGTCTATTCACCAAAATTTGTTTAAAATAACATTGAATTAATAACAAAAAAATAACATGTTAATTTAATTATAAGCAAATCATGGTTAAAAGAATTTAAAATTAACAGGGTGTTAGTTTTCACATATGACATATGGACCGGAAATTTTGTCTGTTAAATCTGAAGTCTGTTAAATTAAGGTTTGCAAAATTGAGGGTTTACTGTAATTTGTTATAGCAAAAATATGAAAATAATACAGAGAAAAAAATGTAAAACATAGAAGGGAAATCAATAATAGAATGGTCCTGAGACAAAGAAGATTGAATCAAAAGCAGATGACGGGAGTTGAGCTCAGGCAAGAGGACTAGAACCAGAGGATGGGGTGTGGAAAAGCTTGGGTTCTAGGAGGCTAGAAATTGGTGGAATATAAAGAGTGGTGGCGGTCATATGAGAGGTCTGATAAAAGAAATAAAGGTTTGATGTAATTAAGAATGTAATTAAGAATAATTCTTGGAAAATACAGAGAATTTCCAGGAAGTGATATATATCTTGTAAAGATTGAAGTCTATACATACAAAGCAGCACCTGCCTGCTTGGTTAGGCAACTTTACTTGTAATTGTTCATCCAGAAAAGTCAGAGGGATAGACTGATTTTAGATGGGATATTAGAGCAAAGGAAATTATATCACTGGAAAGAATGTGGCTATGAAGCAGGAATTTTGGGGGAACATAGGCAGGCTTAGGGATGTTTTAGAATTGGGGTCCATGGAAAAGCTTAGGGGTGCAGACTGGGAGAAGTTACATTTCCAAAACACAAGGAAGTCAGGTGCAGTTACCTCTCAATAAGACGAGGAAGCAGGTATATTTTCATAAGACAAGTGTTCTAGAAGTAGCCAATAAAGGTCTATATTTACAAAATAAAGAAAGCCCTTCATTCAGAAGGAGAAGAAGGAAGCCCAAAGGGAATAGGAAAACAATAAGGAGGTGGGGGAGAACCTCACATGTCCCACATGAAGTTCAACCATTGAGCACAGGAGTTACTATAGTAACCAGTCTAAGGGAATAGTGACCAATCAGAGGATATCAAGGTACCAGGATCTACAGCCTTTACAAGCAATAGGGAAAGGGAACCCAGTGGGATCCTTTTCACCCTCCCTACATGGGAGTCAGTTCTGTGGGACTCTTTCCTTCTCCCCACGTGGGAGTCTGTACTTGTTCTTCAACAAATCTCCATCTTTGCTATACCACTTTCTATCCATGGATTCATTCTTCAATTCTGCCAGACAAAAATTCAATATCAGCTAGAAGAATTGGCCATGATTCTAAATCTTTCTGTTACAGGATTCCAGGCCAGTAAGAATAGAAAAACTGAGACAGGACAATTAAAACAAGGCCAACAGTGTGACTAATTGTCAGCCAGGTTGTACAACAAGCCATTATCTTCCCCAGACAAGGACATAGAGCAAATGGTTAAAAAGCTCCCTAAGGACAGAAAGAAGAAAGGCAGTAGAAATGAAAAATGGGTAGTTTTACTCCCTAAGCAGAGAAGCCAGCAGTCTCTAGGCTTGGCCAAATAAAGTTGCCAGATGCTTCCCATGAATTCTTGGAAGGCCACGGCAAAGTAAAAAGTGACCTTGAGAGTTAATCTGCACCAAAACATTCAGCAGAGGTTTTTGTTATTTTTTGTCTGTGTTATTTTAAACTAAATCTTTATTGTTGAAAGTATTACATACCTCCCTTTTTATCCCCCATTGCCATCTTCCTCTCCAATTCCCCAAGCCTTCACCACCTACTGTCTGTATCCTTGGGTTAAACATATATGCATATGAGTTCTTTGGTGCATCTCTTCCCTCACCCCTCCACCCTTTCCTGCCTTCACTCTGAGGTTTGAAAATCAGTTTGATGTTGCTATATCTCTGGGTCTATTTTTGTTCAGCAGTTTATGTTGGTCATTATATTCCACATATAAGTGAGATTGTATGATACAGCTTCTAGGGCAAATAAAACAAAGGAGAAAATAAACAAATGGGACTACATCAAAATGAAAAGCTTCTGCACAGCAAAATAAACCATCAACAAAACAATAAGAAAGCCCAGTGCATGGGAGAACATATTTGCCAATGTTATCTCCAATAAGTGTTTAATCTCCAAAATTTCCAGGAAACTCATACAATTTAACAAAAGGAAGATAAGCAATCCAATCAAAAAAATGGGCAAAGGACCTAAATAGTCACTTTTCCAAAGAGGACAGACAGAAGGCCAAGAGACACATGAAAACATGCTTAAAGTCACTAATTATCCAAGAGATGCAAATCAAAATAACAATGAGATACCATCTCCCGCTTGTCAGAAAGGCTATCATCAACAAATCAACAAATGACAAGTGCTGATGAGGATGTGGAGAAAAAGGAACCCTTGTGCACTGCTGGTGGAAATTTAGACAGGTATAGTTACTGTGGAAAACAGTATGGAGTTTCCTCAAAAAGTTAAAAATGGAACTCCCTATGTTTACAACAGCACAATTCACAATAGCTAAGATTTAAAAACAGCCTAAGTGCCCACCAGCAGATGAGTGAATTAAAAAATGGTGGTACAACTACACAATGGAATACTATACTGCTATATAAAAGGAGGAACTTTTATTTATTTGTTTTTTTATTGATTATGGTCTCACATAATTGTCCTTATTCCCCCATTCCCATCCCAAACCCCTCCCTAGATATGCCCCCCCAATACTCGTTGTCCATGGCCACTGGCTAGGCCACTGGCTAGGCCCACAAGTCCTTTGGTTGATCTCTTCCCCTTACCCCCATTCACCCTTACTATCCCTCTGAGGTTTGAGAGTCTGATTGCTGGTTCTCTTTCTCTGGGTCTGTTTATGTTGTTCATTATTTCCTCTAGATGTGTGAGATCATGTGATCCAAGAAATACCCTTATAAGAACTGAAACTGAGACAAGCCATAATGGTTATGTTGAGAGGCAAATGAATCAGTCTGTAGTGAGTACCTTTCTGGGCCAACAGTTCTTTTGAGTCCCAATTTCAATGCCAGATAGTTCCTTATGTGTACATGTCAGCCATGCTATTTCAGATCTGGTTGGTGGATAAATGGTGGTAATGCAGGTCCGCCCGTCTCTGGTTTGGTCCTGGGCATCCTTCAGCAACACGCAGCTGCTGTTTGCTGGTATGGCGAGGCATCGTCAGCATCTTCCATCTCTGAATTGTGTCTCTTCTGTCTTCATGGCTGGAGCGCTTCTGTCTATTCCTCTCTGTTATAGGATTCAAGATGGCCTCGGAGTTGTTTTCTGAAAATATACAAAAATATTCTCGACCAAAAGTTAATAAAGGGATATATTTTTTTTTAATTTGACTTGGGATTCTTTTCCATCCCCTGCCCCCAAATGATTTTCCCCTGGCCTGTTTTGTCACCATTTGTGTATTTTCATGGGTATCTTGCTATTAGCATTTCAAATGAAGGTTAATTTTCTAAAGCATAAATTTTTTAGATGAAAATTATTCTCAGGATATTTTTCCTTACACGATATTCTTCCACTGTCACCCCCTTTTTTACTTTAAATAATAGGAAACTTTTGGAAATTTTATACTGTAGTCTTGATAGCTTTTACATTTTAACTTATTTGTGCTACACTATGACTACTTTAGCTTTATAACATGTTGTGCAATTTTAGCGTGGGATGCACTGCCAATAAGAATTTTTGTTAACCCATAAATCTTTATTGTCAGATTATTACAGATGTTCCTCTTTCCCCCCCCCCCTCCATTGCTCTCCTCCACCATGTTCTCACCCTACCCTCTGCCCTTTCCCCACCCTCATTGTCCTCATCCATAGATGCACAGTTTTTGTCAGTTTCTTTCCGGACCCCCCACTCCCTTTTTTCCGGAGAATTGTCAGTCCACTCCCCTTCCATACCTCTGATTTTATTATATTCACCAGTTAATATTGTTCATCAGATTTTTTAATTCCCTTGTTTTTTAGTTTCACTTGTTGATAATTTCGTATTTGTTGTTCATAATTTTTATCTTTATTTTCTTCCTCTTCCTAAAGAACCCCCTTCAGCAATTCTTATAATTCTGGTTTGGTAGTGACAAACTCCTTTAGCTATTTTTTTATTTGTGAAGCTCTTTATCTGCCCTTTGATTCTGAGTGATAGCTTTGCTGGGTAGAGTATTTTTGGCTGTAGGTTCTTGCTATTCATTACCTTGAATATTTCTTGTCATTCCCTTCTGGCCTGCATGGTTTCTGTTGAGAAATCAGCTGACAATCATATGGATGCTCCTTTATAAGTAACCACCTGCTTTTCTCTTGCTGCTTTTAATTTTCTCTCTTAGTATTTTGCTCTTGGTATGATGAGTCTTGGTGTGGTCCTCTTTGGATTCCTTTTGTTTGGGATTCTGTGTGCTTCCTAGACTTGTAAATCTATTTCTTTCATCAGGTGGGGGAAGTTTTCTGTCACCATTGCTTCTAAGAGGCTTTTGGTATCTTGATCTCTCTCTTCATGATTACATAATTCTGATGTCGGTTCGCTTGAAGTTGCCCCAGAGGTTTCTTACATTATCTTCAACTTTCTGGATTCTCTTGTCTTCTTGCTTTTGCAGAGGAGTGTCCTCTGGCTCTTTGTGTTCCAAATCTTTGACTTGATTCTTGAGATCTTCCAGTCTGTTTTTAGGACTCTATATAATATTTTTTATTTTAGGCAATATATTCTTTATTTCTAGTTGGTCCCTTTTCATATCCTCATAGGTCTAATTTATTTTATTGTCCTTTTTTAGAAAATTCTTGAAAAACCTTATAACTGCTATTTTTAACTCAATGTCCATTCTTTTACTTTCCTCCATCTCCTTCCTTTGTGTCCTGCCTCTTCTCTGCATTTTAGCTACTTCCCTGATTTAATGAATAGTTTTGTGTGCTAGGTGTCCTGATAGTAGCAAAGCCTTCCCAGTTACTTGATGTGGACAGTCTTGGTGCAGCCCTTTGTGAGCTGTGTGTGCAGTCTTGTTGTTAAGCCTTGCTTGTTGTTGGTATTACTTGCAAGCGTTGATCTTCAAGCCAATTGGCTGCGAGGATCAGCAGTGTCTCAGCTAGGAAGGCTTCTGTGCTCAGCTTGGATGGGGAGGAGTCTTGGGGTGGCACAGACAAGCTTTGGTTCCCCATAAGTCCCACCTTAGGAAAGTTCTATTTGGGAGACTTGCAAGATTGATTGCAGGCGTGTGCACCTTGAGTTTTGTCTGCTCCCTGACAACCAATTTTTCCCCGGCTCAGAGTTGTCTCTCAGTGCAGCAGTGCAGTTGGGAGTTGTTTTGTTGTTGTTGTTTTTTCCTCCCTAATGAGAAAGCCAGCCTCCAGGAGGGCTTCTGTGTTCCCCTTGGATTCAGCGGAGTTTTGGGTGGTGCAGACAAGCTTTGGTTTCCCATCAGCCCCTCCCTAGAAGGGTTTCTGAGTCCCGTAGTAATGGCTGCAGGCTTCACACCCCACTGCCTGACAATCAGGCCTCTCCCTGATTGGGGCTGTCTATCTGAGCAACAGGGTGGCTCTGTTTTCCTCCCGAACAAGAAAGCCAGGTGCACGTTAGTGGTCCACCCTCTCAGTGCGCCGTGAGCAAGCCATCAGCGAACTCAGTGGCTGCCTTTTCTGCGTGCACAGTTTTCCGCACCTTCACAGTTCCTGAGGCTTGGCGTCCTTTCTCTCTCCTTCCCAGATGGTAGAGCCTCCTCTCAGCTAGCCATCTAGTGCTTCAGGGCAATATTTCCTCTGTTTTCCAGTTTTAATTTTAAAATTGTTGCGGTAGGCTGCAATTAGGTGTCTACCCTATGATGCCATCTTGGTTTCTTTTCTCCTCTAAAAGAAGGAACTTTTATCATTTGCAACATCATGGATTGAACTGGAAAACTATTCTAAGTGAAATAAGTCAGTCAAAGAAAGATAAATATCACATGATTTCACTCATTTGTAGAATATAATGAACAACATAAATTGATAAACAAAAATAAATCCAGAGACAGAGAAACATCAAACAAACCATCAAACCTCAGAGGGAAGGCAGGGGAAGGTGGTGGAGTGTGGGAGGTAAGAGATCCACCAAAGGACTTGTATGCATGCATATGAGCATAACCAATGGACACGGACTTGTCCTGAGGGGTGGGAGTGGCCGAGGACAGCATTGATGGGGGGAAAAGAAGACATGTAATACTTTAAACAATAAAAAAAATTCCCATATGAACCTAAGAAGAATGTATATTCTATAGCTTTGGGGTGAAGTGATCTGAAGATGCCAATTAGTTCCATCTGATCTAGTAAGTCATTTAGGATTTCCATTTCTGTGTTGTTGTTTTTTGTGCAGAAGACTTCTCCAGTGATGTCAATGGAGTATTAAAGTACCCTACTATGATTGTATTGCCCTCAATGCTTCTTTTGATATCTTTCAGAAGTTATTTTTTTTATGTATTTGGATGTTCCTATATTGGGTGTTTATATGTTTACCAGAGTTATATCCTCTTGTTGTATTGATCCCTTTAGTATTATGTAGTGGCCTTCCTTATCTCTTATTATGGCTTTCACTTTGATGTCTACTTTCTCAAATATAAATATTGCTACCCTAGATTTTTTTTCCATTTCCATTTGCCTGAAGAATTTTTTCTATCCCTTCACTTCCAGTCTGTGTGAGTCCTTTGTTCTGAGGGTGGTCCCTTGTACATAACATATATATTGGTCATGTTTTCTTTTTTTAATTTATTTTTATTGATTTTTTACAGAGAGGAAGGGAGAGGAATAGAGAGTTAGAAACATCAATGAGAGAGAAATATTGATCAGTTGCCTCCTGCACACCCCCTATTGGAGGTGTGCCTGCAGCCAAGGTACATGACCTTGACCAAAATCAAACCTTGGACCCTTGAGTCCGAAGACCGAAACTCTATCCACCAAGCCAAACTGGTCAGGGCATATGGGTCATGTTTTCTTATCCATTAGGCTACCCTATGTCTTTTGATTGGAGCATTTAATCCATTTACATTTAAGGTTATCATAGGTACTTGTTTGCTGCCATCTATGTTTTTTATGCCTGTTTTCCTTTCTTCATTACCATTTGTTCTTTACAGTAGTAATAATAAACTCCCTTAGCCTTTTTGTCTATAAAGCTCTTGATTTCACCTTCAATTTTGAATGATAGCCTTGATAGAGTGAATATTCTTGGGTTCAGTCTCTTGCTTTGCATCACTTTGTATAATTCCTTCCATTCCCTTCTAGCCTAACATGTTTCTGTTGAGAAATCAGTTGATTGTTTAATGGAATATATCTTGTGGGTAACTTTCTGTCTCTCTCTGACAGCCTTTCAGATTCTTTCTTTGTCTTTACCTTCGCCAATTTAATTATGATTGACAATAGTGTGTGTCTTTTTAGGTTCATCTTGCTTAGGATCTCTATGCTTTTTGGATTTGTGTGACTTTTTTGTTCCCCATGTCTGGGAAGTTTTCTGTCATTATTTTTTCAAATAAGTTTTCTATTCTTGATCAGCTTCCACTCCTTCTGGTAAGTCATTTTGTTGTGTTTTAGGTTGTCCCAAAGCTCCTTTAGACTCTCCTCTGTTTTTGTTTTGTTTTTTTCTCCACTTGGTGCTTAGCTTAGGTGTTGTTCTCTTTTCTACTTTGTCTTCTCACTTACTGATTCAGTCCTGAGATTCTAGTCTGCTGTTGGAGCCTTCCATTATATTCTTTATTGTTACTATGTCATTCTTCATTTAATCTTGGTTCTTTTTCATTTTGGTGAAATTCTCATTCAGGTGCTCATAATTATCACTGAGCTGTGTGTATTTGTCATCCAGATGTTTGAGCATCTTTATAACCATTACTCTGAATTCTTTCTCTGAAAAATTACTTTCCTCCATTTTATTTAGTTCATTTTCTTGTGATTCCTCTTTTTGCTTTCATTTGGGGATTGTTTCTTTGCCTCTCCATTTTTGCTGTCTTGTTTTAATTATTTCTATATTTTAGATCCAACTGCTATGCTACTGATGTTCTTTTGAGGATGTTCCTATGTAGTTGGTGATTTGAAGGACTCAGTGGTGCAGTTTCTTGGGTCTTCTGAGCATGGCGTTCTAGTGGAGCCCTCTACTTGAACTACTTGGGTTTCTTGATAGTTGGGTCTTTAATGTTAGTTTCTTATTCGTGGATGAAGTCTAGTCACAGTTTGTCTGACAATATGACTTACCCCTGGCTCATTGTGCAACCTTTTTTTGGATGTGCTTGTGGTTCCAGCTCTGTGGCAAGTGATGCCTCACAGGAATGTGCTCACTGTGAGATCCTAGAACTGGAGTCCACGGCATGGGAGGAAGGCATCTCGGGGTCTGAGGCTGAGGTAGTATGACTCTGGCCAGTGTGGTATGAATCTTGCTGGGATAGCGACACTCTGCAAATTACTGAGAGGGTCTCAGAGCCCATGACAGGATTGGAGGGGCAGGTGTCCTGGAATCTGCAGATGAGGCAGCGGGATTCTGGCCAGGTTGGCTTCACTCTGTAAATCACGATGTGGTCCAGGAGTTAATAGCTGGGGATGTGGGAATTTCAGAGTCTGTGGCTGAAAGAGAGCAAACTTGGTCAGTGAGACAGCCCTCAGCAGCTCACCTAGTGTCTAGAAGCTGGCAGCCAGGGAGGGGGAAGTGGCGGGCTCTGCTGCTGGGTCTGAGTGCCTCTGTTTGGAGAGGGTTCAGGAGCCATCAGCAGGGTAGGTGGGTTCTCAGGGCCTGCCACTGGAGCAGCACAACTGCAGTGTCCAGAAGCCTGCAACCAGAGAGGGGGAAATTGTGGCTTCTGCTGCTGTAGCCACACACCTAAGGAGCCCAGTACCTAGCAGCTGGGATGTGTACATCCTGGTGTCTGTGAGTCTGTGAGTGAGGCAGCACGACTTTGGGCAAGTGGCTGCAGGGTCCCAGGCAATTTCCAAGACCAGTCTGGGTGGTGCTGAGGCTGGGCTTTTAGTGGAGTCTGCTCTCCACTTCAAGATGGTGTGGGCTCTGTGCATGAGCACTGCAGCTAGGGGAGTGCCTGCAGCAGTGGCAGAGGCTCCCTATCCAGGAGAGCCTGGTCTGTCAGCCCCTGAGACTTTTGTGAGATCTAACTTCTCCTCACTCACACATGCACAAACCACACACATCCACAAATGCCCCTTTCTTTCCCTCTCTCACTCACACACTCTCCCTCCCTGTCATCCTGCCAGCTTCTGATCTCTGGAGCAGAGGGATTTTGAAACCAACAGGCAAGACTTATATAATGCCCTGGATGCCCCACAACCAACCTGCTCTTCAGATTAACTCAGAGCCTGTCTGCATTTCATAAACCAGATGTATAGGTTTGCTGGCTTTGCTTTTCTAGTAAAAGTGTATGTTTTAGTAACTTGGCTTTTCACAACACAGTCAAGGTCTCTTGCATAAATTTATTTATATTAGAAAATGAGGATTGAGGTTAGGAATATCTCTCTCGCACTGACTCGGGGCTGTCTGGTAACATCTCTCTTGTGTTGGTGAGAGGTGCCTCTAACATATATGCTTTTAACTGCTGCTGAAAGAAGTTGAGACATTTACCCAAGGAAACACAGCAAGTAAAAAAGGACAGACTTGTACTCATAAACCTCCATTTGAAGCATAGGCACTACATCTTGTTCCCGTTACCTCTATGTTGTAAAAACTGCTGTTTGAAATTTTCCACTAAACATAGATGGTCCTGTGTTATGTGAATTAACTCTGCTATTCTTGGCTTCTATAAACACACTTGCTATAATAATAGGGAAAATAAGTTCAATTATCTGGCCTTGCAAGCCACTCTGCTGACATAAGAGACTGGTCTGTCCCTGGTTACTCCCATGCCAGATGTCTTTTAGTTATCTGAATTGTATTGTGCTCAAGGTAACTGAATTGTGCTGTGCTCAAGGCTACAAGCTTCCTGCAAAATATCTCCCAGTACATGGGGCTCTTTGTAAAGCCTGCAAAAGGTCCAGAAATCCCATATTTGGGAGACAAAGAAACTGGGGGGAGAGGAGGGGAGTAGTATAAGGGGAAGGCTTCCTCCATATTACTTTGTTCAGATTTTGAGAGGCAACTCCTCTGAGACCGCTGGCATAATAAAGACTCCAAATTTGGCTTACTAAGGCATCTTCTGCTCAACTCACTGATTTCCAATATAACACATTCACCTGGATTAAAGTTCATATTCTCAGCTATTTTCTCTCAAGTGTTTGTTATTATATAGCAAAGTTATTAAGGATGTAGAATCTAGTGGAAGATAATATGAGACAAAAGGAGAAGAAATAAAGAGTGTAGAACTGCCACGAACTCAGTTTTGTTCCTCCAAATAATCCTGAGTTGATTTTTTAAAATATATTTTATTGATTTTTTACAGAGAGGAAGGGAAAGAGATAGAGAGCTAGAAACATCGATGAGAGAGAAACATTGACCAACTGCCTCCTGCATGCCCCCCACCAGGGATGTGCCCACAACCAATGTACATGTCCTTGACTGGAATTGAACCTGGGACCTTCCAGTCCGCAGACTGACTCTCTATCCACTGAGCCAAACCTGTTTCGGCCTGAGTTGATTATTTTAACCCTAATTTAGAATTATTCTCCAATTCATAAATATCACTATTGCTCACTACTTGGAAAGCAATACTACTCAGCAGCAATACTACTCAGAATACTTTGCATATATTTAATTTATTATAATAGATGAAATATTTTGAGAAATATGTTTTAACTTACTAATAATGACTAAATGCAGAAGAAACTTCCAAAGTTTTTGTTCAGCATATGTTTTAACATATGCTGAACAAAAATTATAAAAATTATAAAAACTGCATTATCTGAATTTCTTCATAATTGTTAATGTTAAGATTTGTGCTCAGGAAGAATAAGACACATTTATTTCTCATCTACCTAGGATCCCTGTCTTTACTTATTTATTTTTTCTCATTTTTATTTATTTATTTTTATTTTTTAAAATTGTATTGATTATGGTATCACATAATTGTCCTCAACCCCCAGTCCCATTCCAAACCCCTCCCCACATAAGTCCCCACCCCCCTGTTGTCCATAGCCATTGGCTAGGCCCATATGCATGCACACAAGTCCTTTGATTGATCTCTCCCCCTTTCCCCCACCCTCCCTTACTTTCCCTCTAAGGCAGGGGTCCTCAAACTTTTTAAAGTGGGGGCCAGATCACGGTCCCTCAGAGAGCTGGAGGGCCGGACTATATGAACTACTAATTCCTACTGTAACACCTCGGCTGCGCTCACTGCCCAAAAAACCTGGCGGGCCGGATCAGACTCCTCTGCGGGCCGCATGTGGCCCGCGGGCCGTAGTTTGAAGACCCCTGCTCTAAGGTTTGAGAGTCTGATCGCTGCTTCTCTTTCTCTGGGTCTGTTTATGTTGTTCATTATTTCCTCTAGATGTGTTAGATCATGTGATCCAAGAAATACCCTTATAAGAACTGAAACTGAGACAAGTCATAATGGCTATGATAAGCGGCCAATGAATCAGTCTATAGTGAGTTCCTTTCTGGGCCAACAGTTGTTTTGAGTCCCAATTTCAATATCAAACAGTTCCTTATGTGTACATGTCAGCCATGATATTTCAGATCTGGTTGGTGGACAAATGGTGGTAATGCAGGTCCGCCCGTCTCTGGTTTGGTCCTGGGCATCCTTCAGCAACCCACAGCTGCTGTCTGCTGGTATGGCGAGGCGTCATTAGCGTCTTCCATCTCTGAATTGTTTCTCTTCTGTCTTCATGGCTGGAGCACTTCTGTCTATTACTCTCTGTTATAGGAATCTGGATGGTCTCGGAGCTGTTTTCTGAAAATATATAAACATATTCTTGACCAAAAGCTAATATCTATAAATTTGACTTGGGATCATTTTTCTTTTTCTTTACATCCCCCCTCCCTCACCCCTGCCAAATGATTTTCCTCTGGCTTGTTTTGACACCATGTGTGTATTTTCATGGGTATCTTGCAGTTAGCATTTCAAATGAAGGTTAATTAATTTCCTAAAGTACAAATTTTTTAGATGTTATTTACTCGCAGGATATCCTGCGAGTAAAGATCCCTGTCTTTAAAGACCTGTTTTCCTATTATCTTGATTAATGACTGGTTTGGGTGGGGTTGAACGTACTCCCAACCCCCAGTGGTAGGTATGTATGTGCACATGTCTGACTAATCAGAATTCTCATTTTATGGACAACTAATTGTATGGCTAATGTTGGAACTTTCACTAGAGATATCTGGAAAAATATGCTTTTTAATGTTTCTCTCTTGCATGCCAACATCCAAGGAACACATAAA
Organism: Pipistrellus hanaki; assembly: GCF_964339955.1. NCBI lineage: Eukaryota > Metazoa > Chordata > Mammalia > Chiroptera > Vespertilionidae > Pipistrellus > Pipistrellus hanaki. Next base: position 108,895,004 of record NC_140503.1, read on the forward strand.
TGGACAGTTTTGTGGGGCTACATGTTGCTTTACTTTTGAACAGAATCTGAGAATGAAGTTAAACAGAACTGAGAAAGGAGATACAAAGACTTTCCATGACTCCGCATTCCTGAATCTAGCCATGCCTGAAGATAGCACCTTCCTTTCAATCAATAACAGTTTTGTGTTGTCCAGAGATTGAGTTCTGTTGTCATTTTTAATCAAAATACCATGAACAAAAAAAAAGTAAGTGTATGTTTTGCCTTTTTTTGAGGTTAGCATTCACTCAATGGGAAAATATGTCTTTTTTTTCCCTCTATAAAAGTTTTAATCATGCTATTTCAATAATGGCTTCATGTCTGAGATCATTTTTATAGTTTCAAGTGCAGTGCAAATTTATTTAACAGAAAGAAAATGTGCCTATTCATATTGAAATACTGGAGATGTATTCAAGAGATTATGTTATAAAAGGACTGAAAGTATGAATTTAAAAATCATGAACTCAGAAAAAAATAAGCACAATGTCATAATTAAAAATATGAGGAAATGGCATTAGTTTTTGTTAAAAAGGATGATTTGTCAATACAGCAACATAATAAAAAATAATATGAGGAAAATAATTAATTTATAGAATTTTAATCCTATTTTTTAAATCTGACAATTTAAAGGGAAGGACTTTTCATAAAGCTTATAGAAACTTATATTTCTATATTTAAGTTGTTTCTTAGGGGGTATTTATCTCTATATATCTAACATATAACATAAATTAACATTTAAGAGAGTATTATGCAATATTTAAAATATTTTAGAATATTAAGGGTAGATGTTTATTATTAAACAGGAAATTATATTTAATCTTATATAATTTGTTGCCTACTATATGGAGGATTAATAGTAATGCTAAATAATTATGATTTTATTTTCCAATTAATAACCTTAAAATTTATTGCATTTAACTATGTTAGGAAAACTCTCAAATGTTTATGACTTAAAGATCCTTAGGGATTCTAAAAGTTATAAATGAGACAAATTCATTGGATGCTGATTTGTGGTTTAGTTGACTCCCATTTTCAATGTTATTTTTTGTCATTGAAAGATGTCAGTTTGACAGTACACTTTAGTGCTAAATAATACAAAATCAAACATGTTAATATGCAGCTAAATTACTTATGATGTGGAAAATATAATCTATGTGGTAAATGTTATAGTAGTTAAGAAAACACACATACACTAATATAACAGCAAGAATGTTCATTCTAGAAGGAAGATGGCTGCCGAGGGGAAGGCAGACTGCCAGGCAGTGCGTGAGAGAGTGAACGGAGGGAGATGTGTGGTCCAACCAGGAGTGTGTGTTTCTGAGTTGAGGGGCAACTATACTCCAGGGAACTGTGGAGGACTGCTGGATGAAATCCCTCCCTGAGTGACAGGCTCTGACGCAGAGACCACCCATTTTGAAGTGGGGAGTGGACCTTGTCAGAAGCCTGAAAATCCTGGGACTCTGCAACAATGGCATCCAGCGAATAGCTGCAAACCCAGGAACACTGGTCCCCAAGTGGCAAGTGGCGTGAGCCGTGGATTCGGAGGAGCTCTGTGCCTCCGCAGGGAAAGGTCAGATTTCACCTGGGATGAAGGTGAGGTCTGTGGTCGGGGTAGGAGAGAGAAACACGCACGTGCGAGTTGGAGGAGCCAGGGAAGTCTGCATCCAGAAAAGGCTGCGGCTGTTGGGGCTGGTGTGATCCTTGAATATGGATAGGGATCCACAGGGCTGCTAACAGAAGGGAGCTCTAAAAAGCAATCCATATAGCTGAACTGGGTGTAAAAGGAAAGCCTAAAAAAAAATTTAAAAAAAAATTAACAGTGTGCCAGCTGCTTAGACCCAAGGGGGAAAAAAAGACTGCACAGACTTGCCCGGAGTTCATGCACTTACTCTGGCCTCTCTCTCTCTCTCTCTCTCCTTTTTTTTTTCCTCCTCTTTAAATCCTTGCTTTTGATTACTAAGCCCAATATGTAGGATCACCTAATTGGATACACTCTAAGATACTGCAGGGGAAAGTTGTTTTTGTGGAACCTGGGATCAGAGCAGGGAATAACATCCGAGAACCATCTCTAGGGCAACACTTTCCTCCAAACCAGTATTAACTGCCACAGGGAAAACAAACTCTAAACACTAGCTAGAGAGAACCTATAGACCCGAAGGTCAATCCAGAAAGACTGCCACCCAGGATTGAATCACAAATTGATTCTTATGTAAACATAAATAAGGGAGTATAAGAAACAGAGAAGTATTGACTGCTTGAAAATCAGGACTGTGCCCTACAACACTAAGGAGCAGTGGAACACAGGGAACTTCAGTACTGTCCTGACTAGGAAACAGAAGTGCCAAACAGAACAGCAGAGGAAGTGAATGACCTTTACTACAGCACATTTTTCTCTTTTACTTAAGAAATTAATTTTTTTCTTTTTTTCCTCACTTGATTTTACCTTTTTAATTATTACATTTGTATTTTTAATCAATATAATTACTACTACTATTTTACGTTTTTTTAAAGTGTCATTTTATTTTATCTATATTTTATTTTGGGATTAGTTTCTGTTCTATTTTCATCTTTCCATTAGCATCATTTTACTTTATCTCAACTTTACCTTTATGCCAACAATCTCTTCCTTAAGTTCCCTTTTGTTGTTCTATTTCTCTTACCCTATTCCTGCTTTAGATTTTCCCTATTCCTTCTTTTTACCCCCTGTTTAAATTTCACCCTACTTATATATCTAACTTCCAATCACCTGCACTAAGTCCATACACACCTCTCTTTTTCTTCACTACCCAAATTTTTTCTCTCTCGGTGCTTTTGTTGTTGTTTGCTTGATTATTTATTATGTTGGTTCTTTTATGCTTGTTTATGAGATTGTTTTGCTTTTTCTTTTTGTTTTTTGATTTGTTTTGTTTTTGTTTGTTTTGCTTGTGTTTTCCCTCACCTCACATGATATTAGTTGTTGTTTGTAGTTTGCATTCATCTCAAAGAATTTGTTGCCGGAATTGATTGGGATTATTGTCTGTTCTGTTGAAGTGTTCTCCCCATATAGTTTCCCCCCCCACCTTTTTTTTTTAATTCTCTTTCTTTTCTCTCTTACTTTTCTTTCCTTTTCCTAATTTCATTTTTGCACTCCTTTTTTTCTTTCTCTTTTTATTTTTATTCTCTTTTTCTTATCACCTAATTCTATTTTCTCTGGTGGTCACCTTTATTAGGGGTTATTAGTATCATGAATACATTTGTGTTCAATGCCTTGTGTGTTGTGCCATGTCATGTTGTAATTTGTGCCTTTAAATCAACACAGGAGAGAGAACTACATTACCAGACACCCAGAGAAGAGAGATCATGGAGAGACAAAGAAACAACAAACATATGAAAGAAAAGCAGCCATCACCAGAAAAGGAAGTAAATGAAATGGAGGCAAGCAACCTGTCAGAGAAAGAATTCAGAGAAATGGTCATAGGTGGATGAAAAGAATGGAAGACAAATTCAACAATAAGTGTAAGAACGAAGAGGAAATGAAGAAGAACCAAGAAGAAATGAAAAATGACATTGCTACTATAAAGCACTCAATAGAAAGTATCCACAGTAGACTAGAAGAAGCAAAGAACTGCATCAGTGAGCTAGAAAACAAGGTAGGAAAAAATACCCGAGCAGAGCAGCTTCTAGGAAAAAAAATTAAAAAGCAGGAGGAGAGCCTAAGAGAACTTTGGGACAACATGAAAGAATGTTCATTCTAAATGTCCCCCTAAAATGAAATAGGAAAAGTCATTAGATCATTTCCTAGCAGTACTTTCATCTATATACTAGAGGCCCAGTGTATGAATTTGTGCACTAGTGGGGTCCTTAGGACTGGCCTGTGGGATTGGACCAAAACCAGCTCTCCAACATCCCCTGTGGCAGGGGTCTTCAAACTATGGCCCGTGGGCCACATGTGGCCCGCAAAGGAGTCTGATCCGGCCTGGCAGGTTTTTTGGGCAGTGAGCGCAGCCGAGGTGTTACAGTAGGAATTAGTATAATAGTTCATATAGTCCGGCCCTCCAGCTCTCTGAGGGACCGTGATCTGGCCCCCACTTTAAAAAGTTTGAGGACCCCTGCCCTGTGGGGTCCTGGATTGTAAGAGGGTATAGGCCAAGCTAAGGAACCCCACCAGTGCATGATCAGGGCCAGGGAGGAATGCAGGAATTTGGCTAGCCAGGTAGGGACCATGGAAGGGCTCCAGGGCATGTCTGGCCCATCTAGCTCAATCCCTATTGGCCAGACCCCAGCAGCAAGCTAACCTACAGTCAAAAAGTGTTGGTGTGTGTCCTGCAGTGGCCAGTGCATGTCATAGTGAGCAGTTGGGTGACCTTAGCATATCATTAGCATAACTTTGATTGGTTGAATGGATGACTGGACAATCAGACACTTAGTATATTAGACTTTTATTATATTATATAGGATTCTCCTTAGCACTTATTTACTATGACACATTGGACTTGGTTTTATATTCACAATCATTAATAACTTTCAAAAATAATTTTATTTTCAATAATCTATGTATCCTATATAATATAAGGGTAATATGCAAATTGACCCTATGATGGAACAACCAGAATGACCCATCACAATGAGGCACACTGACCACCTCTTGGTTCCTCCTCCAGCTGGCAGGCTCCGATTTCCCAATGGCAAATGGGAAACTGGAGGTGGGTGACGTGGGATGTGAGCAGTGCCAGGCCAAGTCCCCCCCCCGGCTTGTCCAAGTGGGTGGGAAAGCCAATTTCTTGGTCCTTCACTCCAACCAACAAGCTCCAATTGCCCAATGGCAAATGGGGAACCATGGATGTTTGACAGAAGGGGGAGGGGCTGGCTGTGGAGAGCCAGGGAAGATGGTCTTGATCATAGGCCAGTCCTAGGGACCATACCTACACACAAATTTTGTGTACCAGGCCTCTATTATCTTACCTAATAATAGACAAACATGTAAATTGACTGTACCTTCACTACATTCATAGTCAAACAGTGGCTATGCAAATTAACCCAAAGAAGATAACAGTTAATTTTCATACAAAGGCACCCAGCCTCTGTGTCCTAAGAACATGCTGGCACCCAGGTCATTGTGAGGTAAGGCCTGGGCAGGAGTGGACCCCCAGCGATTGATCACAGGGAGCTGGGGCTCCGCTCCTGCTCAAGGCCAAAAGCCTCTGCCTTTGACTGACCGCCTGGGCAGGAGCAGACCCCTGCAATCAATCACAGGGAGCTGGGGGTCTACTTTAGGCCTGGGCAGGAGCAAATCCTTGTGATTGATCACTGAGAGCTGGGGCTCCACTCCTGCCCAAGAGGCTTTCAGCCTGGGCAGGCCTGGGCAGGGCCCAGCTGCGATTGGTGTGAACTATAGAGGAAACACCTTTTCTGACTGCGCTTTGGCTAAGTTTCCCATATGACACAGGTAATATTCTTAGTAACTTGGATAACAAGAATCTAAAAAGTGATCTAGGGTTTTTCCACCACACTTCTGGAGAAAAAAAAATGAAGGTCTGCAGCTGGAGGGCTAAGAAATGCCATATCCTGCCCTAGCCGGTTTGGCTCAGTGGATAATGCCTCGGCCTGCCGACCACAGGATCCGGGTTTGATTCTGATCAAGGGCATGTACTTAAGTTGCAGTATCCTCCCCCAGGGCCAAGATCAGGGCTCATGCAGGAGGCAACCAATCAAAGTGTTCCTCTCACTTTGATGTTGCTCTCTGTCTTTCCCTTTCTCTTCCACATTTTCTAAAAATCAATGGAAACATTTCCTCAGATGAAGATTTAAGAAACAAAAACAATAATAAAGAAATGTATATCCCATGAAAGACTCATCTTGAAAATGCCTAAAGAAAGCTGTCATTTTTTCTTGATAAAGGGACTAGAGTCTGTGTTGATGAAAACACCTTGGTGGCTGTAGTGACTGGCAGTGGCTGCAGCAGAGAGGTGATGGGGCTGGTGCCTTTCTCTGATTAACCAGGTTGCCTCCCACAAAGGGAGGCCAGAATGTGGCTTAGGCCATCAGTAGAACATCCCCTGAAGTCTTCCAGTATGTGAGAAGGGGCAGGTTGGGCTGAGGGAACCCCCCAACTCCAGTGCACAAATTTCGTGCACCGGGCCCCTAGTATATACCGTATTTTCCGGTGTATAAGACGACCCCCCTAATTTTGCAGTTAAAACATAGGTTTAGGCCTATATTCGCTGTATAAGACTACCCCCCACTTCAAAGAAAAGACTTACTTTGCCGTCAAGATCTGCAGGTAATTTTTGTGCAATTTTGGTCTTTTGCCCCCGATTTTCGGTTGACTTTTTTTTCGTTTCAAAAGTCGTCTTATACGCCGGAAAATACAGTATATAAAAGCCTAAGTGACCAAACAACCAAATGACTGAATGACTAATTGCTATGATTAGAAGTGACCACCAGGGAGCACACACTCAATGCAGGAACTGCCCTCTGGTGGTCAGTGCACTCCCACAGTGGGAGCGATGCTCAGCTGACCAATGGTTGCCAGACTGGGTTCACTGCTGGCAAGTGCAGCCATGGCAGCAGCAGGTGCAGCAGGGCTGGGATGCATGAGAACTGTGTGAAGCCGGCCTGGGTTTGGAATCCTCCCCTGCTGCCTGCCACTTTGCGCACTGCTACATCCCCCAAGGGGTTTCATATTGCGAGAGGGTGCAGGCTAGGCTGAGGGACACCACTGGTGAACAAATCCGTGCACCGGGACTCTAGTATTTGATAAATGTCATATGTAAACATAAAAAATAACTAGAGCTTATTTTCTATTTATCTTTCAATTTACATTTCATCATGCTTTAACAAATAATATTGGCTATTAAATATAGACATATGTACTTATGCCATTTAGTATAACTTTCATTCAATTATTTTCCTACTCATGTTTAATCACTGAACAGGCATAAATAAGCACTGTTATTTATAAGTGAATTTTGCAGAAATAAATAGTACTAATTTAACAAAGAAAAGAGTGTGTAAACTAAAGAGATCTTTCTGGTTAACCAACCTGGTCCCTGCATCCTATAAGATTGCATTTATCTGAGTGAATTCAGCACTGTCTGAAGTCTGTTAAAAACTTTGATATACACAGTCTAACCTGGGGGTGGGGGAGACACATTTTAAAGTATCCATGAGTTTTTTGCTGGCCCCATATTAATTAAACTAATAAGACTGAGAAAAGCACTAGTATTAATATAGTAATTCATAATAAAATTAATTCATAATAAAAATGAAGTTAGTTTAACTTCAGCTTATATTTTCTTCCTGCAGCCTCTATATTCCTATATTTCTCCTTATGGGACCTATGCCTCCTTCGTCCCTTTATTTTGCCCCTGAAACACAGTTGTATACATCTCTGTCACTAGTTAAATTATAATTAGTTTTTATAATTGACACATGTGGTAATTACATTTTTGAAAGCTTGCTCATAGTAAGTTACCAATATATCTATCTATTTAATTATTAAAATGTATGTGTTAACTGAGCAGGGATAGAACTTGTAGTCTTGGAGTATCAGGATAGCACTCTAACTAGCTGATTCACACAGCCAGAGCCTTAGTAATTATATCTTTTACACTGAAGGCTTGACAATATCATTTTTATTATTTAGAAAGATGTTAAACTTGTTGATAATTTAGATAGACCACTGTTGATACCTCAGTTTTTTTTCCTCATTTTTAATGGAACTTTGCAGGATAAAATGAATAAGAATGTATGATACATAGAATTATCCACTTGTCAAAAGAGTCAACTTACATTTGAAATAAGATTATCAAAAGAAGAAAGTGAGCCCTAATCAGTTTGGCTCAGTGGATAGAGCTGATGCTTGCAGATTGAAGGGCTCCAGGTTCAATTCCAGTCAAGGGCATGTACCTTAGTTGTGGGCATATCCCCAGTAGGGGGTGTTCAGGAGGCAGCTGATTGGTGTTTCTCTCTCATCCCTCTCCCTTCCTCTCTGTAAAAAAAATCAATAAAATTTATGGAAAAAAAGAAAGAAAGAAAGAAAGAAAGAAAGAAAGAAAGAAAGAAAGAAAGAAAGAAGAAAGTGAAATCCAGCCCATAGTTTCAATGCCAGAGCTATGATATTTTTTATTTTATGTTACAAATAGTGGATGGTACTGTTTTTCTGCTTTGTAAATTTTCATCAGTTCCCTTAATTAATGGTCACTAAACTCCCACAAAGAACATGACCTATACCTAACATGGAATGTAATCATTTCTTCAAGCTGAAGAAACAGCACCATTGAATAAAAGAATGAATTAAAACAGGAATAAAATAAAAAGATAAAGCATTTACCCAAGGTAATTCATCCATCTTTTCACTGCTTTCATCTTTAAGGTACTAGTAATAAGACCTTGTCTTTGCTTCACTTCACTTTATAAAATACTCCCTTCTTGTCCAGTGGGCATGGCTCAGTGGTTGAGAGTTGACCTATGAGCCAGGGGGTCACAGTTCAATTCCAGGTCAGGGTGCATGCCCAGATTGCATGCTCAATTCCCAGTGTGAAATGTAAGTAATCAATGATTCTCTCCCATCATTTATGTTTCTTTGCTTTCCCTGTTCCTTCCTCTCTGAAATCAATCCTAATATATAAAAATCCAGGATCTATAAGGACTAATCAAAGGCTCAACCAAACACCAGGTGTCAGTTCTACAGTCAGTGCTATGTTGTCAAGGGGGCTGTGGATCAGGCCTGAAGAGAGGCCCAAAAAGAGAGGCAGGGTCTGATCCACAGCTTCTGTGGCAGCTGTTGATCAGCCATTGCTCTCTCTTTCTCTCTGGGCTTCACCAGCAGCTGCACCTCTGTTTCTCTCCAGGCCTCCACAGGAGCCTCACATCTCTGATCAGGCCTGGAGATAGGCCCAGTGATGCTGACTGGCATAGAAACCAACCAATCACAACCAAATCTGGGTGGACTGTGAGGAGCCAATGGCTGCATACGAGGCGGAGCTTTTGTCACTGACTGGCATAGGAACCAACCAATCAGAACCAAATTGGCTATCAGATGAGGGCAGTTGGGGGCAAGATGAGGCCTGCAGGGGAGGAACATTAGGGGCAACAAGGTCATCAGGGGAGGGTAGCTGGGGATGAGATCAGGCTGGCAGGGGAGGGCAGTTAGGGACAATCAGGCAGGCAGGGGAGTTAGGGGAGATTATGCAATGCCAAAGACAGTGTCTGACAGTGGTCAGCACCTAACTACCTAACAGGAAGTCCAGAATTGGCAAGCAGAATAGAACAGTGGGGTCCTAAACCAGCCCTCATGGGCATTAAAACTCAATTAAAGCGAAGGACACATCACTTTCTAATTTTTTTATTTATTTAAAAATGTTAGTATTATGTTTTCTATATTCTATTTTTGTTTTTTTATTGTTATTTGATCTTATCTTATTTTTTCACCTTTTTCTTCCTTTTATGTCCCTTTTTCATCCTCTTTTTTTTCTTTTCTTGTCCCTGCTTTAGTTTTTCTTTCCTTTTTACACCTTGTTAAATTTTTTTCTTCTTTATTTGCTTTCTTGATGTGTTATTATTATTGTACTACCTGTTGCATTATTTATATATTTAATTTCCTCTTCCCTCCTCCTATTCTATTTCTCCTGTCTATTCTAGTCAATTGTTTTTTCTTCTCCTCCTATACACTTTTATTATTCTAATTATCCTAGTTTGACATCCTTAATTCAGACCTATCTGCTCTCTTCTCTCTTCTACTTTTTAAAAAATCAATCAATTAATAGTTTTTAAATTCTTATGAAATATTTTTTATGCTTTCTTCTTAGCCACTAATTCTCATTTTACTTCCTGTGTACTAAACTGTGGTCCTTCCCCTATTCGCCAATTCCTTAACCTATGCATTTAAGTTCTGCCTCTATAGTTTCTGTCCCTGCTTTATCTGTTTTGTTTGTTTGTTTGCTAGTTTTGAAACATTTGTTTGTGGGTTTAACTCATATATCTTTGTCTTTTTCTTTTCTCACTATCATATTTGTTCTCTTTTCTCTCTCCTAATTCTCTTTTCTCTGATGGTCACTTTTATTGGGATTATTGGTGTCTTTTGTTTATGTTTTGTTTCTTTTGTGTTGTCTTGTCATGTTGTATTTTGTGCTGTTTGGTCACCAACTACACAACAGTTGGCATGACAGGGTAGAGAATGAGACACATAACCAGACACGCTTACAGGAGATTCCATCCATTAATGAGACAATAATATTCAAGACCAAACTACATCAAGAGCACACAAATGTCTCAAGTAAAGGCATCCATAGTATACTCAGTACAGAAGTCCTGAGAGATTGTACCACTGGGTCCCACAAAATATCTACTACAGAAGACAAATTCAAAATATCTGGGTGGCATAGGAGTTTGAGCTAATACATAGAAACAACCACAAAGGAATAGCAAAAATAGGAAGAAAACACTCCCATATGAAAGAAAAGGAGACTCACCAGATAAGGAAATAAATTAAATGGAGGCAAGCAATTTGTTAGAGAAAGATTCAGAGTAATTGTTATGAGGATGCTCAAAAGGCTGGTTAAAAATTTCACCAACATGTATGAGAATCAAGAGGGAATGAAGAAAGACTGCAATAAAGAACACAATGGAAGATTTCAACAGTAGATTAGAAGAAGCTGAGGACCCATTCAGCGAGTTAGAAGAAAAGGCAGAAAACTCCAAAGCATAGCAGAAACTGGAAAAACAAACAAACAAACAAACAAAAACAACAACTTAAAAGGCAGCAGGATAGTCTAAGGAAACTTTGAGACAACATGAAAAGAAACTTAATCTTCATAATAGGGGTTCCAGAAGGAATGGAATAGAAAACCCATATGAGAAAATAACGACAGAAAATTTCCTGACTTTGGGGGGAAAAGTCACACAATTTCAAGAAGCACAGAGTCCCGAACAAGATGAACCCAAAAATACCAACACCCAGACACATCATAAATAAATTGGCAAACACCAACAACATGTTAAGTTGTCAAGTTGTTAAGTATCTTAAAGGCTGCCAGAGAGAGACAGAAAGTTACCTATAAGGGATCTCCCATTAAACTTTTAGATGGTTTATCAGAAACACATCAGGTCAGAAAGGAATGAAATGAAGTATTAAAGTATTGCAAAATAAGGGATTGTTGTGACCACTTGACGTTTGTAGGCAAATTAGCCATACACTGCATCTAGTTCAAAATTTGTACATGGGATATGGAAGCCGAAGGCCTGTTCTAACACCTTTGCTGTCTGCAGTTACCAAGATAAAACATTTCCAATTCTCATAGGGACACAAAGATTGGACAGTTGAGCATTGGAAAAAAAGTCATGTGGTCCAATGAATCACATTTCCAGTTGCATCATGCAGACAGCAGAGTGAGCATTTTGTGGAAACAGCATGAAAAAATGCACCCCACATCCATGAGTACAACCCTTCAAGCTCATGGGGACAGTGTTATGGTTTGGGGCATGTTTTCCTGGCATGATTTGGGCCCTTTAATTCATGTGGAACAACATCTGAATAGTACAACATACCTAAGTATCGTTGCTGATCAAGTTTAATTTATCATGTTGATGGTGTATCCCAATGGAAATGGCTTCTTCCAACAAGACAATGTGCCATGCCACAGTGCTTGTATTGTGCTGGAGTGATTTCAAGAACATGAGGGAGACATTACCTTGCTTAGGTGGTCTCCACAATCACCAGATCTCAATCCAATTGATCATTTGTGGGGCAAAGTTAAAAGAGCCATCAGGCAGCTGGTTCCACAATCATAAAATGTCACAGAATTGGACAATGCTATTCATCATGCATGGTTTCAGATTCCTCGCATCACCTTTCAGCATCTCATGGAGTCAATACCAAAAAGAATTGCCACAGTATTGAAGGCAAAAGGTGGCCCGACGAAGTACTGATGGGGTGGTCATTATAATCTGACCACTCAGTATTATATATTCACTGAGTGGCCAGATTATTATGCAATCAGAGATTATAATAATATGGCCACTCAGTGTATAAGCTATCTATAAGAGACCCACCACATGGCAAAAGACTAACACAGAGTGAAAGAGAAGGGATAGGAATGTTGTTGTTTTTTTCAAGCAAATAGAAGTGGAAGAAAAGCTGATGTAGCAATATTTATATCTGACAAAATGGACCTTAAAGTGAAGACCATAACAAGAGATAAAGAAGGCCACTTCATAATACTAAAGGGGATCAGTTCACCAAGAGGATATAACTCTGGTAAACATATATACACCCAATACAGGAGCACCCAAATACATTAAAAAAACACACACACTTTTGGAAGATATCAAGGGAGACATTTACAATAATACAATCATAGTAGGGGACTTTACTACTCCATTGACAAAAAAATCAGGAAGACAACAGCTATACTAAATGACTCAGATATCAGATGGCTTTAAATGATAACTTTAGAACATTTCACCCCAAAGCTACAGAATATACATTCTTCTCAAGTGCACATATTCAAAGATAGATGGCATATTAGATCACAGACTAAGTCTCTACAAAGTAAAGAAGATGGAAATAATATCAAACATCTTCTCAGATTGCAATTGCATAAAATTATAAATCACCTACAATAATAATAAAAAAACAATCAAACATATGAGGATAAGTAGTATGCTTTTACAATATGAATGGGTTACCATAGAGATGAAAAAATAATTTAATAAAACATTTGGAAATGAATGAAAATGAAAACACAATCAAAATTTATGGGACAAATGAAAACAGTCCTCGGAGGGAAGCTCATAACACTACATGCCTACATAAAAAAAAACAACAAACAAACAAACAAAAAAAACACAACACCTGGTAATAATGTAATAATGTATCTACCATACAACTTAAACAATTAGAAGGAGAATAATAATAAAAACACAGAGTAAGTACAAAAAGAAGGAAATGATATGTCATATCAGAAATAAAAGACATAAGAGACTAAAAACAAAACAAATAACAAAATATAATACACAAGATTAATAGAACCCAGAGCTGGAACTTTGAAAGGATAAATAAGATTAATGAACCTCTAGCCAGGCTCACCAATGTAAGAGGACTGAAATAAACAAGATCAGAAAGAGATGAAGAAGCTGCCTGCCCTGTGATCCCACTGCATCCGAGGGAAGATGGAGAAGCTGCCCACCTGTGTCCAGGCGCCAGCCCCTATAGCTGGCTACAGCCTGGTAGACAGAGAAGCCGACCACCCTGAAGTCCTGGGCACAGACACTTGCGGCTGCAGCACAGGCAAAGCCATCTGCCCACCATACCCTGAGTCTGCAGCCAGCCTGGGCACCTATGGCTGACCAGAGGGAGGGAAGCCCGGATCCTAGGTGCCTGTGGTTGGCTGGAAGAGGGAATCCTGGGTCCCAGGTGCAAGGCTGAGGCAAAGGTGGTTAGAGGCAATCAAGTCAGCTGGGGAGCAGTTAGAGACGATCAGGCTGGCAGGTAGAAGCAGTTAGGGGCAATCAGGCAGGCAGAGGAACGGTTAGGAGCCAGCAATTCTGGATTGTGAGAGGGATGTCTGACTGCTGGTTATTCCACGAGGGGTTCCAAATTGCAGAGGGTGCAGGCCAGGCTGAGGGACACCCTCCCCACCACCCCCCCCCGCAGGAATTTCATGCACCAGGCCTCTAGTAGTTTTATAATCATCATTAATCAGAGCATTTGTGAAGGGCCAAACTGAAAGGATGTGGTAGAAGGAATAATAAAAATTTTAACACCTATAAAAACACATCTTCCCAAATATTTTCCTGCCTGAGACAGACTTCAGGTTGGTCATAATCTGTTTCCCTAGAAAGGGTTGGAGCCAAGACTTAAATAAAAGTTGGTAAGACTGAATGACTAGTGCTTTCTTTTTTGTCTTGTTCCTTGAATTATAAATTGCTAAAATGGCAATGTCAAGGGTCTTGCTAACATAGATACACTTTCTCCAATTAGGAAGTTTAGGTATTAAGTTAGTTTAAGATTGGTAGAAGCAGAATATCAGCTCTGATCCTACTTTGATTTTTAAAACCTCTTCTAAAATGTTGCTTCTCTTTGCATGGAGACATCATTTAATTCTGTCTTTGTTTATTAAGTCCAAAGTCTAATACACAAACAAGTTCTGGTACTCTGCTTCTTCCAAAGCTCTTGCTTTTGTCTGAATTACATTTGCTCTCATTGCATTCATCTTGGGGCTTTTTCACTAAAGGGTTTTTTGTTTGTTTCTGTTTTCAGATATAAACTTCCTGCTTTACCAGCTGTTCCTCAAAGCTCCAAGAACCTCTTGACTTGTCTTCAAACCAATGGCCCCAAATGTAAACATAATGTCTTTAAGATGCATCCCTTTATCTAATGAGAAGAGTTGCCACAAAAGCAAATTTTGTTAAAAAAATTTTAATTTGACATTTTGAATGTGACACACTTAAATTTGGGCTGAGTAACTTTACTATTACAGTGAAAGACAAGTCCTACCTTTCTCTTTACTGTCCTGCAGAGTGTAAATATTTAATATGCAGTTTATGATGTTCTTTAATATCCATAAATGATTGAGGCCATGTGGTATTTTTCTTTCATTGACTGGCTTATTTCACTCAGCATGATGTTCTCTAGTTCTATCCAGGTTTCTGCAAATGATGAGAATTCCTTCTTTTTTATGTCAGCATAGTATTCCATTGTGTAGATGTACCATCGTTTTTGGATCCAATCATCTGCTGATTGGCACGTAGGCTGTTTCCAGATTCTAGCTATTGTAGATTGTGCTGCTATGAACATAGGGGTGCATATATCCTTTCTGATTGGTGTTTCTAGTTTCTTGGGATATATTCCTAGGAGTGGGATTACTAGGTCAAATGGGAGTTCCATTTTCAGTGTTTTGAGGAAACTCCACACTGTTCTCCACAGTGGTTGCACCAGTCTGCATTCCCACCAGCAGTGCACATTATAAACTGACAAACCAAAAGTCAGATATAAAGACAGTAAAGCAACAAGCAGACTGTAAAATTACAGTGGGGAGAGTAGGGAGATCTGGGGGAGATAAGAGATCAACCGAAGGACTTGTATACATGCATATAAGTACAACCAATGGACACAAAACTCTGGGGAGGGAGGGTATGTATGGGGGGGGGCAATGTTAAAATATGTACACAGATAATAATTTAATTAAAAAAATCAAAAAAATATTTAATATGCAAAAGCTTCCACTCATACTTAAACTGTTGATGGCCCAGCAGAAAAATATTCTTCAACATTTAACGTTCAATAATACTTACTGTTTCACTGTATGTGTAGTTTATACATAGGTGCTACAGAATTATAAATTAACTAATTTTCATAAATAAACCATTTTATTTATTTTATCTTTTAGTGACCTTTTTCTAGTGTTTAATCATAGTTAATGGCAAGGTCTATAAAAGCAGTTATGAGACAACACAGGTTTGACAGTTTTGTCATTATCTGAAGAGTTAAGAAAGGTCAGATTCTCAGAGTTCTTGGATGGAAATCTCCAAAGAAAAGCCAAGTGTTTCATGGATAAGCACTGGGGATTCACAGGGAGGAACTCTGTCCTTGGCAACAAAATAGCACACTCTTCATAAGATAGTTGGAAACCCCTTCCCCACGCTCTCTCAGTGAAACAGCTCTGCTTGTTTCTTTTTCAGGTGAGAAGAAAATGCTCATAAATATATACATTCAAATATTAAAACAAAAAAAAAATAGACAGTAAATTTTTTTAAAAGGCCTTTCTTTTTAAAAAGTTGAATAATTGAACCAATTAAATGTGTAGTTGTTTACACAATCCAGTGACTCTATTGGTCTTTCTACCTTCTGATCTTCACAAGAGGAAAGAAGCCAGCAGGGATTCTTGGTGATTAATCACACACATGGCTCCCCAGAGTCACATCGTGGTGATAGATGTCTGCCTTGTGCTGAGGCCCTCTAATTAGGGCTGACTGGATATGGTAAATTAAAATTCTAAACATTCGGCTTTGCGGAAAACACCAACCCTCATTCAATTTTTATTAGCTTATATATAGTCACATCATATATTCGAAGTCATCAAAGAAATATTTATAGGTTATCTGAGAAATTTAGTTACATCCCAGGCATGATAAAACTTGCCAGTTATATTAAATCCTTAAGCACACTGAATCATTTCAGTGGCACTTTCTGTATAGGAGCAATGCCTTTAAAACACTAAGATGAAGAAAGGAAATAAATAGTTTGTAAGTTGTTGTGTTTATTTTGTTTGCTCCTTAGTTTTAAATCCTTAACCCATTTTTTTTCTAAGTTACAGATTCACACCTTGCTTGATTTTTGCTTACTCTACTCTACTAAAGAAACATTTCCATTTCTTAAATATGTCAGCCTTAAACACATTATTTGGTATAGAACAATAACCAAGTAGCTTTTCATTTTATCTATTTTTAGTTTCCAATAATTTTTAAAGGGTAAGTTTTGTTTTAGTACTATATATATATATATATATATATATATATATATATATATATCCCAAATAAAAGTATGTAATTAGAATAATTAGTAAAAATGTCAACAAGAAAAACAATATCAGTAGGACACCAAGATTTATTGCTGAACTCAGTTCATAGATTTACTAAATATCTTTAAAATCTGGCTCTGTAGTCTACTGATTTGCATTATATAGTCATGACAGGCAGCACTATCTCTGGCAGTCAATTTCTATGTTTGCCTGTTCTTCTTCAGCTTGAATTTCAAGAGTTCAAGACTGTTTAAATAAATTTAATAAGACTGAATGGAAGGGTTTGGGTTGAGGAAATGTACTAGGACCGTGGCCAGCAAACTGCAGTTCTTGAGGCACACAGGGCTCTTTGGCCCCTTGAATGTGGCTCTTCCACAAAAGACCATGCCTGGGTGAGTCTATTTTGAAGAAGTGGCATTAGAAGAAGTTTGTTTAAAAAATTTGACTCTCAAAAGAAATTTCAATCATTGTACTGTTGATATTTGGCTCTGTTGACAAAGAGTTTGCCAACCACTGTACTAGGAGATAATCCTTAATCTAAAATCTGCTCCCACCTGTGAATATTCCCACTGCCAGATCTCCTGAACACTGCTCTGCTTTGGAAATGCAGATTGAGCCTCAAGAGAAGATTCCTATTACTGAATCCCAGGTGTGAAGACTATCACTTGCCTGTCAGCTGAAAATGTAGTGAGAAGATTAATGGGCATAATGACAATTTGAAAGTAGGAAAAATGAAAATCAAGCCTTGAGCATGTAGCATAATAAAATAAAGAGCATCCCCAGGTTCTAGCTGTCTACTTTGCTTTTGGAGGTGTGGGTGGTTGTCCGCACTGTGTATTGCTTTCTGGGACAGCAGTGGTGTACAGATAGTCTGCTCTCCTGTACTGTGCATTGTCCCTGATCTCAGGATTAGCCACCTTTTTCTGCCAGTTTTATCATCCCAATGACTTCTGGTAAATCAGGAAAGTACCAAAAGTTCCTGCTATTAATATATCCTTACAATTTAAAAGAATATTTATACCATCTCTGCTCTCAAGATGGTTGTTGAAAAGAGATCTGAACATTACATAGTACTAGTTAAGAATGAAAGGTATCACTGAGATACAAGCAAAGTGGGCTTTGTGCACAATTATAAAGTATATCAGGTTGTATTTTCTTGCTTGGCATTTACATTTTGTTCTGTCATCCCTTCCTACCTCTCTGCTTCTTACCATGGCCAGAAAACCCTCAAATCCCGTTGTTAAAATAATACTATTTCCTACTGCTAATTTGTCATTATACTTCAGGCTTTTCAAGTACTATTTATCAAAAACTGGAAAACCTTTTACAGAAACATTTTTAATTCCATTTTAAAGGCTAGTTTCTATTGGTACAAGCAGGACTGAATTTATTAAAATAGCAAAGACCAAACACATTAGTGGCTTAAATGATGTCTGCTTTTATTTTTTTCATATATGGACATCTTGAGGTAAGCCATCCAACTGGGTTTATATCAAGTCTCCTGTATGAAATCTCTGGAAACAAGTTATTTTAGCTTGTGGTTCTCCTAGGAGTGGGTTTTATCCCTAAATCTGTGCTATTGTCCAAAATGGTTATTTTGACTTCACACATCACACCCATTAAAGGGAAAAGGCTGAAGAAGAGGGGTCAATAACACATTCTGTCTTTTAAAGAAGATTTCCATCTGCTAATATGGCACTGGTTACACCTTAGCTGTACATATACATAACTGCTAGTGGTTGAGAAATGCATTGTCTGACTAAAAAGGAAATTATTTTGCTATAATAAGGGGGAAATATATTTTGAAGACAATAAGCAATCTCTGAGGTCGTCTACTAGAAATTAAATGTGTTAAATATAAGAAATTTGCAAGTGGCAGATAATAAATCATCTGGCTTCTGACTTTTTTTTTTAACTAGCCCTGTAAAAGGGTAAGCTAACTAACCACTCTAAGCTTTAGAAGTCTTAACAGTAAAATGGAAAAAAATATGACATTTTCTTCAGAAGATTACTGTGAGGATTGATCATATACAAAAGAAATAGGTTAAAGTCATATACATAACATCTATTCAGTAAGTTATTCACCCTTTCTTATAACTTCTTTCCTTGTAAGCTAGTCTATAGTCCTACAGGGGGTTTAATGGTTATATAAAAACTAGAGGCCCGGTGCATGAAAATTCATGCACTGGAGGGGGGTCCATTAGCCGGGCCTGCCCCCTCTCACATCCAGGAGCCCTCAGGGGTGGGAGGTCAACTGGTGATCAGGGGATCTTTGTTGCTGTCACTGACAGCAGCATAAGCCTTGGCCAGCCCTGGTTACCTGAGCCTCTGGTGGCCCTGGGTGGAAGGACAGCCATCATCTGAGGCTTGCCTACACCTCGGGCTGGTCCTGGGTGGTTAGGTGGCTCAGAGTGCGTCCTGCTGCACCACATGCATGCCACCCCCCTTCTTCCACCTCCTCCCCCCCCCCCCCCCGCCCCGGCAGGGCTGAAAGGATTGGGGGACTCTGGCAGTGTTGAGGGGACTGGGTGCTGCCATCCTGTGGCTATGGGTGCCACCATCTTTGTGACAGCATGATGGTCAATTTGCATATTCCCTCATTATTACATAGGATTGGCCACCATTGTTCAATAGAAAAACCATGAGTCATAACTATGACTATATTTAAGTATATATTTTCTAGTATCCAGATTAAAAAATTAAATAGAATAAAATTAGCTTAATATGATATTTATTTAATTTTATAATGCCAAAATACTATATTTTTATATGAAGTCAATATAAACTTATTGAGGTAACTCATTTTTTTATATACTAAATTTTTAAACTTGTTACAAATTTTATTTATTTTTTAATTTTAAAAAAATATATTTTATTTATTGCCAAAGCCGTTTTGGCTCAGTGGATAGAGGGTCTGAAGGGTCCCAGGTTTGATTCCAGTCAAGGGCATGTAGCTTGGTTGCAGGCACATCCTCAGTAGGGGATGTGCAGGAGGCAGCTGATCTGTGTTTCTCTCTCATCGATGTTTCTAGCTTTCTATCCCTCTCCCACAGGGATATGTGGGTGTTTTTTTTCTGTCCCAGACCTATTCCTCCCAAAATATTACTAGTGGCCCAAAATATTACTCTGCACTTGATTGAACAGAGATCCTTGTATGGAGACCTATGGGGTCAGCTGGGACCCTGGAGTTTTTATAGCTGAGTAGAAAACTATTCAGAGCCCTAAGCTTGTCTTTGCCTTTGTTTACTCCTTAAAGCTCAAAATCAGGGTTTGGAAGGCTATCTCACCAGCCCTGAGGCTCCTGGGATAGCTAACTCCTTTTCAGAGAAATTGCTGTTTTTAGGTTTGGAAGTCTGTGTTCCAAGCAACTGTGGCTTCTCTCCCATCACCATCATGCAGCTTTATCCTTTCTCAGGGGCCACCTTTTGGGGTGCTGCCTTTTGCCGCACAGCCTTTTTCCGTTGTGCTTTCAGGTCCAGATGACTCCTCAGCAGCTAACAGCCATGCAGGTTTTTCTTTTCACAGTTGTTGTTACACCATGGGACTGGGTTCCGGTGCTCATTCTGGGCCAGGCTTCTATTTTTTTCTGAGGGAACAGATTCTCCTGCAATGCAGCTTCCTCCTGGACTGCAACCCCTCTGGCAATCTCAGTGTCCTTGCTACCAGTCCCCAGGTGTTTTCTGTCCTTCTTGCTATAAGTTGCTCCTCAGCTGGATCTCACAATTTAATTCCAGGGGCATATTCTCCCACTTAGTTGTATTTCCAGTCTGGTTCTGGGATTAGGTGCACAACAGGTCAGTCTATGCAACTGCCATTTCTCCCCCTCCTTCCCATGATGTTGTCATAGTGGATGCAACAGTCTGCATTACTACCAGCAGTGTACGAGAAATCCATTCTTGATGGTGCATTGAGGCAGAACTGACATTTAATCTCTCTGCTCTATAGTTCTCTTTAGTAGCTTTTGTTTGTAATGCAGTGAAATTTGTATAATTATTCAGAAATTGCATCCTTTCAACAGATCCATCAATAAAAATGTACAAGACCTTAAAATCATTTAAAATTAGCATTTAGTGACACAGGTGAGACTTTAATTGGTAGAAGGATATTTTGCATGCAAAGTGCATATTGTATGTCACCTTTAATTTACTGCCATGGCAAGCTCCATGCTGACATTTCTATAAAGGTAAAGTCATTATTTATTCACCTCAGGCCAAGAACATGGCATGCCTTTTAATTTCAAGCCTATTGTAGGTTTATTCTGAATATCCTAGAACCATTTTTGGCATTAATTCTAGTGGGCCAAATGCAGATACTTATCCATGAATCATGTGCATACTCAAAACAATAAGACCATTACTATGTTGAGAATACTGATAGGTCAAATATAATCTAACCTCATTTTTAAGAGAAGAAAATAATACAAGATGTTAATAAAGTTTTGAAATTTTCCAAACCATCAATGGCAAATCGGTGACACATTTAAGCAGAAACCAAATTGAACTATTGTAGTATTTGTTAAAAGGTACTAATTTTAAACTAAAGATATAACTATATGCTAGGATTAAAGACTCAGTTTTCAAACAATAAGATACATTTAGCAGAGTAGAAGATTTCTTAACTTGGTGTTTTGTGGATGGCTTTGATGTAGCTATAACAAGACCTTGATTAGGCTTTTAGATTTGTTTACTTAAAAATATTAGGTATACATTTTTTCCTAAAATATCAAGGCATTGAAAAAATAGTAAGACAGAGGTAATAATTTTAAGTATTATATATATGTATATATGTATACAGCATATATATAATATACTTATTTATAGTAATTATATATACTATCAACATTTTTTATAATCACAAATATTTTCAGGCATTAACTCATATTGCTTAATAACAATATTGGTTTCCTGTCTTTGACTTATGTTTTTTTTTTCAATTACAGTTTACATTCAATATTATTTTATACTAGAGTCCCAGCACATGAAAATTCGTGCACTGGGATGGGGTCTCTCAGCCTTGCCTGCCCCCTCTCACAGTTCAGGAGCCCTCAGGGGATGTCCTACTGACTTCTTAGGCCCACTTCCTGTGGCACAGTCTGGCCTCCCTCTGTGGAAGGCCACCAGGTTGATCAGAGGAAGGCACCACCCCCAGTATCCTACTGCTGTTGCTGCCTCTGGCCTCCCTCTGTGGGAGACAACTGGGCAGATCAGGGAAAGGCATTACCCCTATCACTCCACTGCTGCTGCCACTGCCGGCTGCCATGGCTACCAGCCCTCCTTGGGCCTCATAGCCACTGTGGCTTTGTCCAGAAGAATGTCTGGAAGACATCTGGTCTATTGGGCCACAGGCACAGCACCCTTTTATTAGTGTAGATTAGTTTCAGGTGTTCAGTATACTGATTAGACATTTATATAAATTACAAAATGATCTAGTACCACCTAGCACCATACATAGTTTCTATATTATTATTGACTATATTCCCTATGTTGTACTTTACATTTCCATGACTATTTTGTAACTAGCAATTTCTACTTCTTAATCCTTAACCTTTTCCACCCACCTGTCCAACCCCTCTCCCATCTGGTAACCATTATTTTGTACTCTGTATCTATGAATTTGTTTCTATTTTCTTTATTTAATTATTTGGATTACATATATAAGTGAAAATGTATGATATTTGTCTCTCCCCTTCTGGCTTATTTCACTTTGCATACTATTATCTAGGTCTGACTTATCGTTTTTCTAGTAATATGAAAAATACTACTTCAATTGAGTATTCATAGATATGATCCTGTTGAATATTTAAAGTGTATAAATATAATGAAGAATGATGGTTTATATAAATTTCTTATTACAAGTAAAAGTGATGACAATATCCTGTCAGCACAACGTGTGTCCTTTCTATTATTGTTGTTTTCAATCAGTGAATAGAAATTTTCCATTAGTGACTGGAAATTTTATCTGACAGGTTCTTTGATTATGACCCATAGCAAGCCTTTATATCATGGTGATGTTTTCATGATAGTTCCTAGTCACTAACAAATAACACTGGGGTGGCAAGAATTATCCAACAGGTAAGATAACTATAATAGGTTTTGATTAAAGTGGTTAAAACAGTTTCTGCAATAAATAGAGTAAGTTCTCAAGTTTTCTATTAGAATTCTACCAATCAGTGCATCTTGCTTTTGACTTTTTCCTTAAAGAAATTATTTATGCATTTTTTAAATCTAAGGTTCACATACACATCACTATTTCAATTAGCCAAAAACATTGTTAAATTGTGTCCTTCAAAATAAGTGCTTAAGTACTTGTGAATATTTGGAAATAGGGTCTTTGCAGATGTAACTTACAAGTTATGATGATGTCATCCAGGATTATAGTAAACTTTTAATTCTATATGACTGATTTCCTTATAAGAAGAGGAAACAAAACAAAAACAGGCACAAACAAGAAGAAAATGGATATAAAATGAGTACAGACTCAGTACACAAAATTCATGCATGGGGCGGAGTATCCCTCAGCTCGCCCTCACTCTCTCCAATCCGGGACCCCTCAGGGGATGTCTGACTACCTCTCACAATCCAATAATGCTGGATCCTAACCCTGCTTGATTGCCCCTAACCTCTCTGCCTGCCTGATTGCCCCTAACCACCTCTGCCTGTCTACCTGATCACCCCTAACTGCTCTCCTACTGGCTTGATCACCCTTAACTGCTCTCTGCTGACCTGATCATCCCTAACCACCTCTGCCTTGCCCCGCACCTGGAACCCAGGATTCTCTCCTCTAGCCAGTTGCAGGTACCTGGGACCTGGCTTCTTTCCTTCTGGCTGGATGCAGGCACCCAGGATTTGGGCTGGCTTCGCCTAGGCTGGCTGCAGCCACAGGGGACTGTGGGCGGGCGGCTTCTCCTGGGCCACAGCAGCAGGTGCCCAGGACCACAGGGCAGGTGACTTGTCCCTCTCCCAGGCCTCAGGAATAGCCACTGACGCCCAGGATTGTGGGGACCATGAGAATGCAAATTGTCCCTCTCCCAGGCTCCAGCCCCAGCCGCTGGTGCCCGGGACCATGGGGCAGGCAGCTTTTCTCTCTTCTGGGCTGTATACGCAGCCAGTGGTGCCCTGGACCATGGGGACCAATGGGGTGTGCATATTGTCCCTCTCCTGGAATGCAGCCTCAGCTATTGGCACCTGGGACCATGGGGCCTGCAGCTTGTGACTCTTCTGGGCCACAGGTGCAGGCCCAGCAGCTGGTGCCCAGGACCACATTGTGGGTAGTTTGTCCCTCTCCTGGGCCACAGGCACAGCCATTGGTGCCTGGGACAGTGGGGACCATGGGCATGCAAACTGGCCCTCTCCAGTGCCACAGCCACAGCCACAGCCAGTGCCTGGGACCACAGGGAAGGTGGCTTGTCCCTCTCCCAAGCTGCAGCCTGGCTAGTGTCCATTCCTCTTTTATGAGCTCATTTGTGCCTGGTTGGTCCCCATTTCTGTCTCCCCACTGTTGAGTGTCTGAGCTGTTATGACATTACAGCTTGAGGACGTGATGGCCATTTATATATCATCTCTTTATAATATAGGATGGAGGCAAAGATTGAGGTGTTGCAGCTGCAAGCCAACGAATGCAAGGATTGCTAGAAAACCACCAGAAGCTAAGGAAGGAGGGATTCTCTCCTCCAGATTTCAAAGGGAATATGGTCCTGCTGATATCTTGATTTTGGGCTTCTAGCCTCCCTTATAAGTCAATAAATGTCCATAGTTTTAAACTATCCAGTTTGTGGTTGATTGTTATAGCAACTCTAGAAAACTAATAAACAAATCATAACACTATTTAAATAATCCAGAGTAGACCATCACATTTGTCAGCCCTTGGAATCAGTGTTGTCCTCCCTTTAAGCTCTGTCGGGGTGATAGCTGTGGGTCATTAGGATAAGTTCTACCATAATCTATCAGCATTTTATCTGGATAATTTCTAAGAGATGTTTAGTTTTACCATTTTGATTTTTATCTGGTTTTGTATAAACTCTCCAGTCTTTGTTTTCTTGTGCATAGCTCATAGATTTGTGGGCTCTCCTTTTAACTGAGTTATTTGCTTTGCTTTGAAGAACTTAGTTTAGCTTTGAGTGTGTCCTATCTAAGCTTTGGTACTGACTTCACTCTCCCTGTAGTATATCCTCTATTCAACCAGTAATCTCTCTCCTGAATGTGCTCTACTCTGTCCACACTCTCCACAGTGCATGACCCACATACTTCCAAACTCTTGCTGGAATCTGATTTCAGCCAATAGACAAAGAGTTTAGATCTTCCAAATTTTTTTGTCGTTGTTGGCATAGACATTTCAGAGTGATTGCTGCCCATTGTGGGCAGCATAAATTATAAAAAGTATTTACCAAAATTTCTTAATTTTTTAAGTTTTAAATGTTTGGTGGAGTGATATGTTTTATGATTTCTTTAAATTTTATCATACTGTACATTTTCAGGGCTCTTCAAACTACGGCCCGCGGGCCACATGCAGCCCCCAGGGGAGTCTGATCCTGCCCGCCAGGTTTTTTGGGCAGTGAGCGCAGCCAAGGTGTTACAGTAGGAATTAGTAGTTCATATAGTCCGGCCCTCCAGCTCTCTGAGGGACCGTGATCTGGCCCCCACTTTAAAAAGTTTGAGGACCCCTGATTTAGAGGATATTAAACTTATTCAAATATTCTTTACCTTATGATTTATAGCACTAGGAACTTAAGAAATCTCTACTTTTTCTTTTTGCAACACTTTAAATTACATATTTCATGATGTGATATAAAATTAACTCTATATACAATTATGTATGTAGAGGCACTTCTGTCAATATAACATTTGGGGATAAGAAACTGCGTGTTTTATTCTTCCCCCTCTTAATTGAAGAACTGACATTTCAACTTGTTACTTAAAATTTGCTACACATAAATGTAATATTTATGAAAAATATACACATACAAATGGTGTGGCAAAGTAGGCTTCCAGTTGCTCATGTAGAAAATAATTAAATAATAAATAATAATGCACAATACAAAATTAAATTTTTATGTAATCACCACTGAAAATCTACTTTTGTCCCAACATGTATATGACAATAAATATAAAGAAACATATATTATTCAAAATGTCATTCCATATTTCTTTTTAAAACTTATAATGATGAAACAGCAATTTGGGTCCCAGCTGCAGACACCATCCTGGACTGCTCAGTGAGGCAAAATTCAGCAGGATTCCAAGCACCTGCAGCTGATGCTTAATGGACCATCTTTGTGGGGAAAGGAAGTATAGCCCAGAACAGGGACAAGCAAGTACGACACTTAAGACATACCCAGCGTCTGGACCAAGGAGTCTTTGACCACTGGACAATTAGGGAATTCAACCTTTCTGACCTTAATCAGCTTGCCTAGGGCCAGAAAGGACAGTTATTCACATTAACCTGCACTAGAGAAGCTCCCAGGAGGCCAAGGATACCACCAAGGAAACAGATTCAACAACATCAGAACAAAACCCAGTGAGCTCCACAAATGGCAGACCCAAAGAACCTGTATAACAGCTGGCACAATGACATTGGACTTGAACCTCACTGGCAGCAAGTTGGAGGGGACATTCCTCTCACAAATGGTACAACAACAATCAAGTCCCAATTATAACAGAAGAGCCCAAACAACACACACAGGGGCATTTCTAAAGCTGCTTCCTGCTCAGGTGAACAAAGAGACCACTACACTGGAACCCTTAAAATACTCTACATAAGGCCATTCCACAAAGACTTGGAGGCATAGCAGTTCAATACATAGAAGCAAATACAAAGAGACAGCTAAAATGGGGAGACAAAAGAAAAACAACCCCCAAATGAGAGAAAAGAAGGAATCTCCAAAAATATAATAACTAAATGAGATGGAGGAAAGCAAACTAACTATCAGAATACAGTTCGAAGCAATGGTTATAATGATGTTTAAGGAACTTAGTGCAAATTACAACAGTATAAAAAGGGAAATAGAGGCAATGAACAAGAACAAGACAGAAATGAACAGTGTTATATCTGATATCAAGGACACACTAGAAGGCATTAAAAGTAGATTAACTGAAGCAGAGGACTGAATCAGCAATTTGGAAGACAAGGTAGAAATAACTACCTAAATAAATCAGCAAATAGAAAAAAAAAGTAGGAAGATAGCTTAAAGGAGCTCTGAAACTATATGAAAAGTAACAACATCACCGAAACCAGTTTGGTTCAATGGTAAAGCATAGTTCTGGTTTGATTCCAGTCAAGGGCATGTACATCAGGC
The DNA here is from genome assembly GCF_964339955.1 of Pipistrellus hanaki. Lineage (NCBI taxonomy): Eukaryota > Metazoa > Chordata > Mammalia > Chiroptera > Vespertilionidae > Pipistrellus > Pipistrellus hanaki. The sequence goes on from NC_140503.1 coordinate 108,921,811, forward strand.
ACATCCCGGGTAAGGGGTGTGCAAGAGGCAGCTGGTCAATGTTTCTCTCTCGTCGACGTTTCTAGCTCTCTATCTCTCTCCCTTCCTCTCTGTAAAAAAATCAATAAATTATATTTAAAAAAATAAAAGTAACAACATCCACATAATATGAATACCAGAAGGGGAAGAGAGTGAGAAACAAAGAATCTGTTTAAGGAAATAATGACATAAAACTTTCTTAATTTTGTAAAGGAAAAAGTAACAAAAGTTATGGAGTTACAGAGAGTCCCAATCAAGTAGAACTCAAAGAAATCCACACTTAGATACATCATAATTAAAATGGCAAACATTAAAGATAAAGAAAGAATTTTAAAGGAACCAGGAGAAAGAAAATTACCTACAAAGGTATTTCTATTAGAATGTTAGCTGACTTTTTAATAGAAGCACTTTAGGCCAGAAGGGAGTGGCATGAAGTACTCAAAGAAATAAAAATCAAGGGCCAAAATTCAAGCAAGATTATAATTTAAATTCGAAGGTGAAATAAAAAGCTTTCCAGACAAAAAGAGGTTACAGGAGTTCATTACCACGAAACCAGTAATGCAAGAAATGTTAAAAGAGATTGCTTTAAGAAGAAGAAAAGAGAGAGGATCATAACCATAAAGAAAATGAAGAGGAGAAAAATAAATATCTATCAATAGAAACAAATGTAAATGGATTAAATGCTTCAGTCAAAAGACATAGAGTGACTGAATGGATAAGAAAACATGACCCATAACTTGCTGTCTACCCACCTCAGAACAAAAGATACACAGAGACTGAGAGTAAAGGGATGGAAAAATATATTCCATGCAAATGAAAAGGAAAATAAAAGCTGAGGCAACAATACTTATATCTGACAAAATAGGCATCAAAACAAAGGCCATAACAAAAGACAAAAAAAGTCACTTCATAATACTCAAGGGAATGACTCAACAAGAAAATAGAACTTTTGTAAACATACACTGAGTGGCCAGATTATTATGACCTCTAAACACACAATAATCTGGCCACTCAGGATATATATTCTGGTCAGTGCAAGAATTCGTGCATGGGAGGGTGCACTCAGCCTGGCTAGGGTGAGAGGACATGGAGGTTGGCCGGCCAGCCTGCTGGTCTAACTCCTGCTCAAGGGGACAATTTTCATATAAGTCTTATATTATATAGGATATACATTGAGTGGCCAGATTATTATGCATTTAGAGATCATAATAATCTGGCCACTCAGTCACTCAGTGTATATGCACCCAACATAGGAGCACCCAAGTACATAAAAAAAAAAAAAATTCTTGATGGACATTGAGGGAGAGATTGACAACATTATAGTTATAGTGGGGAATTTTAATACCCCATCGTCATCACTGGATAGATCTTCCAGACAAAAAAATTAACAGTATAACAGAGGCCTTAAATGATACACTCAATCATTTAACGGATTTTTATAGATAAACTGATAATTATAGAATATTCCACCCCAAAATAGCAAAATAAGCATTCTCCTCAAGTGAATATGGAACCTTCTCAAAGGCAGAACACATGTTAGGGCACAAAAAAAGTCAATACAAATTCAAGAAGATTAAAATAATATCAAGCAGAGGCAAGAAGATGGCTGCCAACAGGAAGGCAGACTGCAAGATAATGTGTGAGTGAGAAAACAAAGCGAGAGTGTGTGGTCGCATGGGAAGTGCTCATTGGTGAGTTGAGGGATAGCTATATACCAGGAGACTGTGGGAGCTGCTGGACAGGGCTCCCTAACCAGGCAGCCCCACTGCTGCTGGGTTCGCTCCCAGAGTGACCAGCTTACACATGGAGACTGTGCCATCTTAAAGGGGAAAGTGGATGTTATCAGACACCTAAAAAACCCAGAGAAACTACAAGTATGGCACCCACCAAACAGCTGTGAACCTAAGAACACTGATCCCCAATTGGTGCAAGCATGCGGCTTCAGAGAAGCAATCCACTCCACCACGGAAAGGTCAGATTTCGCCTGGGATAAGGTGAGGTCTCTGGAGGAAAAAGATCTATATATAGGGAACTACAGGAAACTGAAAAAAATATATAGTGGAAGATATAAACTAATGGAAGAACATACTGTGTTTATGGATTGGTAGAATCAACATCATTAAAATGCCCATACTATCCAAAGCAATATATAGATTTAATGCACTCCCCATTAAAATACCAATGGCATATTTCACAGACCTAGAAAGAACTCTCCAAAAATGCATCTGGAATAATAATAATAGTAGTAGTAATAATAATAAAAGACCCTGAATAGCCACAGCAATCCTGAGAAAGAAGAACAAAGTAGGATCTCACTACCAGATTTCAAGCTGTATTGCAAAGCCACTGTTCTCAAAACTGACTGGTACTGGAACAAGAACAGAATTATAAACCAATGGAATAGAATAGAGAACTCAGATATCAATACAAAGATCTATGCTCAATTGATATTTGACAAAGGAGGCATGAACATACAATGGAGTCAAGGCAGTCTTTATAATAAATGCTGTTGGGAAAATTGGACAGATACATGCAAAAAAATGAAACTAGACCACCAACTTACATCATACACAAAAATAAACTCTAAATTGATACAAGACTTGCACATAAGATGAAAAACCATAAAAATACTAGAGGAAACCATATGTAGAGAAATCTAAGACATATGCCAAAGCAATTTCTTCACCGATACTGCTCCCATGGCAATGGAAACTAAAGAGAAAATAAACAAATGGGACTACATCAAAATAAAAGACTTTGGCACTGCAAAAGAAACCATCAACAAAATAATGAGAAAGCCTACTATATGGGAGAACATATTTTGTAAATGTTATCACTGATAAAGGTTTAATCTCCTACATCTAGAGGGAACTTATACATCTTAATAAAAGGAAGATAGGTGATCCAATAAAAAATGGGCAACAGACCTAAATAGAGTTTTTTTGAAAGAAGACAGAAGGAAGACCAGAAACATATGAAAACATGCTCAAAGTCACTAATTATCAGAGAGATGCAAGTCAAAATGACAATGTGGTACCATCTCACACCAATGAGAATGGCTATCATCAACAAATCAACAAAGGACAAGTGCTTGCAAGGTCACAGGTAAAAGGAACCCTCTTGCACTACTGGTGGGAATGCAGACTGGAGCAGCAACTGTGGAGAACAGTATGGAGTTTCCTCAAAAAACTAAAAATGGAACTCCCATTTGACCCAGTAATCCCACTTCTAGGACTATATACCATGAAACTAGAAACACCAATCAGAAAGGATATATGCACTCCTATGTTCATACCATCACAATTCACCATAACTAAGATTTGGAAACAGCTCAAGTGCCGATCAGGAGATAAGTGGATTAGAAAACTATGGTACATCTACTCAATGGATTACTATGCTGCTGTAAAAAGAAGGAATTCTTACAATTTGCAGCAGCATGGATGGACCTGGAGAACATTATGTTAAGTGAAATAAGCCAGGCAATGAAAGAAAAATACCACATGATCTCACTCATTTATGGAAAATTAAGAACAGTATAATCTGATTAACAAAACATAGATATAAAGGCAGTAAAGCACCAAACCACCTGTCGATATACAGCGGGAAGGCAGGGCAGTGTTGTTGAGGGGAGGAAAGAGATCAACCAAAGGACTTGTATGCATGCATATAAACACAACAAATGGACACAAGACACTGCGGGTGTGAGATGAGGGCATGCAACAGGGGTTAGGGGAGGCAGGGGGAAGGTTAATGGGGGTTGGGGAGGAAGGAAATATATGTACTACTAAATGTAATACTTTAATCAATAAAAAATAAAAAAAATAATACCAAGCATCTTCTCATATCATAATAGCATGAAGTTAGAAATGAACTATAGTGAAAAAAGAAACAAACCCTCCAAAACACTCAAATGAATGGAGGCTAAATAGCATGCTATTAACAATGACTGTATTACCAAAGAGATAAAATAAGAAATTTAAAAATTCCTCTGAACAAATGAAAATGAAAACACAACCACCCAAAGTCTATGGGACACTATTAAAGCAGTCCTGATAAGAAACTTTGTAGCACTACTGGCCTATTACAAGAAAAAAAAAAAAGAAAAGGACTAATAAACGATTTAATCCTGCAGCTAAATGAATTAGAAAAAGAACAGCAAGAGGCCGGCTGAGCTCCTCTTGTCTCTTTGAACCCAAGATGTTTATTCATCCATATGCCTCTCCTTACCTAATCACTCCTTTGTTGACATCTCTGTGGTAAATGACCTTCCTTATTTTGCTAATAATAATAGATAACTTTAAACAAAATCCTTTTTTTTTAATTTTTTAATTTTTTTTATTTTTATGGATTTTTAATGACAGAAACAAAATCTTTATTGTTGAAAGTATTACATATATTCCCCTTTTTACCCATTAACCCCCTCCAGCCCGCCCCTACCCCCGCCCCAGGCCTTCACCACCTTATTGTCTGTTTCCATGGGTTATACATATATGCATTCAAGATCTTTGGTCGAGCCGAGACCGGTTTGGCTCAGTGGATAGAGCGTTGGTCTGCGGACTGAAGAGTCCCGGGTTTGATTCTGGTCAAGAGAATGTATCTTGGTTGCAGGCACATCCCCAGTAGGAGGTATGCAGGAGGCAACTGATCAATGTTTCTCTCTCATTAATGTTTCTAACTCTAACTCTCTATTATCCCTCTCCCTTCATCTCTGTAAAAAAAATCAATAAAATATATTAAAAAAAAAAAAAAAGAACAGCAAGAAAAACCCAGAGGAAATTGAGTGAAGGAAATAATAAAGATCAGAATGCAAATGAATGACATAGAGACAAAAAAGACAAAAAAATACAAAAATAAATAAAACTAAAGTGCAAAAGATTAAAAAAATCTAAAAGCTGGTTCTTTTAAAAGATAAACAAAATTAATGATCCCCTAGCCAGATTTATCAAGAAACAAAGAAAGAGGGCCCAAAATAATAAAATCAGAAAGGAAAGAGGTGATATAATAATGGACACCACAGAAATACAAATAATTGTAAGCAAATACTATGAATAACACTATGCCCACAACTGGACAAGCTGGGTGACATAGACAAATTCCTAGAAACATACAATCTTCCATAATTCAATCAGGAAGAATCAGAAAAGCTGAGTAAGTCAATAACAACTGATGAAATTGAAGCAGTAATAAACAAACTAACAAAAGCTCTCAGCAAACGAAAGTCCTGGCCAAGATGAATTTGCAGGTGAATTTTACTGAACATTCAATATAAGCCAATATCCCTGATGAACACAGATATTGAAACCCTCAACAAAATATTACCAAATTGCATCCAGTAATACATTAAAGATTCATACACCATGACCAAACAAGTGGGATTTATTCTGGCGATGCAAGGCTAGTATAATACAAGCCAATAAATATGATTGCATCATATAAACAAATTGAAAGATAAAAATCACAAGATCATATCAATAGATGCAGAAAAACATTAGGCAAAATACAGCACCTATTGTAATAAAATATATTTTATTGATTTTTTTTACAGAGAGGAAGGGAGAGAGATAGAGAGCTAGAAACATTGATGAGAGAGAAACATCGATTAGCTGCTTCTGCACACCCTGCACTGGGGATGTGCCTGCAACCAAGGTATATACCCTTGATCAGAATCGGACCTGGGACCCTTGAGTCTGCAGGCCAACGCTCTATCCACTGAGCCAAACCGGTTTTGGCTACAGCACCTTTTTTTTAATATATAAAAACTCTCAGTAAAGTGGAACAGAGGGATCATATCTCAATATAATAAAGGCCATCTATGACAAACCTATAGCCAGCATATTACTCAATGGGCAAAAATTAAAAGTGTTTCCCTTAAGAACAGGAACAAGACAAAGATATCTGCTTCACCGCTGTTATCCAACATAGTACTGAGAGTCCTAGCCATAGCAATCAGACAAGAAGAGACAAAAGGCATCCAAATTGGAAAGGAGGAAGTAAAACTGTCATTCACTGATGACATGTTATTGTACATATAAAACTCTAAAAATTCCACCATGAAACTACAAGACTTAAGTGAATTTGTCAAGGTAGCAGAATACAAAATCAACATCCACAAATTGATAGCATTTTTATACACTGATAATTCTTAGAAAGAGAAACCAAAAAAGCAATCCCATTTACCATTACATCAACAAAATATAGGAAACCTAGGAATAAACTTAACCAAGGAGGTAAAAGACCTGTGCTTGTTAAAACTATAGGACATTGAAAAAAGAATTATAGGAAGATTCAAACAAATCGAAGTGTATACCATGTTCATGTTTTAGAAGAATTAACATCATTAAAATGTTTATACTACCCAAAGCAATCTACAGATTCAATGCAATCCTTATTAAAATACCAATGCTACACTTCACAGAGCTAGAACAAATATTCCAAAAATTTATATGGAACCAAATTGCTGCAGCAATCTTGAGAAAGATGAAAGAAGTAGAAGAGGGTCTAAATTAAAATGCAAACTAAGCTACAAAGCCATTATAACCAAAACACCCTGGTATTTGCACAAGAACAGGCATGATGACCAATGAATAAGAACAGAGACCCCAGAAATTTCCCCATGCCATTATGGTCAATTAATATTTGACAAAGGAAGCAAGAACATATAATGGAGTAAAGATTGTCTTTTCAACAAATAGTGCTAGAAAACTGGACAGATCCATCCAAATAGATGAAATCATATCAACAACTTATACCATACACAAGAATAAAAGAATAAATTTAAGGTGGATAAAAGAATAAAATTAAGGTGGATAAAATTGTAGAGGAGAATATACACAGTCAAATTTCAGATATCTCACGTAGCAATATGTTAATGGATACATCTCCTAGGGCAGTGGTGGGCAAACTCATTAGTCGACAGAACCAAATATAAACAGCACAATGATTGAAATTTCTTTTGAGAGCCAAATTTTTTAAACTTAAACTTTTTCTAATGCCACTTGTTCAAAATAGACACTCCCAGGCTGTGGTATTTTGTGGAAGAGCCACACTCAAGGTTCTAAAGAGCCTCATGTTTATGGCTCGTGAGCCTCAGTTTGTCGACCACCTTCCTAGGGCAATGGAAACTAAGGAGTAAATAAACAAATGGGACTACATAAAAAAAAAAAAAAGTTTTTGCATTGAAAAAGAAACCATCAAGCTCCTGATTTCTCCTTCAATTTTGATTGATAGCCTTGCTGGGTACAGTATTCCTCAAAAAACTGAAAATGGAATTCCCATTTGACCCAGTAATCCCACTCCTAGGAATATATCCCAAGAAACTAGAAACACCAATCAGAAAGGATATATGCACCCCTATGTTCATAGCAGCACAATCTACAATAGCCAGAATTTGGAAACAGCCTAGGTGCCCGTCAGCAGATGATTGGATCCAAAAACGATGGTACATCTACACAATGGAATACTATGCTGCCATAAAAAAAAAAGGAATTCTCATCATTTGCAGCAACCTGGATGGAAATGGAGAACATCATGCTGAGTGAAATAAGCCAATCAATGAAGAGAAACACCACATGACCTCACTCATTTATGGATAATAAAGAACATTATAAACTGATGAACCAAAAGTTAGATATAGAGACAGTAAAGCAACAAGCAGACTGTCAAATTACAGCAGGTAGGGTAGGGAGATCTGGGGGAGATAAGAGATCAACTGAAGGACTTGTATACATGCATATAAGTACAACCAATGGACATAAAACTCTGGGGAGGGAGGGTATGTATGGGAGGGGGAGCAATGTTAAAATATGTTCACAGATAATAATTTAATAAAACAAAAAAATAAAAAAGAAACCATCAAAATTAAAGGGAAACCCACTGTATGGGAGAACATATTGAAAGGAGGTTAATATTAAAAATATATAAAGTACTCATACAACACAACAAAGAGATGACAACCTAATTTTAAAAAAATGTTAAGAAGACCTGAATAGACATTTCTCCAAAGAGGACATACAAATATCCAAGAAACATATGAAAAAATTTGCACAAAATAATTAATCATCAGAGAAATGCAAATTAAACCACAATCAAAAAATCACCTCACACCTGTCAGAATGGCTATCATCAAAAAATCAACAAACAGCCGAAACCAGTTTGGCTCAGTGTATAGAGCGTCAGCCTTATGACTGAAAGGCCCCAGGATAGATTCCAGTCAAGGGCATGTACCTTGATTGCGGGCACATCCCTAGTAGGAGGTGTGTAGGAGGCAGCTGATTGATGTTTCTAACTCTCTATCCCTCTCCCTTCCTCTCTGTAAAAAATCAATAAACAATATTTTTTAAAAATCAACAAACAAGGGCTGGCGAAAATGTGGAGAAAACAGTACACTAGTTCATTGCTGCTGGGAGTGCAGACTTGTACAGCCACTGCGGAAAACAGTATGGAATTTCCTCAAAAAAATAAAAATGGAACTTCTGTTTGACCCAGCGATCACACTTCTGGGAATATATCCTCAAAACCTCAGGACACCAATCAGAAAGACTATATGCACCCCATGTTCATAGCAGCATTATTTAAAATACTTTAAGATTTGGAAACAGTCTCAGTGCCCATCCTATATAATACAAGGCTAATATGCAAATTGACCAAACTGCGGAACTGAACAACCAGTTGCTATTATGTGTGCTGATCACTAGGGGACGTGTGTGGAACATGGTGGTTGTTGACTATGGCAGGATGGTGGAGCAGGAGAGAAGGGGTGCCACACCAAGGTGCTTTCATGGGGTGAGCCTCTGGTGGTTACTGAAAATTCTTTGCTCCCACATGCTGTGGTCCAGCCCAACATTCGCACCCACTGCCAGTGCCCAGTGCTGTCCTGATCATTCGGTGCCATCAGTGGGTGCGAGCTGTGGCTGTCAGGTCCAATTGCCCTTGAGGGCTTCTCCACCTCCCCCTATTCCATCCCCCTGATGGTGCTGGCCTCACTCACACCCATTGCTGGTGCTAGTCCTGATTGCTCCATGCCATCAGTGGGTTCAAGAGGGCTGTTGCCATCAATGTGTGGGAGTGGCAGCACTGGGAATGGGGCTGCTGGCAGACAGGAGACTGGGGGCTGTGGCCGGACGGGCCAGGCAGGGCGTAGAGGTTGGGCCAGGACCCGCTCTTGTGCCCACTACAGCCTCACGGCCCACAGTTCCTTTCAAGGTGCACAATTTCATGCACTGGGCCTTAGTCAGTAGATGAGTGGATACAAAAGATGTGGGACGTTTGCATAATGGAACACTGTGCATCTGTAAAAAAAAAATAAATAAATAAAGGTTTATTACCCTTTGGGACAGTATGGATATACCTGGAAAATATTTTGCTAAGTGAAATAAGGCAAACTGCGAAAGACACATATCACATGATCTCACTTATTAGTGGAATCTAAGGGACAAAATGAATTGACCAACAAAATAAGGACCCAAAGTATGGAAGCATGGAACAGACAGACATACCTTGATGTAGGGTTGCCCAATTAGGCAGCATGTCTTAGAAGCTTAGCAAGGCTTGACTGTTGAAACAAATAAAACAGTATCTTGTATCGAATGGCCACATTTCAGGGACAAGAAGAGGTAAACCAAACAACTTATATACTTACTAGGGGCCCAGTGTGCAAAATCACATGAGACCCAGACCCGATGTGCTGCTGGATGCAACGTCAAGTCCCAGCCCAACTGCATGGACCTCCCTGCCCACACAGCCTCCTGGTGACCTGTCTTTGGTCATTAAGGCATTAGGGCCACTGGGTTGTTATAATATAGATATGCATAGCCCATTGACACGGGCAATAGGGTAGTGAAGAACTTGTTAGGGTGGTTAGGGACTGGGAGGAGAGGAAAGGATGTGAGATATCTGTAATATTAGCAATAATAAAAATACATAAAAAATAAAACTTAAGATTATTTTTAGTGTGTTTTTATTTTTTTTTCCAACTCTGGTTTACTTTTATATTATTCTGTATTGATTTCTAGTGCACAATATAGTAGGTAGACAATCATATACTTTATAAAAGTATTTATCCAAATATTTCCAATATCCACCTGCCACCATATATAGTTATCACAATATTATTGACTATATTCTCTATTCTGTACTTTACATCCCTGTGACTATTTGCAGTTACCAAGCTGTACATTTTAATGCCTTAATCTCTTTCACCCAGACTGCCAACCCCCTCATGAGTATTTTAGAGGTGAACAATATTTCACCAAATCTCTTTTTAATTTTGTATTGAATCATTAATTTCTGGATATTTCATTCTAAATCTCATTTGTAATTGAAACAAAGAAATAATAATACTTGAAAATGTTACTGAACTCATAATTCAAGGCAGTTGTGATAAAAATCTCTTTCAAACTAGCATTTTTTTAACTTTAGATTTATTTTCTTGAATATAAAATAGATTGGGAGGTAAAATATCACATCTGAAAATGTGGCCATTCAACACAAGAAACTTTTTTGTTTGTTTCCACAGTTGAGCCTTGCTTCTAAGACATGCTGCCCAACTGGGCAGACCATCAGAAAATCAAGAAAGTCTCTAAAATGGTAATGAGGCATAGTGGGCACTGATAAAACAGATTCCAACATCACCAAAGTATATAATCTTGTCCAACCAGCAAAGGAACTGTTTTTTCCTAACTGCCCTTGTCAGGGGGCTTAAATTATATATCTTTTTTTCAAAATATATGGATATAGTTTTCTGTATAGAACCACCATGGGTGGTATCAATATTGCTGAATAGAAAAGCATATAATTTTTTCAGATCTTAAAGGTATTTCTATGAATCTGACACTAGAAAATAAGGTCTGATTTAAATTGCTCAATTTGATGCTTCCATGGGCAACTAATGAAGCAATTAAATCTGCCTACTACAAATAACAGAGATACTGAGGAATTAAAATTTGAACTCAAAGTAAAATAAGGTGCTTGAAAGGCTACAATATTTCTAACCTTATCAAAGGGAAAAACAAAACTGATTTCTAAAGTGGATTTTTAAAAGAACAATAAAAAAAAAAAAAGATAACAAAATAAAGCAAAAAATCTAATGACACCTGGCAAAACAAAGCTAAATGTAGGCAGATATCTTGGTCTCTATCTGCACTTCTTCTGGAGTTCTGTTATTAGTAAGACTGTCTATGGAATTACTAGTGTCTATGCTACTCCATCATCAGATTATCTTCTCAAATGGAATCTGGGAAATTCTGACTATCGATCCTTTTTGTGAAGGAGCAATTTTGGGGACATAAACCTAACTCATTTGGGGACAATTACATTTTTATTTTATTAAAAATACTTTTTCTTTGCCGTGGCTGGTGTGGCCCAGTTAGTTGGAGTGTCCTCCATGCACAGAATGGTTATGAGTTCTATTCCAGGTCAGCACACATACTCAGGTTGCAGGTTCCATCCCTAGTAGAGGCATGTTTGAAAGGCAACCAATTGATGTTTCTCTCTCACATTGATGTTTCTCTCTCTGTCCCTCTTTCTTTCTCTCTTTCTAAAATAAATAAAAACACACCCTCAGGTGAGGATTAGAAAAACAAAACAAAACAAAAACCCCACAAATTTTCCTTTGAGATTTCTTGATACACTACACATCTAATTGCATATCCTGTTGTAACATGAGTGCTGTTTATGCCATGAAACATTTTGTTTATTTTGTTTTTTGCTTGTTTACTTGCTTTTTTTAACATGAGTTTCATTTTACATGCATAAGGAAAAGATCCAGTTTTCAAAACTCTGATTTAAGTCCCTTTTGAGATCTGGACAGTCACATTCTGGGTTTGGAGCCTGGTTTGGTGGTGGCAGCATGGGGCTCTCCTGAGCTTTTAGGCATAACCCAGCATTGGCTTATTCTCATCCAGGTGGCTCCCACTCGTACAATGAGCTGCTGGGCCAGCTGTAACTTCTCTGCAGGCAACCCCGGATTTGCCTCTGGTTCTTTGTTCAGTGGGTTTTCCTTCCTGCCAGCTCCTTTTCTTCCCACCAGCAGGAAGAGATGACAAAACCCTGAGCCAAAGCTTCCTTCAGCTGGCCCACAGTGTTTCCTGGACTTGTAAAGAACAATGGAGCTGCCTCGGTTTTCAGGAGAGCCTTGCATCAGTTTCTCCAGACCATCTAATCCTCACCTGCCATTTCAAAAAATATATTTTTATTGATTTCAGAGAGGAAGGAAGAGGGGGATAGAGAAATATTAACGAGAGAGAATTATCTATCGGCTGCCTGCTGCACGCCCCCTACTGGGGATCTAGTTGAAACTCAGACATGTGCCCTTGACTGGAATGGAACCAGGGACCCTTCAGGCCTTAGGCCAAAGCTCAAGGGTAGGGCCTCACCTGCCATTTTTGCTGACTGAAGCTGTTCTGAATCATCCTCATTGAAGGTGGCCTCTTGGAAGTGCCTTGTGAGCGGCGTGGGGAGGATAGAGTGATGTTCCAGTGCATGTGGCAGTGTAGGGAGAAGGACCCTGTGTTAAAAAAGGGAGGGAAGTTTATAAACTTGACTTTCTCAGCTTCATTGATCCAGGTTCCTCATTTCCTAACTGAGAGGGCAGAGCTCAAGGCAAGCCAACTCTTGTACATTTCTAAGTTCCCTGGTGATAAGCTTTCAGCCTAGCCTGGAGGCCACCACAGGGGCTTCCTTCTCTGCCCTACTTGCTACTATTACGAACAGAGCAGCCGTGAACATTCTTGTGTCTTTTGATGGACCTGGTGTGCCTTTCTTACAGGTCTCTACCTAGAACTGGATCTGAAGTCTGCAGGAATTTCAGGCTCAGTTAGGCTCTCTGCAGTGGGTAGAGGGAGAGTCCAGTGACTGAGGAAGAGGCCCCAAGAAGGAGGAGCTTCCTTCAGAGCTGTGAAAAGCCATAAACCAATCAATCAGTCAAAGAATAAAGCAGCACTAAAAATTATTTTTAAAAATAAAGAACAATCAAGAAAAATTTAAAAAGTAAACACTGAGACAGGGTTATCCCTGCCCTATATTATAACATGCTATACTATTTCTAAAATTAGAGCCAGGAGGTACAGACGGAGAAACAGTCACACATCATTGGTTTAGAATGGAAAGTCCAAAACTGAGGCTCAGAACATACAGATATTTAACATATGCTAAAAATGGCATCTCAAATCCCTGGGGTAAAGATATACTTTTAAATTAATAACTGTGCGGTGATAGATAGTTTGACCTATATCTCATACCATACATAAGAATAAACTCTAATTATTCCAGAAATCTCAAAGTAAGAATAAAATCATACCAACTCCAGGAGAAAATTGAATGTATTACTCTTTAAACATGGTATAGAGAAAGACTTTCTAATTCTGATAAAAATAAATCCTGTGGAAGCATAGAAAGAGTGATAAATTTAATTACATTGAAATGCATGGCAAAAACATATACATACATACTAGGGGCCTGATGCATGAAATCCATACATACACATACACATACATACATACTAGGGGCCTGATGCATGAAATCCATACATACACATACACATACATACATACTAGGGGCCTGATGCATGAAATCCATGCAAGAGTAGGCCCTCCTTTCATGGCTGCCAGCACTGGCTTCCCTCTAGCCCTGGCTTCTTCCAGAATGACATTTGGCCTAATTGGTATATTACCCTTTTATTATCCTATATAATAGAAGTCTAGGTGGCGTCATGCCTTCGTGTGATGCCCTCGACCAATGACATCACAAGATGGCAACCATAAGAAGGCCACCACAAGATGGCTGGCAGGGGAGGGCAGTTGGGGTTGAACAAGCCAAGAAGAGAGGGCAGTTGGGGGTGACCAGGCTGGCAGGGGAAGGCAGTTGGGGGCAACTCGGCTGGCAGGGGAGGGCCATAAATGCAACTAGGCCAGCAGGGGAGGGCAGTTGGGGCGGATAAGCCTCGCAGGGGAGCAGTTAGGCATCAATCAGGATGGCAGGGGAGCAGTTAGAGGGCGATCAGGCTGGCAGGCATAAGCAGTTAGGGGCAATCAGACAGGCAGGCAGGTATTTAAGAGGCAGCAGTCCTGGATTGTCAGAGGGATGTCTGACTGCCAGGTGGGATCGGGCCTAAACACACAGTCAGACATCCCCCAAGAGTGGACAGGGTGCAGGTTGGGCTAAGGAACACCCCCTCACATGCATGAATTTTGTGCAACTGGCCAACTGGCCAACCAGCTGACCGACTGGTAGCTATGATGCACACTGACCACCAGGGGGCAGATGCTCAACACAGGAGCAGAAACCATAGGCATGGAAACATGGAACAGACTGATGAATCTCAGAGGGAAGGGAGAAGTGGAAAGGGTGGGAAGAGATTAACCAAAGATCTTATATGCTTACTAGAGGCCCAGTGCATGGATTCATGCACCAGTTGGGTTCCTCAGCCTGGCTCACATGAATCTGGCCAAAACTGCCCTGGTGCACAGATTAATGCACCAATGAGTCCCTCGGCCTGGCCTGTGGGGATCAGGCCAAAACCAGCTCCCCGACATCCCCTGAGAAGTCCTGGTTTACGAGAGGGTGCACACAGGCCAGGCTGATGGACTCCACTGTTGCACGAGTCCATGCAACAGGCTTCTAGTTAAGATCAGTCCTAGCTGGTTTGGCTCAATGGATAGAGTGTCAGCCTGCAGACTGAAGGGTCCAAGGTTCAATTCTGGCCAAGGGCACATGCCTGGGTTGTGGGCTTGATCCCCAGTAGGGGGTGTGTAGGACACAGCCAATCAATAATTCTCTCTTACATTGGCGTTTCTATCTCTCTCTCTCCCTCTCCCTTCCTCTCTAAAATCAATAAAATATATTTTAAAAAATAATAAATAAAATCAAAAGGCAATTGACAATGAGTAGATCTTATACCACAAACAAAGAACTGACAACTTTACTAAAAGATATGTTTATACGCCGGAAAATACGGTATATCTATGTTCTTTTTCCATCTTAATATCAAGAAATGATTCAGAAGTGAGTCCTTAAATTACAAGGACATAAGAAGTTATGAATATAAAAAACACAATATATTCTGGAATTTATTGTTCAAGCAAAATTGTTATTTGCATCCTTTGAATAAATAAGCATTATCATTTTTGATTGAATTAATAATTTTAATTTTTAATTAAGGCAAATTAATTTGTATAATATCTAAATTATAGCTTCTACAGTAAGTAGTATTAACACTTCACTTTTTGTTCTACACAAATAATTCTTTATGAGTAATTAAGTGATTTTGGAAACATTTAGGAAATTGTTATGTTCTATCTGTTATCATGTAATTATGAAAATTGTTTTTTAAGACACAAAACTTTTCCTAGGACATAACAAATCTTAAAAGAACATGGCTCACTAAATAACATATTTCAATTGAGAATAGCTATTTTGAAAACCATTTAAAACAGATATTAAGAATATAAATCCCTGACTAGTGTTTCATCCATGCTGCTTCATACTTTCTGGCATGTGTTAAATTGTAGTGATAATAAATAGAGTCTGCTATGTTTGACACATATAGAATAGCGATGAAGAGTAGAGGAACATTTACTGTTTTTAATCATTAGCTTAAAATGATTGATCAGCAGTATCACTGGAGTGCTAGTCATTTAAATATAAAAGTGATTTGAAGTTTCTAATTTTAGAAAGAAATAATTGAGTAAACAGCCAAGTTAATCATCATGGATGTCTTAGACAGGCAATTCGTAATTTTGAAAAACAGTAGTATGAAGTGAAAATAAATCTCATCAACGTAACATGAATTGTTTCCTGAAATGTTATTTAAGTGGAAACTAAATTTGAGTCACTCTGCCACAGACTGAGTATAGCAAATAAAAGAGAGAAAGCTGACTTACTTCCATTTGTGAAGACATTTATACTTGTCCTTTTAGAAAGTGATTCATTACTTCAGAAATATGTTGTTATAATCACCAAACCATGTATGTTTGAGGGGCTTGGATATGTTTATACCCAATGTTTTCTCGTTATTATGTTTACATTGGAAAGTAAGATGAGGGGAAATGTATATTCCATCTGATGGTTAAAGAATTAGAGAAAGATTGGAAGAATAAAAAAAATGAAAGTTTTAGAGTTCATTTCATTATCTTATTTCCTGAAAGTAGATTTGTAAAGTGCTTATTTGTCATCTTGTAAAGATATACTCTGTTTTTTAAAAAATTTTACAAGTCACTTTCTTGTATCAGCCAAGACCTTTTACCCCTGAAATCAATTCATCATCCCAAACCATAGTTGGAACTTATGTTTTGACTTCATTACAATTCTCCTTAGTGGCATTTGCCCTGCCTCATAATTAGACAAGCATTTGGGCATCTCTGTGTAGCTCACAGCAGGCACTGTGGGGAATGGTCACCGTTATTTCCAGTTCTTATCTCAGAGAGAAGGTAGGAAGGAGGGCAGGAAAAGATTAACTAAATAATTTACAGGCATATGAACAAACTATGGACAGAGACAATAGACAGGTGAAGGCCTAGGATGGGGTGAGAAATGGATGGAGAAGGCCAAAGAGAGAATATGGGGGGAGGGGGCAGAGGGCATCTGTAATACCCTCAACAAATAAAATACACTTTAAAAAAGAAAAGAAATGGTGATGGAATGTCAGTTAGATATGATTATCAAGGGGTAGCATGAGGGAGATCTTTGTGGTAATGGAGTAGTTCTGTATCTCGATTACTGTGCTGGTTACATACAATAAATCTTCATATTTGCTAAAATGGCATAGAACTATTCATGTATATTGTATCAATATCAATTTCCTGGTTTAATATTGTACTATAATTATGGGGACAGTAAGTGAAGAGTAGATAGGATTGTATTATTTTTGCAATTTCCTGTGAATCTATAATTATTTTGAAGTAAAAAGTTAAGAGAAAAAAGGTTCCTGTGTAATCCCAAGTTGTCCATATTACACTTGTTCTGTGTTTGACCTTTGTGAGAAGTAATACATGCATTCTTATGCTGTGGCCTTGAGAACAGAACTGTAACTACATTAGAGACTGTTAAAAAAATTAGTTCTCTTAAGTGAGTTATAGACAGTGATAAATATAGAGACAAAAATTCTCTCAGACAGAAGTGTTAGAGGCACCTCTCATTGACAGCAGAGGTGCTATTTATAGTACAGTCCCCTGAGTCAGAGGGAGAGAGCTTTCCCAAAATTCAATTCTTGTCTTCTCACATGAATGCATTTATATGAGAGACCTTGATTGTATTGTGATTAAGCCAATTTAATAAATCAATTAGAGCATGTACCTTTATTAAAGAAGAAAAGCAAGTAAACCTATACATCTGGCTTATGAAGCACAGGTGGGCTCTCAGCCTATCCGAAGAGCAAGTTGGGTGGGGGTCCGAGGCATTATATACCCTCCTGTCTATAGGTTTCAAAATTCCTCCGCTGGCTATTTTGGAACAGATTAATTCTCAAGCTCCCTTTTTACTTTGTTGTGACCTTCCCAGAATTCATGAGAGGCACCTGGCAACTTTCTCTTGCCAAGCCTTGAGTTGCTGGATTCTCTGCTCAAGGAGTAAAACTGCTCTTTTTCCTTTCCCGTTCCTGCTTCCTTTTCTGCATTCTCCTTAGGGAGGTCTTACCATGTGCTCTTAAGTGTCCTTGGCTGGGGAAGATAATGGCATGTTAGTTACAAGTTGGCTCACAATTGCTCATACTGTCAGGCCTTGTTTTAGCTTTCTTGTCTGTTTCCCTATTTCATTTGCTATGTAATTTCCTAGCTCCTTACTGTTCCATAACAAAAGTGTTAGGGACAGAAATATTATTCATGTTCTGTTAACAGTAATTGTTTTGTTCTGATTAAAGAACACACATTCTAACCTGGCAGGGAGTTGTATGTCCTGGGACCTAGGAACTAACTTGAGGCCCATCCTCCTCATCTGAGAGCTGCCTATTTTTATCGAGGGATTAACAACCTTGTTATGGAACCTGGAGGCAACTAACCTTTGCAAAACTTCCAGCCTGCATTGCCTATAATCTGGTACCCATTATTCCCATTTTTATTATTCCTTTTTAGTCCTCACTGGAGGATATTTTCCCATTAATTTCTAGAGAGAGTGAAAGGGAGGGAGGAAGGGGAGAGAGAGTGAGAGAAACAACCATGTGAGAGACACAGCCATTTGTTTTCTTCCGCATGTGACCCTACCAATGCTGGGGAACCTGAAACCGAGGAACAGTGCTCTTAATTGGGAATTGATTCCACAACCATGTGGTCCTCAGACTCACACTTGAACCACTGAGCTAGATCAGCCAGGACTCTACCCATTTTTATTCCTTTTGCCTACTTCCCCATGCTGGTAATATCCATTTCTAGTTCTGCAAACCCTTTCTTACTCCTTTTGCCTACTTTCCTATGTAATCTTTGTACTTCTACCCCATAGAAGCAATTGGCTTGTAGGGGAGTGCATAGCAGATTTTCTTGGATGACCTGCTGCTCTCCCAAACAGCCAGCATTATCGGGATAATGCTCATCTATGATTCAACCTCTATGCTTAATTGGCTCAAGTGACAGGCAGCCCAGGTCCAATTGTCCAGTTTCAAAAGGATCAATGAGTGTTGTTCAGTGTGTTCTTTGCTGCTCTGGAAGCTCACAATCCCAAGTTTAGGAGTTGATCTTGTTCCTTCCACTGTTTTGTTTCAGTGAGTATTAATGTCATACTGATTTGATCCATTTATGTTTATTCCTTATTTTGAAGCAGATTTCCCATGCAGTTCCCTAAAACATATGCATGTTCCCAATGACTAAGAACTGTATATATTAAGATATAAAAGGTCCAGTTTATAGCAGTAGATACAGAGCAAAAGCAGAGCAGATGGGAAGTGAGAGAATGTGCTTTGTACATAACTTCAGACTTGTGAACATACCTTACACATGCGCCTGAGTCTCAAAATAAAGAGCATTTTAAAATGAAAAAAAAAAAAAAAGTGCCCAGCCAGTGAGTTGGTTGAACATCTCCCATGCACTAGGAGGTTGCTGGTTTGATTCTGATCAGGGCACATGCCTGGGTTATGGGCTCTATCCCTCTTTCTTCCACTCTCTAAAAGCAATAAAATCATATTTAAAAAATAAAAATAAACCATAAAATTAAAAAATTAAAATTACTTTATATATATATATATATATATATATATATATATATATATATATATATATAGCAGTAATATGCAAATTTGTTTGGGACAACTCAATAATCACGATTGGTTTTAAACCTTAATAGTCATAACCAGCATAGCTCAGAGCACACCCGCACCCCAGCAGACACACACCAGGGGTGGGGGCGTGCTCTGAGCCACTGCTGTGCAGCTCACAGTGGCCTTGAGCACACACCTGGTGGGTGGTGGTGGTGGCAGGAGCAAAGCAGCCCAGGTCCTGGGTGCCAGAGGGAAGCCAGTGCTGGCAGCCAGCGGAAAGGACTATTCTTGCATAAATCTTCATGCACCAGACCTCTAGTTAATTAATAAAAGTCTGAGAGTTTTTGGTGAAACCAATGTTTTCTTCCCCTGAGAACTTCTTTAATTTTTAAGAATGAAGATTCAGAGAGTTTTTCTAAACTTCGTAGAGATTTATGAAACAACTTTTATTGTTGAAAGTATTACAGATGTCTCCCTTATTTTCCCATTGACACCTTCTAGCAGCACCCATCGTCCGCCCCAGGTCTTCACCACACTATTGTCCGAGTCAATGGGTTGTGCATATATGCATGCAAGTTCTTTGGACTTCTAAAGAGTTGAAAATACTATTTTGTAATATTTCTTTTTAGAATAAGAAAAATAATTTCAGAATAGTATTCTCAACACTTTAGAAGTCCCATATCTACTTTCTGCATAGTTTTTCTTTGTGTTAGGGCCCATCTTCCTTCCATATTGTACCTATTAATGTTAAGGAAGAAAGAAAAATTTGAATGCAGCCATGTTAAGGACTTTATTAGATTACTATTAGAGACCCAGTGCATGAGCTAATGTGTGGGTAGGTTTCCTAGGCCTAGCCTGGATCAGGGCCATTTTCCACCTGCTTGCCAGTCCCCAGTGCCACCCTCCACCACCTACCCTGGTTCCCCGTGGTTCCCCACTCACCATCAAGCAATCAGAGCCTGCAGGCCATGGGGATAGACCAAGGGGTCGGATGTTCCGCCTGCACGCCAGTCCCCAATTCCACCCCCTGCCACCGCCCCCTCCGCTCTGTTCCCCCACTGGTTCCCCACTTGATTGAAACCAGATTGTCATTGACCACCCAGCAATCAGAGCCTGTGGGCTTGGTGGAGGGACCAAGAGGTGGTCAATGCATCTCAAAGCAACCAGTCAATTGGTCATTCTGGTTGTTATACTGTTATGGTTGCTAGTCTTTTATTATATAGAATACCTAAGGGTAATTGCTTTTTAAAAGGGTTAGAATAATAATAAATTCTTACCTAAATCAGTATAACATTTTAAAATGAGATTAGAAAAACAACAGAATTTCCTACATAATAAATAGATAATATGCAAATGGTTGTCATACCATCATGCTGTATCAGCTCAGACATTCAACCCTGGGAAGGCAGGAATGGGGACCAGCCAGGCACAAATGAGCTCATGAAAGAGAAATGGGGACTAGCCAGGCTGTGGCCTGGGAGAGGGACAAACTTCATGCCTCATGATCCTGGGCACATGCGGCTGCAGCCTCGGTGAAGCCACCTGCCCTTGGAACCCTGTGGCTGTGGCCAGCCTGAGAGGGGCTGGCCTTGGTCCTGGGTGCCTGCCGCTGGCCAGAGGGAGTGAAACATGGGTCCCAAGTGCCTGCAACTGGCCAGAGGATAAAATCCTGGGTCTTGAGTACAGGGCAAGGCAGAGGTGGTTAAGGGTGATCAGGCCAGCAGGGGAGTAGTTAGGGGCAATCAAGCCAGTAAGGGAGAAGATAAGGGTGATCAGATAGGCGGTGAGCAGTTAGGTGCCAGTGGTTCTGAATTGTGAAAGGTAGTCAGACATCCCCCAAGGGGTCCAGGATTAGGGAGGGAGCAGGCTGGGCTAAGGGACACCCCAAGGCAAAAATTTCATGTACCAGGCCTCTAGTACTAGTATAATGGTAAATCCAAAACCAAATGAAAATTTTGAAGGGATGCTAATCTAGTGAAATGTTCATACATAGAACATTTTTAATGGAATATCAGGTTAGGGAAATTAGAGTATAATTTAGAAGGCAGAGTTTGAAATAAATATACCAGGAGTTCCCCACATGTCTTAAAGCATGGATGATGTCAAAATGTGTTAAAGATCTCAACAAAAATATCTTCCTTAATATACACTCTTGCTACAGTAAAGTTATTGCTAAAAACTTAAACATTGTTACATGCATTTGTATTGAATTAGCCTAAAGTATACTTTGAAACTAGTAAAGGAATGAAATGAGAATTACAGTAATTTTTTTTCTACTGACAATGTCTGTTGCATGTAAGAATTTGAGGGTTTTTTTTAACATGAGGTTCCCCTCACACAGGAATGACCACCCCCTAACATTCTAAGACCCTAAAGCACCCACCTAATACATCCACCTGTGCACTCACAAGTTTATAGCTCAATATCCAGAACACTGTCTTAGAAGCAAACCGTGCATATACAAGGTATGGTTATAAACAGGTTAGGTTGTTACACAGGAAATTTCACTTATATACCTTCTGGACAATTCATTTATAAAATCCCAATTGGAAGGCCAGAAACATACTTCATTCCCTACAGGAGAAGGAGAATGACTACTTATCTATTTTGGTAGCTGTGAAGTTATATTTGCTTATATAATTCCCACCCAATGGAATATATATATATATATATATATATATATATATATCTCCTAATAATAATGAGGTAATATGCAAATTGACTGACACACATCACAAGATGGTTTCTGCTGACCAAGCCAGCAGATGGGTTAGTGAGGGATGACCAAACAACTGAACAGCAGGCTGCCTGGGGCAACCAGG
Organism: Pipistrellus hanaki; assembly: GCF_964339955.1. Lineage (NCBI taxonomy): Eukaryota > Metazoa > Chordata > Mammalia > Chiroptera > Vespertilionidae > Pipistrellus > Pipistrellus hanaki. Next base: position 108,943,825 of record NC_140503.1, read on the forward strand.
CAGATGGAGGGGCTGTGAGGAGTGACCAGACCAGCAGTGGGGGCAGTTGGAGGCAACCAGGCCAGCAGGGGGAGGAAGTTAGGGGCAACCAGGCTAGCGGAGGGGGTGACCATGCAGGCAGGGGGACAGTAAGAGGTGGGCCAGGCCAGTGAGGGGGCAGTTAGGTGCAACCTGGCTGGCAGGGGGTGGGGAAGTTAGGGGTGATCAGGCAGGCAGGTGAGCGATTAGGAGCCAGTGGTCCAGGATTGTGAGAAGGATATCTGACTGCCAGTTTTGGCCTGATTCTTAGGATTGGGCCTAACTGGCTAATGCACATACCCCAAGGGGTCCCAGATTGGAGAGGATGCAGGCTAGGCTGAGGGGACCCCCTACCCCTGTGCACAAATTCCTTGCAGGGGGCCTCTAGTGTGTGTGTGTGTGTGTGTGTGTGTGTGTGTGTGTGTGTGTATATATATATATACATACATACATATGCATATACATATGTATATACATATATATGTATATTACGTATACACACACACACACACACACACACACACATATATCCTATCTAATAAAAAAGTAATATGCAAATTGACCATTACTCCAACATCCAAGATGCTGCACCCATGTGGACACAAGATGGCCAGCAGGTAAGGGCAGTTGGGAGGGACCAGGTCTGCAAGGGAGGACAGTTGGGGGAGATCAAGCTTTCAAGGGAGGGGAATTTGGGAGGACCCAGGCCTGCAGAGGAGAGCAGTTGGGGGAAAATAGGCTGGCAGGGGAGCAGTTAGGCATCAATCAGGCTGGCAGGGGAGTGGTTAGGGGGTGATGAGGCTGGCAAGCAGAAGTGGTTAGGGGCAATCAGGAAGGCAGGCAGGTGAGCGCTTGGGAGCCAGCAGTCCTGGATTGTGAGAGGGTTGTCTGACTACTGGTTTAGGCCCAATTCTACCCGGATCTGGGCCCAATTCTACCCGGATCTGGCTTAAATGGGCAATTGAACATCCCTCGAGGGGGTCCCAGATTGGAGAGGTTGCAGGCTGAGCTGAGGGACACCCTACCCCCCGCCCCCCCACACACACACACACATACACAGATTTTGTCTATCAGGCCTCTAGTCTATATATATAAAAAGGCTGTGACTGTAATCACTGAAGCCTTGACCAAACACTGGAAGTCAGTCCTTCTGCTGCTGTGGGTCCTGTGATCCAGCACTGACTGCTGACTGGCTGCAGATCAGGCCTGGAGAGAGCCCTGGGAATAGAAGCAGGGTCTAATCTGTAGCTCCCATTGCAGCTGTTGATCATCCCTTTTGTCTCTCTTTCTCTCCAGGCCTCCATGGATGCTGCTGATCAGCCCCGCCTCTCTGATAAAAGAGAAAGGCCTGGAGATGCTGACTGACATAGAAACTGACCAGTCAGAATCAAATCTGGATGAAGTGTGAGGAGCCAGTGGCTGCTTAGGAAGCAGAGCTTTTGACACTGGCTAGCATAGAAACTGACCAATCAGAACCTAATCTGGGTGTACTGAGAAAGCAGAACCTAAAGTGGGGGCTGATGAGGGGTTTTAAGGCAGTTGGGGGTGAGATTAGGCTGGCAGGGAAGGGCAATTTGGGGCGAGATCAGGCCTGTAGGGGGAGGGCAGTTGGGGTGAGATCAGGCAGGCAGGCAGAGAGGTTATGGGCTATCAGACAGGCAGGCAGAGTCAGTTAGAGGCAATCAGGCAGTTTAGTGATTAGGAGCCAGCAATCCCAAATTGTGAGAGAGATGTCCAACTGCCTGGGGACTGGGATAAATTGGAGAGGATCCCAGCTTGGCTGAGGGAACCCCTCCTCCCATCCATGAATTTGTGCACAGGGCCACTAATATATATACTCCAAAAATGTAAATGCACACTTTGAATACTTATAAAGGCAGTGTTTATTAAAATATATTTTATCTGCAAATTGAGATATCAGCTATTAAAGTGTGTATATACTTTTTTGGGACACCATGTATGTATATTTCTATGCCCAGTAATCTTTTCCTTAATATTTGTATGAAAGGAAACAATTTTATATCCACACCTTGGAGTTTTATACTGTGAATATCTGTGAGATGGGTGTAAGAGGTTGTGTGCTCACATAATAAACTACCTGTGTTTCCAAGTGTTCTTAAATATGCCCTTGGTATTTTAATAGAAATTGCATTGAATCTATAGATTGCTTTGAATAATATGAGCATTTTAATGATGTTAATTCTACCAATCTATGATCATTGTATATTCTTCCATATATTTATAATCTTCCTCTATCTCTGTTTTCAATGTCCTGTAGTTTTCTGAGTACAAGTCTTTTACCTCCTTGGTTAAGTTTATTCTTACAAATCTTAATTTTTTGTTGCAATGGTAAATGGATTGCTTATTTTCAGTTTCTATTTCTGATAATTTTTTATTTGTGTATTAAATGCCATCAATTTCTAGACATTAATTTTGGATTCTGCTACCCATATTTCACAGATCTAGAACATATACTCCAAAAATTTAGATGGAATAAAAAAAGATACCAACTAGCCGTAGCCATCTTGAGAAAGAAAAACCAAGTTGGAGGGATCAGCCTGGCCAGTGTTGCTCAGTGGTTGAACGTCGACCTATGAATCTGAAGGTCATGGTTCAATTCCCTGTCAGGGCACATGCCCAGGTTTCAGGCTTGGTTCCCAGTGGGAGGCATGGAGGAGCTGATTGATGATTCTCTCTGATGTTTCTATCTCTCTCCTTTTCCCTTCCACTCTGAAAAAAAAAAAAAGTTGGAGAGATCACAATATCAAATGTCAAGCTAGCCAAAACCAGTTTGGCTCAGTGGATAGAGTGTAGGTCTGAGGACTGAAAGGTCCCAGATTCAATTCTGGTCAAGGGTATGTACATTGGTTGAGGGCACATCCCTGGTAGGGGGTGTGTAGGAGGCAGCTGGTCGATGATTCTCTCTCATCGATGTTTCTAGCTCTCTATCCCTCTTCCTTCCTCTCTGTAAAAAAAAAAAAATAATAATAATAATCAATAAAATATTTTTTTAAATGTCAAGCTATACTATAAAGCCACTGTAATAAAAAAAAAATCCTGGTATTGGCAAAAGAACAGGCATATAGAACAACGGAACAGAACAGAGACTCCAGAAATTGATAAGGGCCTTTACACTCAATTACTATTTGACAGAGGAATCAAGAACACAAAATGGAGTAGATAGCCTCTTCAATAAATGGTGCTGGGGAAAGTGGACAGGTCCAAACAAAAAGCAATTTTAAAAAATGAACTTAGACAACCAGCTTACACCATACACAAGAATAAACTCAAAATGGATAAAGAATTTAAATGTAAGTCATGAAACTATAAAAATCCTAGAAGGAACCATAGGCAACAAAGTCTCAGAAATCTCTTTAAGCAATTATGTTTGCCAGTACATCTCTGAGAGCAAGGGAAACAAAAGAGAAAATAAATAAATTGTACTACATTAAAATAAAAAGCTTTTGCACAGCAAAAGAAACCATCAATAAAAAGAAAAGACAAAGCACTCAATGGGAGAACATATTTGCCAATGACACATCTGATAAAGGGATCTCTTACCCTTTGAAGCAGCATTGAGGTACCTTGAGAGTATTATGTGGAGGTTAATAAGTCAGTCAAAACAAGACAGGTATCACATGATCTCACTCATAAGTGGAATCTTATAAACAAAATAAACTGTGAACAAAAAAAAACAGAGACATAGAAGCATAGAACAGACTGTCAGGTCTCAGAGGGAAGGTGGGAATGGGTGGGAAGAGTAACCAAGGAATTTAAGCCTGGAGCTGGGGCAGGTGCAGGTCAATGGGGAATAAAGGGGACATCTATAATACTTTCAATAATAAAGATTTAAAACAAACAAAACACAGCGTTCTTAAAATTGCTCTTTGTTTCTGCAACCAGTAAAGTTTAAATAGTTTAACCAAGTTTATACAGAAGAATGTATTGAGTGAAGCACACAATGAGAGATGAAAACCTCTGGCACTATAGGTTTGAATCTTCTGGTTTCTCAACTACATGATATGTGTTCATGGTGAAATATTTCTGATGGTGTATTTGATTCCAATAAGAAGATATATATAGCCTATGAAAGTTAAGAAAGAGTACACTGTCCATAGAATTTTACATTTGGCCTTTGTCTTGAGTTTTCCAGCAAGGGCTCTCATTAATATCAATTTTACTGACAGATTTCATGATGTGGACACATTAATACTAGGAACTGGACTGTGATCACTGACATAAAGTACTGAACTATTGTCAGAGAGCAGTGACTTCAGCTCATTTACAAAGGATTTAATGTTGTGAAGAATATTAACCTCATCAAGAATTTAGCTTGTGTATGAAGTAGGAATATATTTATTACATCCTAGTAAAAATGATTTGGGAGAGAACATTCTTTCATGGTTCTAATTGAATACTGAGTAGCAAAACATAGGATTTTCCCCATAATTTCCACTGATTGGTGTGATCCCAGACAAATCATTTTCTTGGTTCTTCTTTTAATATCCCATTACCAGCAAGGTACATCATGACAATTTAAAATGATGTGTGTTATCATCAATAAGACATTTCACCTTGAGTATGAGGCTTAATGGTGCATTTTATTTCAAAGACTTATGGTAAAACACCATTGTATTCTGAAATAAAAAATAGGGATTTCTAAATAGTCTATGAACATAATATTGCAATACATGAACTAGTTTTCAATATCAATTTTATAAATGTTCTTCGTTGTTCAACAATTTTAATCATTTATATGAATATGTTCTTAGTTTTCTGTGATAACAGCTCTGAGGTTAAACTTATTGACCCCTCGATTTACTCCCACTGAATGGTATCAGCCTTTTGGGACCATAGTAAGAGAAAGGAAGCTACACTAAGGTGCATGCAACTATAATTACTAGAATTTCCAGCCCACTCACACATGACCATTACTATTTTTTCTACTTGATGATCCCTCTGATAGACATGCTGAGATTAGAGGAAGTGAAGCAATGTGGATTTCAAACTTTTGATTTATTGGCACTAAGAACAGCTAAGCCAGTAGGAACAAAACAGGTTCCATCTGTTATCAATTTCACCCATAATCTTAAACTGGCTTATATTCTCAACTTTTGTCTATTGTGCAAACTCCTATCTCAATCTTTTTCTCAGATGAAGCAGCCAAGATAATGTTACTGCTTCACCTATACTTACTATTTATATCATTTATATGAGGATTTTTTTCATTGTTTTATTGGCATGAGGGGAAGTTCACACTATCCTCTAACCAAGAGCTGCTATGTGAAGCCTAATGATTGGCAGAGCATTGCTGTCTCTATTGATGAGGCATTATATTCTTGGTGCATCCTAGTTATGCTTAAATATATGCAGAAATATTTTAATAACATTTTTGTGTTCTTGTGTCTAGGAATATCTTCTTGACACTCTGACTGACTAAACTTGACAATCATGACCTTTTTTGGAGGAACAAGAATTAGTCACCCAAATTTTCTAGATTAGTACATTTCATTTTCATTTCAATATAAAAGTAAAAGTAATATCAATCTCATGAAACTTAAAAAGTCTTTGACCAAATGCAATTATTATAATTCTGAAGAATCAAAATTATACTTTCATATTTTCTTTAAAAATCATAATAATGTATAAAAGAATAAAATACAATAAAAATTCACTTCTATATTGTAGATCCCAATAATTTCTTTCTATGGGAAGAAAAAAGTTATAATTTACTTGATCTAGACTAACACCATACCAGGTACATTTTTAAATTCTTTGTGTTCTCAAATCAGCTTTAATTTGCTTGCCTTAAATATCATAGTATTGCTGAATTTTCACTCTCTTACGATTCTAAGAAAAGAAATAACTGTATAGTTCACCCAACTAACACAAAAATTTTAAAAACCAAATATTTAAATTTATCAGAACTATTCTGAAAATCAACCTCATTTCACTGAATGAGCAAAAAGTGCAACATAAAAAATAGCAGTACTTTCTGGATAAATATATTTTATAATTTAAAAAAAAATTTCACATTTAAAATGATAATTAAATAAAACAAAATGTATAGAGTACTGATAATATTGGTATTAATAATAGTGATAATAAAGTATCTGCATTTTCTATTTAAAAAACATAGAGAAAATGATAGGTCGAACATGTTTGCACAACTTACTTTTTAGGATAATTTCCTTAGCATTTTTAGAGTTGCTGAATTAAGACTATGGAAACTGGATCACTTACTATTCAGTTTAGATAAATGTTGCCTCCTTACAATAACAAAATTAATTCATGACTCTAGTCATTTCCTTTTTGTTTGTGTCTGTGTCTGTGTTTTTATTTTATTATTGATTGTTTAAAGTATTACATATAATATTACATATGTCTCCTTTTCCCCCATTGACCTCTCCCCAGCAACCACCACCCCCAGCACATGCCCTCAGCCCCCTAGTGTCTTTGTCCATTGGTTATGCTTACAAGTCCTTTAGTTGATCTCTTACCACACAACCCACCCTCCCCTGACTTCCCTCTGAGGTTTGACAGTCTGTTCAATGCTTCTCTGTGTCTAGATCTATTTTTGTTCATCAGTTTATGTTGTTCATTATATTCCACAAATGAGTGAGGTCATGTGTTATTTATCTTGCTCCAACTGGCGTATTTCGCTTTGCATAATGCCCTCCATGTCATTTTCTGATTGAGCACAGTGGAAAAATATGACAACCTATCTCAGTCAGAGAGGCAACATGCACTCTCCTATTCTGTATATGATACAGCTGAGAGAATGAACAAAATTAAAGCAAATAGACATGGGTGTTGCCTGCTCCCTTCCCATGCTGCTGCTCCCTTGCCTGGGAGAACTATAATCAGGGATAGGGCAAGACAGCACACTCAGGGCTGGGCCATAGATGTTATAAAGGGCAGCATAATTGGTCAGATGCACCCTTGATAGTAGGAAAAAAGTGTTTTTATGTCTTTTTATACTTGCTAAGTGTTGGCTTCCTAAGACACAATTGCAATTATATTATTACACATGTCAAATCTAAAAGTGTAGGTGTAGGAAGGTGTCCTGGGAATAGGAACAGGAGCCACAATCAGCATGGAGGGGACCTAAGATCTGCTTCTCATCTGAGCTCCTCCAGCTATTAAGTAAAACAATATTGTCCTTTGACAAGTGATAAGCATAGATGCAAGAATGTGATAGAGAAGCAAAAAGAATTTCCTTCCATTTGTGTAGTATCCTGAGATTATGATGAGATAAATTAAAATTTATTTGGGTAATAGAGTTAGATAATTGTTTTAGAGATAAAACAATTAAACCTGTTAACCGGGAGTTCCCTTTTTAATGACGCAACCAGTAACGGGCATGTACTCTTTCACTAGGACCTGTCAGTACATCACGCCCAGAGGATGTAATTTCATATTATTTTTTTAAAATTTATACTTAATGAAAATAAATGAAATATATATATATATATATATATATATATATATATATATATATATTTGTTTATTTATATATATAAAGCACAAAGGAAAATACAAAATTACAAAAAAAAAAATAGAAAAGAATACCGACAAAAAAAAGTGGACACGTCAAATTAAAAAATTACAAATTTTACAAACAAAGATAAAGATTACAAAAAATAGCCTAAACCGGTTTGGCTCAGTGGGTAGAGCGTCGGCCTTCGGACCTAAAGGTCCCGGGTTCGATTCCGGTCAAGGGCATGTACCTTGGTTGCGGGCACATCCCCAGTGGGGGATGTGCAAGAGGCAGCTGATCGATGTTTCTCTCTCATCTCATTGATATTTCTAACTATCTATCCCTCCCCTTTCCTTCCTCTCTGTAAAAAATCAATAAAATGTTAAAAAAAAAATACAAAAAATATATACCGTCCCTCTCGGGGCGCAACATATATTTCAAGTACGTATTCATACGTCCTACCCGTTCCCGATATTGTTTACGTTTGACGTATTTATAGGTCCAGCTCGGTTAACAGGTTAACAATAAAAATCAGCATATAAAAATAATTTAGAGAGAGGAGACAAAATGGCAGTGGAATAGATGGAGTGTCCAAGCCTTGTCCCAGAGCAGACAGAAAGAGCAACTAAATCCAATAACATCCACCTTGAATTGGCAAAATAGAATCAGCTGGTGAGACAATTCGCAGTCGGGGAAGGGCAGAGGACACCTGGAGAATGGTAAAACTCAGGGATCTGGGCTGGGGAGAGCTGCGGAACCTCTGAGCCCAGAGAGTTGGAGGGAAACCACACAGCACTGAGGTGTGTCCTTTGGGTCAGGCATAGTGTCTGACTGTGGAAAGGAGGTTCATGGGACTGTTCCTGGCAGGGAATTCTAGATCTGGTCCACAGTCATGACAGACTGAGTCCAGAGGGGGCATTCAGGACAGCTCCCCAGACCATGTGGTGCTGGGAAGAAAGGGACTTGCAAAGGCACAGCTCTTTCCCCTGTGGGTGGTCTTTGCTTTTCTTCACTGAACCTAGTTTATAGGACCTTTTGGATACAGACACTCACCCGTAGCTGGGGTGCAGGAGAAGGTGCAGACTTGCGGGGTCTGGGAAGAGGCTGGGGTGAGGAGAGGGCCCAGGAGAGGTGGCTATGAGTCTGGTTCCTGATATTTTCCTTTGAAGAGATAGCCCCGCCCTGCAGTCTCCTGGTAACCAATAAAGTCACACCCAGACTACACACCCTGAGTGATACAAAAAAAAAAAAAAAAAAGAAAAAAAACACACACACAAACAAACAAACAAAAAAACACCTGAATAGTTCCTGAGAGTCCATAGGGACTGGCCTACAAAGAGATCTTCAGTCCCAGAAACAGGAAGCTGAGAAGCCACAGACAGTACAGAAGACTGGGATCTTAAACCAGCCAAAGGAATAACACTTCACTTTCATTTCTATTTTTATTTTATTATTATTTTGTTATCACTTTTTAAAATTTTTCTTTATTTCCTTTTTCCCTTTCCTTCATTTTTTCTTTCTTTCTTTCTTTCTTTCTTTCTTTCTTTCTTTCTTTCTTTCTTTCTTTCTTTCTTTCTTTCTTTCTCTCTTTCTTTCTTTCTTTTTCTTTTTTTGGATATGCTATACCTTTTCTTTTTAAATTAAGGTATTATATGTGTACATATCTTACCATCCCCCCAACCCCACTCCCATACATGCCCTCACCCCCTAGTGTTTTGCATCCATTGGTTATGCTTATATGCATGCATACAATTCCTCCCATTGATCTCTTATCTCCCCCACTTCTCCCTAAACTTCCTGCTGTAATTTGACAATCTGTTTGATGCTTTACTGACTCTGTATCTATCTTTTTGTTTATCTATTTATAATGTTCTTTATTATCCATAAATGAGTGATATCATGTGGATTTTTTCTTTCATTGACTGTCTTATTTCACTTAGCATAAGTGAATGTTCTCTGATACCATCCAGGTGGCTGCA